>NC_064923.1:160097025-160420525 GCF_023897955.1 Schistocerca gregaria | reverse complement strand
CCTCCCTTCTTCTTAATATTGACTATATGTTTTTAATGCGAACGTACTTTGATTAAATTATGTTTTAGACACTCTTTTAAAAGCTGGTAATGTTTCAGCTTGTTATTATTATGTTAATTAGATATTGGAATCATTATTTCAGTTAAATTGTCTATATGTAGCGAAATATAGCTACAACTGATAAAACAATAAAAACAGTTAAGCAATGCTCTGCAAATTCTCTCTTACGAACATATTAAAACACAACCAAATGCTCATGGTAATTATTCGTGAAATAAATACGATTTTAGCTGTCACTCTGCTTTCCAAAGTGCTAAGTAAAATACAATGTTCACCCTTATAATGAAAGTTGTAGTCGTTTAGACGTACTAAAGGGCAAGGCCTAACTGCACACGTTACCTTAAAATGATTGGGACGTTCGTTAATAGAACTGCCCAGTCTAGATATCCAGCTTTGCTAGATGAAAAAAATATTAAACAATCTTTTATGTCGCCATGATCTCTCTGTAGAGCAAGGAAAGGACGTTGTTTGGTGGCCGGTATTCTCTTTCTACACTCCTGGAAATGGAAAAAAGAACACATTGACACCGGTGTGTCAGACCTACCATACTTGCTCTGGACACTGCGAGAGGGCTGTACAAGCAATGATCACACGCACGGCACAGCGGACACACCAGGAACCGCGGTGTTGGCCGTCGAATGGCGCTGGCTGCGCAGCATTTGTGCACCGCCGCCGTCTGTCTCAGCCAGTTTGCCGTGGCATACGGAGCTCCGTCGCAGTCTTTAACACTGATAGCATGCCGCGACAGCGTGGACCTGAACCGTATGTGCAGTTGATGGACTTTGAGCGAGGGCGTATAGTGGGCATGCGGGAGGCCGGGTGGACGTATCGCCGAATTGCTCAACACGTGGGGCGTGAGGTCTCCACAGTACATCGATGTTGTCGCCAGTGGTCGGCGGAAGGTGCACGTGCCCGTCGACCTGGGACCGGACCGCAGCGACGCACGGATGCACGCCAAGACCGTAGGATCCTACGCAGTGCCGTAGGGGACCGCACCGCCACTTCCCAGCAAATTACGGACACTGTTGCTCCTGGGGTATCGGCGAGGACCATTCGCAACCGTTTCCATGAAGCTGGGCTACGATAACGCACACCGCTAGGACGTCTTCCGCTCACGCCCCAACATCGTGCAGCCCGCCTCCAGTGGTGTCGCGACAGGCGTGAATGGAGGGACGAATGGAGACGTGTCGTCTTCAGCGATGAGAGTCGCTTTTGCCTTGGTGCCAGTGATGGTCGTATGCGTGTTTGGCGCCGTGCAGGTGAGCGCCACAATCAGGACTGCATACGACCGAGGCACACAGGGCCAACACCCGGCATCATGGTGTGGGGAGCGATCTCCTACACTGGTCGTACACCTCTGGTGATCGTTCTACCATTCCTAGACCGGCAACGGAACTTGCTGTTCCAACAGGACAATGCACGTCCGCATGTATCCCGTGCCACCCAACATGCTCTAGAAGGTGTAAGTCAACTACCCTGGCCAGCAAGATCTCCGGATCTGTCCCCCATTGAGCATGTTTGGGACTGGATGAAGCGTCGTCTCACGCGGTCTGCACGTCCAGCACGAACGCTGGTCCAACTGAGGCGCCAGGTGGAAATGGCATGGCAACCCGTTCCACAGGACTACATCCAGCATCTCTACGATCGTCTCCATGGGAGAATAGTAGCCTGCATTGCTGCGAAAGGTGGATATACACTGTACTAGTGCCGACATTGTGCATGCTCTGTTGCCTGTGTCTATGTGCCTGTGGTTCTGTCAGTGTTATCATGTGTCAATAAAGTTTCCCCTTCCTGGGACAATGAATTCACGGTGTTCTTATTTCAATTTCCAGGAGTGTATAATACAAACTGCACACATAGACAACTGTGTTCTTTATCCATAAAAATGGAAAGTTTACTTAACTCAAGATATACGTTGTGATACAAGCTCTTCTGTGGATTCCACGTTAGCCTCACTGCTGGTGAAGTACAAAGTTCGCTACGTTCACAATTATGGTTGCTATGTGCTGCCTGTAACTGAGTTAGTGGTGGAGCTAACTACTACTGAGATTTCCACTTGGCTGCGACTGATGGCACTGAAACCTAGTCGGTGCGACAGCCTCGAATAGACTCGCCCTCCGATCCACGGCGGCGATCCTAAATACGGGCAGCTGAGAGGGCGTTGGCGGCGCATTTCCTGCGAGTCTGTTGTTGGCCTGTGTCTATAGTATGACAACCTCTATGTCGCATGGTGTGCTGGCGCCAGCTTACGCCAGCATACAATCTGCACTGACAGTAACACGCCTGTAAAACAATAATATAAATTTGAAATGCGCTGTCTAATGAAAGTGGACTACAGTGCTGTAGCGATTCTGTTTTTGCTCCTTTGCAGACAATGCTATAATTCTTAAAACTGGGATTATTTGACAAAGGTTTAACGCATCTATAAACCAAACTTAACAGACATTTTAACTTGTTGTGTACTTGACAGTAAATTACTTCACATTACAGACACTTCAGACGACAACCACAGTGAGGGAAGGGGGAGGAGGAGAAGAGGGAAAGAGAGAGAGAGAGAGAGAGAGAGAGAGAGAGAGAGAGAGAGAGAGATATCCTTTACATACATTACATACATAAATCGGTTGAAGTCCACAGTTGAACACTTATCAGCAAAATAATATCGTTTATTTTTCAAATACATCAACAATGTATTTGTTAATTTTTGTACTGTTTGCATAAAACACTGTTTTTATGCATTTCGTAGTCACTCAACTTTTTTTTGTAGTTTTTCTATGCCTGTCTGCACAGATAGCTGAGTGGTTAGTACTGGGGTCTGTCATGCCAAGTGGCCCAGGTTCGGTTCCTAGATGGGTCATAGAATTTCTCTGCTTAGGGACTGGGTGTTGTGATGTCCTCATTATAATTTCATCATAACCAGTGGAAGGCAACGGGAAACCACCACTGGAATCACTTCCATAGACGCTCCTGCGGCAGACCTCTCTGATGTGGTTTCCCCCATGACAAGACCTGGCAGAACATAATTTTTCGTTTCTGTACCCCACTTTACTTGCAAAAACTATTATTATTACATGTTGGTATGGGGATGCGATGTGTTATGAAGATAATTCAAATCGACGACATAGCTGTCAGCGTCACTGACAGGTACGTGGGTTGCCTACTATGGTGTTTCCGACCCTTTTCTACGTGCCACAGGTACCGTCGGACTTCCGACCAATTAATTTTCCGCCGTGGGCTTTCCGACCAGAGCGTCCCCCATGGCTGATTTACGCCAGTCGTTTGACAGCAACAGAGGTGTTGTCACTATCAATCAGGCACTGCCCCCCACTGATGGCCTTCGTTTCCACATATTTTCGTAAACCTAACGCTGCGCGAGATAGCCGCCTTGTCTAAGGCGTCCTGATACAGTTCGTGCGCCTTCCCCCATTAGAGGTTCGAGTCCTCCCTTGGACATGGCTGTGTGTGTTTTGTCCTTGGCGTAAGTTAGTCTAAGTTAGATTTAGTACTGTGTAAGCCTAGGAACCGATGACCTTGGCAGTTTGATCCCATAGGAATTCACACACACACATTATTAAACCTAACGTTACGTGGCAGTTCATTCCCAAAGTGCCCCATAATCTGTTTTATAAGTCCATATGCGGCAACGGCCTTACCGCAGTGGATACACCGATTCCCGTCAGATCACCAAAGTGAAGCACTGCAGGGCATGGCCGGCTGTTGGATGGGTGACCATCCGAGCCTCTATTCGCTGTTGCCGTTTTTCCAGGTGCACTCAGCCTCGTGATGCCAATTGAGAAGCTACTCGACAGAATTGTGGCGGCTCCTGTCAAAGAAAACTATCATACTGGCCGGGAGAGTGGTGTGCTGATCACACGCTCCTTCTATCCGCATCCTCCGATCAGGATGACACGGCGGTCGGATGGTCCCGATGGGCCACTTGTAGCCTGCAGACAGAATGCTTTAAGTCCATATGCAGATTGGAATAGTTTATTTTGCTTCATTGGGTCTTCCGATTTGACGTGGCCCACATTATATCTTCTCCTGCACTAACCTCTTCATCTCAGAGTAGCAATTGCACCTTATTTCCTAACTTATTTGCTGGATGTATTCCAATATCTGTCTTCACCTACTTACCCTCTACCGCTCATTCTAGTACCATGGAAGTTATTCCCTGACACCTTAACACATCTCTCATCCTGTCCCTTCTTCTTGTCGGTGTTAACCGTATGTTCCTTTATATAATATGAATAGGTGGAGTCTGTTGTTTCGGACATATGCGAAAGATCAGACACCACGCTGAATGCGCAGCTGTGATACATATTACCTAAATTGGGGTGGAGGGGAGGGGGGAGAAAGGAAATGATAGGGAAGGAACTAATGATATCAGCTGCATCGGGACTTTACACGAAATCAGCGGCGACGCGTGGAAATGTGTGCTGGACTGCGACTCCTACCCGGGATCTTCTGCTCACACGGCAGCTGCGTTAATACACTGCGCCATCCGGACACAGCGTTTACTGCAAATGCAAGGACTATTTAGGTACGCTTCCCGGTGGACTCAAATTCCTACCTAGCGCCACTTATCCGCAGTCCCTGTCCATATCTTCCACGCTCGCTGCAAGAGGCCGGACGCAAATGCCTATCCACCTGAATGTTGTTTGGACATGTGCGACAGAACAGACACTATGCATCCACTCCTGCGTGCGTTTCTGGACTTACAATTTCTGATGCTGCTAAACGTGCATTAGCTTAACTACGTCAGCTCTGAACAATTAAAATATTCTCTACATAACCATTTTATTGTTTCCTAAAAGTCATTTCTTCCCTATGCTACTTAACAGTGTAGGGCTTGATACACAATAAGTGATCACAAGTATCTGGACAAGTGACAGAAAATAACTTACAAGTTCGTGGCGCCCTCCATAAGTAATGCTGGAATTCAATATGGTTTTGGTCCACCCTTAGCCTTAATGACAGCTTCCACTCTCGCAGACATACGTTCAATCACTTGCTGGAAAGTTTCTTGGGGGATGGCTGCCCATTCTTCACGGAGTGCTACACTGAGGAGAGGTATCCACGTCGGTCGTTGGGCCTGGTACGAAGTCGGCGTTCCAAAACATCCCAAAGGTGTTCTACAGGATTCAGGTGAGGACTGTGTGCAGGCCAGTCCATTACAGGGATGTTATTGTCGTGTAACGACTCTGCCACAGGCCATGCATTATAAACAGGTGCTCGATCGTGTTGAAAGATGCAATCGACATCCCCGAATTGCTCTTTAACATTGGGGAGCAAGAATGTGTTTAAAACATCAATGTAAACCTGTGTTGTGATAATGCCACGGAAAACAAGTGGTGCAAGGCCCCTCAGTGAAAAACACGGCCACACCATAACACTACTGCTTCCGAATTTTATTGTTGGCACTGCACACGCTGGCAGATGACGTTCTCTTGGCATTCGCCATATCCATATCTTGCCATCGAATCGCCACATTGTGTACCGTGATTCGTCACTAGACACAACGTCCTTCCACAGTTCAATGGTCCAATGTTTACGCTCCTTACACCAAGCGTGGCGGCGTTTGGCATTTACCGGTGTGATGTGTGACTTATGAGCAGCCACTCCACCATGAAATCCAAGTTTTAAGAACTCCCGCCTAGCTTTCATTGTACTTGCAGTGGATCCTGATCCAGTCTGGAATTCCTGTGTGTTGGTCTGGATAGATGTCTGCCTATTACACATTACAACACTCTTCAACTGGCGGCGGTCTCTGTCAGTCAACAGACGAGGTCGGCCTGAACGCTTTTGTGATCTACGTGTCAAAAAAAAAAAAAAAAAAAAAAAAAAAATGGTTTAAATGGCTCTGACCACTATGTGACTTAACATCTATGGTCATCAGTCCCCTAGAACTTAGAACTACTTAAACCTAACTAACCTAAGGACATCACACAACAGCGAGCCATCACGAGGCAGAGAAAATCCCTGACCCCGCCGGGAATCGAACCCAGGAACCCGGGCGCGGGAGGCGAGAACGCTACCGCACGACCACGAGCTGGGGGCGATCTACGTGTCCCTTCACGTTTCCACTTAACTATCATATCGGAAACAGTGGACATAGGGATGTTTAGGAGTGTGGAAATGTCGCGTACAGACATATGACACAAGTGACACCCAGTCACTTGACTACATTCGAAGTCCGTGAGTGAAGCGTAGCGCCCCATTTTACACTCAAGATGTCTAATTACTGAGGTCGCTGGTATGGAGCACCTGGCAGTAGATGGCAGCACAATGTGCCTAATATGGAAACGTATGTTTTTGGGGGTGTTCGGATACTTTTGATCAAATAGTGCGTGAGGGCATACTGATGAAACAAGTAACAGCGACAATTTACAATGATGAGCCAAAATATTATGACAACATGCTTAACAGCTTGTTATTCCGTCTTTGAAACGAAATACATCACTGTTTCCACTTGTTAGGGACAATTAATTGGTATTTTTGGTGGAGTTTAGCATTAGATGTCTAAGCACAGGTCATGTAACTGTCGTAAATAACGGGACCCTGATTTTCTTACGTGGGTATGGCATCCTATAGCGGCCTACATGGGTTCCATAGGATTTACATCAGGGGAATTTGGTCGCCGAGACACCAATGTGAGTTCACAACAATGCTCCTCAAACCACTGTAGCACGATTCTGGTTCCGAGAAACGTATAATTATACTGCTGAAAGATGACATCGCCGTCGCGGAAGACATCAAGCAGGTAGTTCGCAGCTGTCAGCGTGTCTTCGATTACTACCACAGATCTCATACAAGCGCAGGAGATTGTCTCCCGTAGCATAATACTGTTCCCAACAGCCTGCGTCCGTGACGCACTGCACGTTTATAGCAGCTGTTTACGTCGATTACGGCGATTTTTGGAGACGATCATCGACCTAGTGTAGCAAAAATGTGATTTAGACGAAGAGCCGACCGGTTTCCATTGACCGACTGTCGAATCCCGATGGTCTCGTGCCCCCTGCAATCGTAATTGACGATGTCGTTGCATCAACTTGCAGACACGAAGGGTTCGTCAGTTGCGGAGCTCCATGTCCAACAATGTACGATGAACGATAAGCTCCGAAACACTTTTACGTGCACCAGCACTGGGATCTTGCGGCAGAGATGCCTAATTTAGAGACAAGCCCCCGATCCCCACATTTTGTGAACTGTCTTGGACGTCCAACAATTTAACGCCTAGTAGTAGTTTCACGTTCCTTCTATCTCTTTGCGTAGGTGCTCAGGACAGTGGTAAGTGAACATCCAACCAGCTTCGCCGTTTTTGAGGTACTCGTTAACAGGCCCTGAGTAATAATAATGTGACCTTTGTCAAAGTCGCTTGCCTTAGTGGTTTCCCCATTTGCAGCCCATCCGTGTCTGCTCCGCTTACATACCTTTCTTACCACGCCACATGCCCACAGCACCACTGGGCGGCTTTCAACGTCGCGGTGGGCAGTGGTCATAATGGTTTGGTTTATCAGTGTATATCTGTTTCGGCTCGATGGTCAATGAGTCCTCAACCCTCAGTGCGGATGGACTTTCGACCTCCAGGTGGAATCTAAAATTAACGAGCATCGCCGACATGGACGGGGACTACGGATGGATGGCTCTAGGCAGGAATGTGGGTCGGCCGGGAAGCGTGCCGAGACACCCAGCACGACTGCGATAGACCCTGTGTTCGTATGACGCATTACTTAACGAAACTGACTGGTAAGCAGGAGATCCTGTGTTCGAGTCCCTGTCCGGCAAACAGTCTCATGCCTCACCGCCGTTTCCGGATAAACTCCCGATGCAGCTCGTGCTATCAGTTCTTCCTTTGTCCTTTCCTGCCTCCGCCTGCACCTTCAGTTTAATAATATGTTTCTTTCTTCGTTGACTCTGCGGAAAACATCATCACTCCTTATCAGTCCACCTAAATTTCAACAGTCTTGTGTGCTACTACATGTCAAACTCTTCGATTCTCCTCTGTTCTAGCTATCCTGCTACCAAAGTTTCACTGCCATATAATGCTGAGCTGAAAACGGAAATTTCCAGAAATTTGTTCCTCAAATTAAAGTCTATTTTTGATACTAGTTAACTTCTCTTCGTCAAGAATGCCGTCTTCACCCGTGCTGGCCTGCTTTTGCTTTTTAATGTCGTCCTCGATTCATCTGCCACTGATTATTTTTCTTTCACGGTAGTAGAATTCCTGAACTTTGTCGGCTTCGTGATCGCCCATTCTTGTGTTAAGTTTCTGGTACTTCTCATTACATTTGTCTCTTCCCCGTTCACTGTCCTTTTATATTCTGCATCCAACAGGTCCCGCAGTTCTTCTTTTTACTGAGGAAAGCAGTGTCATCAGCGAATCGTATCGCTTATATCACTTCACCCTGAAATTTAATCCCACTTTTTAACCTTTCTATTAGTTCCGTCATTGCTTCGTCGAAACAGAGGTTGAACAGTAGGGCTAAAAGACTGCATCCCTGTCTTACACCCTTTTTAATCCGAGCACTTCGTTCTTCGTCATCCATTCTTATTGTTCCCTCTTTATTTTCGCTCATATTCCAAATGCGGTGGTCTCGCGGTTCTAGGCGCGCAGTCCGGAACCGCGGGGTTGCTACGGTCGCAGGTTCGAATCCTGCCTCGGGCATGGATGTGTGTGATGTCCTTAGGTTAGTTAGGTTTAAGTAGTTCTAAGTTCTAGGGGACTAATGACCACAGCAGTTGAGTCCCATAGTGCTCAGAGCCATTTGAACCATATTCCAAATGACCCTAACTAGGGTAACATATTTTTTTCAGAATTTCGAAATCTTGCACCACTTTATCTTGTCGAACGCTTTTTCTAGGTCGATATAGACAATGAACGGGTCCTAACTATTCTTTAGTTGCAACGTCAAAACTACCTCTCTGGTGCCTTTGCCTTTCCTAAAGCCGAACTTATCGTCTTCTATGAGATAGCCCGCTTTATTTTTCAGTTTTCTGTATATTATCCTTGTCAGCAACTTAGATGCAGATTGTGCGATAGTTCTCGCACTTACCTGCCCTCGATCGCTTCGGAATTGCGTGGATGATATTTTTCTGGAAGTCTGATAGTACGTTGCCAGTCACATGGACCCTACACACCAAATCGAAGACTCGTTTGGATACTACTACTTCTCTCCTCCCTCCCCCCCCCCCCCCCCCCCCCCCGCCGGATTTAAAAATTCCGATGAAATGGTGTCTATGCCTTTTGCTTTATTTGATCTCAGACTTCCAGTGACCTTTTAAATTCTGATTCCCCGTGTGTTTCATATCGACTCCATTTCCTTCTCCTGTCAAAATACCGGGTAAGCGCTCCCCCTCATAGACGACTTGAGTGTATTTCTTCCACCAATCCGCTCTCTCCTGTGCTTTTAACAATGGAATTGCCACCTACATTCTTAATGTTACCACAGCAATTTTTAATTTCTCCCAAGGTAGTTTTGACTTCCCGTACTCTGAGCCAATCCCCAGACGATCATTTTTTCGGTTTTCTCGCACGTTTTCTGCAGCCATACCGCCTTGGCTGCGCTGTACTACCTATTTACCTCATTCCTAATGGATTTATATTGCTGTGTTTATATCTCTTTTTCCAAACTTTTTCGTACTTCCACTTTCCGTCGATCAAATGAATTATTTCATCTGTTACGCAAGGTTTCTTCGTAGATATCCTTTTTTTCTGTTCCTTCCCCAACAACTGAGGTCCAATCCCCCTTGATTATTACATTTTCATCTCCCTTTACATGTAGGTTCAGCTATTATATATCCCCGTATACAGTCTCATCATCTTCTGCTTGCAACGTTGGCATGAATACTTGCACCAGCACTGTTGGTGTAGCTTTGCTGTCGACTCTATCGCTGAACCGTTTACTACAGTTCACATTCTGCCCTTCTTTTCTACTCATAACGAATTCCACTCTCACTGTACAATTTTGTACTATTTTCGGCTACTGTTTATATTGTCCTTCTTCATGTGACCAGAAATCCTTACCTTCTGTCCATTTCACATTATTATATTTATACTGAGCCTTTGCATTTCACTTTTTAGATTTCTACGTTATATAAACATATATGAAAACATTGCAAGTGTTGAAAAAATAAACATTTGAAAAACAAAACAAAAACGAGCGGGACTTGATGCAGCGACCGACCGACCATAGAGGTTGTAAAGGAACTGAAAATATTGTGATTTAATCGCAGAGGTGCTGAAAAATTGTTCCAGTGACACACCAGAGAAATATCTGGTAAACTTTTTATCTTTGAGAGACATAGGAACAATTTCGCCCTTCGTTTTTTATTTCTTGTATGAACGACTACTTTTTGTTCTGATGGGCTGGTGGGATGTCGTACTGTCTAATTACTAGTGTGTGTGTGGTAAATGAATGAGTTAAAAGACGCAAGATGTGTTTTATATTATTTTCATCGCACAACAAGCCTTATTCCCATGCCTATGGAGTATTTATGTTAAGCAGAGAAGGCGAGTTTTAGATGGAACCGAATATCTTCAAAACGGCGCTGCTCAACAATAGAGGTACGTGATTGTGCTCTCTACTTTCCTTTCGTGGCCGCTAAAATTACTTCCGATTCGTTTTGCCGAGACATTCAGACCCTGCAATCTTCTTTTTCTTATAAAAATACTAGTCCGATGCAAAAGAAATACTCTTAGATTTAAATAATTGCCATTCTTTTACCCAGGCCACGGGGAATGATAGAACGTACGTGCCTCTACTCTGAATGTACGTTCGCAATCTTCGAGTGTGTTACGACGAAATTATTTCACAATGAAAATTTCTCATCAGACCGCAACCACTCGCACGCGAATGTACGTACCCTCTGAATGTATCTAGTCAGTCACGCGCGTTGTTCAAAAGCTTTACTTTTAATATTCAGTGGATTACATTTCCGAAATTAATTTTTGTTTATGCTGCAAATCGTACTTCACGCGAAGTATTTATTACGTAAGTTTCAGGCTCAACTTAATAATAAAAAAAAAAGATTCCGAATAATAGAAATAAAGAATAACAATCAAACAAATCAAACCTAAATAAACAGAAAGAGGGAACGTTACAAGGTCGAACATCAATGACATAACCGCCGATATTTCTTTCTTAAACAAGAACGATAGGACCAAAAGGAATAAGTAAATAAACTCTGAAACGACATATCCTAAAGGAGGACACCACAAGGACCGGCTTATTAAACAGATACCTTGACGACTAAATACAAGGTACAACATATCGGCGAATAAATGACAATACCTTGGGACGGGCAAACACTTCCAACATGCAGTGGCAGTATGGCGGTGGGAGGAATGGTTCCGTATCATATAGCCCCCTCCATCTACAACGTAATGAACATAGTAGCCAAACAGCCATGCAGTAGTGTATGACTTTGCACTCGGAAAGTAGACAGTAGCATATCAGCCGCAAAGGTAGTCTCAACGGATCGGTTTAGAAACGCTAAATGTTCTATTAAGCCAGTATCAGCTCGCTTTGTGATCATGATAAGTAAATCCGTTATAGCATGTCTATGGCGGTTCTGCGAGTGCAGTGATCGTGATACTAAGTCCAATATGAAATAGGCGCTCAAGTTGGATCACTTAATACCAAGACGATGCCATTCACGTATCGTACATTCGTTGCGGCGCAGGACATCAGGGAACCTCCACCTAATTGCAATCGCGGGACAGTGTGTCTAAGACGTTCAGCCTGACCGGGTTGCCTCCAAACACATCTCTGACGATTGTCTGGTCGAAGGCATATGCGACACTCATCGGTAAAGATAACGTGATGACTATCCTGAGCGGTCCATTCGGCATGTTGTTGGGCCCACCTGTACCGCGCTGCATGGTGTCGTGGTTGCAAGGACGGAAATAGCCGTGGACATCGGGAGTGGAGTTGCGCATCATGCAGCCCATTGCGCACAGTTTGAGTCGTAACACGATGTCCTGTGGCTGCGCAAAAAACATTATTCAACATGATGGCGTTGCTGTCAGAGTTTCTCCGAGCCATAATCTGTAGGCAGCGGTCATCCACTGCAGTAATAGCCCTTGGGCGGCATGAGCGAGGCATGTCGTCAACAGTTCCTGTCTCTGGTTATCGCCTCCATGTCCGTAACACAATGCTTTGGTTCACTCCGACACGTCACGTCACGTCTCGTCTGCACACTTCCCTTGTTGAGAGCCCTTCCTGGCACAAAGTAACAATGCGGACAGGATCGAACCGCGGTATTGACCGTCTAGGCATGGTTGAAGTACAGATAACACAAGCCGTGTACCTCCTTTCCTGGTGGAATGACTTGAACTGATCGGTTGTCGAACCCCGTCTGTCTAATAGGCGCTGCTCATACATAGTTATTTACACCTTTGGGCGGGAGTAGAGACATCTGTGAACAGTCAAAGCGACTGTGTCTGTGATAGAATCTCCACAGTCAACGGCTATCTTCAGTAGTTCTGGGAACCGCGGTGGTGCAAAACTTTTTTGGTGTGTGTGTTATAGTACTGCCCCGTAACCGACATATAGTTAAATGAAGCCATTTTAAGTGGAAAATAATTATCTGTGATTCCCAAAGACTTAAGTCCATCAAACACCGTTGCCCATGAAATGATAGCATTATCAAAAGACCATAAACCCATCATCAACATTTGCCTTCGTTGATGCGGGAACCAGATATAAGGCAAAAGGCATCCATGGTAGACTTGAGCAACGAAGAGAACGGGCTTTTGACTCACAGTCAACAAAAAAAATCATCGTTATTGTGAATGACAACTAGCTCTTTACGCGCATGGAATGTTAGTGCTATTGGCAAGGGATTTCAAATTTATTCCATATTTCTAGATTTCCAGGAGGCGTTTGACATTGCACCTCACAAACGGCTTGTAATCAAATTGCGTGCTTATGAGATACCGTCTGGGTTATGTGACTGAATTCGTGGTTTCCTCTCAATGAAATCACAGTTCGTAGTATGTGACGGAAAGTCATCGAGTAAAACAGAAGTGATTTCTGGCGTTCCCCAATATAGTGATATATGCCCTCTGCTGTTCCTTATCTATATAAACGATTTAGAAGACAATCTGAGCAGCCATCTTAGGCGATCCTGCCGTTTATCGTCTAGTAAGGTCATCAGAAGATCAAAGAAATTGAAAAAAGATTTAGTTGAGATATCTGTATGGTGCGAAAATAGGCAACTGACCCTAAATAATGAAATGTGTGTGATCATCCACATGAGAGCGAAAAGGAATCCGTCAAACTTCGGTTATACGATAAATCAATAAAATCTAAAGTTAGTAAATTCAACTAAATATCTAGGAATTACAATTACGAACAACTTAAATTGTGAAGCACAGAAAAAGTTGTGGGTAAGTGAGAACTAAAGATTGCAATTTATTGGCAGACCACTTAGAAGTTGTAGCAGGTCTGCTAAAGAGACTGCCTACAATACACATGTGCATCCACTTTTGGAGTACTGCTTTGCGGTGTGTCTCCTTACCAAATAGGATTAACGGAGTACATTTAGAAAGCTCAAAGAAGATCAGCATGTTTTGTGTTATCACTAAATAAGGGAGAAACTGTCACGGACACGATACAGGATTTGAGGTGGACGTCAATAAAACACAGGCATTTCTCGTTTCGGCGAGATCTTCTGGCGAAATTTCAATCACCAACATTCTCCTCCGAATGCGATAATGTTTTGTTGACGCCGACCTGCATATGGAGAAACGATCGTCATAATAAAATAAGGGAAATCAGAGCTTCCATGGAAAGGCAAAGGTGTTTATTTTTTCCTCGCGCTGTCGAGAGTGGAATATTAGAGAATTATTGTGAAAGTCGTTCGATGAACCCTCTGCTAGGCACTTAAGTGTGATTTGTAGAGTATCCATGTAGATGTAGATGAACGTCAGCAGAAAAAGAGTACGTGCATCGAGATGGTCTTGCTCCAAGAGTGTCCATCCTCGTAGAGGAGCAGTGACGGAAAGAACAGCTACACTGAAAGCGGACTTCCCTGAGGAAAATCGTTATGGATGTTAATCAGGCGCGTCCATTGACCTAGGAAAAGCTTGGATACAGTAAACAAATTAAACAAGACCCTTCGCTCCTCAAATGTAGACCCAACGGCTTCCAGTAACTGCAACATGAAGCCGTGGCTAGCGTGATCGCACGTCTTGTCAAAATCCAAAAATGCCAGAGCCCAGAGAGCAGAAATAACGGCGAACACCGATACATCAAGTCTTTCAGCTACCGGAATTAGAATAGTACGATCTTGAAGACAGCTTTGATAGTCATCAACAGCTTTTTCCAACAACGTGGACAGCCGGCAGCTCACCGCCATCGCCACAGTCTTTTAAACAAAATTTGATAAGACAATCAGGCGAAATTTATTAATTGCTGCCTGACCGCAACTTTTATGAATCAACCCCTTAATGCCTGAATAAATTTGTAGATGAATGATCAAAATAAAAAATCGTGGTGTTTTAGAGGTAACCGTAACTCTGAGGAGAATGAAGCACTCGTCAGAGGTGTTGGCAGCTTCATGTAGAAATGAGTTCCTGGGTGCAAAAAGAGCGTTAGTGGAAAAATGCCATATTGAGATAAATGGTCTCAAAGGTTTTAAAGCGTAGGAATCATTTACTACAACACTAATGCTCTGAGAGATAGATTTCTTATCAAGAATATGCAAATGTCTAATGTTTTGACGTAGCATCTAGTCATATTTAATGAGACAAATATAAATATTGACACTTATAGAAACTCAATTAACCCTGTTATCGCACAGAATATATGCTGTTCAGACTCTTTGTTTTCTAGCTCTAATATTTTTAAGGTTAGTGCATAATCTTTACTCCTCAGATTCTGATTCAACATCTCACATGTTATCTGGGGCAACATTAATCACACATCCCGTCTTTAGGACACTGGTAAGCCACTCAGCATTATGTGGTTTCAAAAATTTACATAATAATAATAAACCTCTTTTTTTAGAAACATTTACTCCTGGTTTAGGCTCACTTCTCAAATTAAGGTAAGAGTAGGCTGGAGGGTAAGGTCGGAGAGTAGTGTAGACAACAATATTTCTAAATCTGTAGTCGTTGGCACGTGGTCTTAAAAAACATTGGAGCAAGAGCCTCTCACCAGTCTTTTATCAGGGAAGCAGCGTTACTGACATTCAATGGTTTGGGGAACACTCTACTTTATTCCATCATTTTCACATTTTCTGTTGTTGTTGTTGTTGTTGCGGTCTTCAGTCCTGAGACTGGTTTGATGCAGCTCTCCATGCTACTCTGTCCTGTGCAAGTTTCTTACTCTCTCCCAGTACCCACTGCAGCCTACATCCTTCTGAATCTGCTTAGTGTATTCATCTCGTGGTCTCCTTCTACGATTTTTACCCTCCACGCTGCCCTCCAATACTAAATTGGTGATCCCTTGATGTCTCTAATTCTCCTGTGGGCAGTACCTATCTTACCTCTCGTGAGATAAGCCTCTACATCCTTACATTTGTCCTCTAGCCACCCATGCTTAGCCATTTTGCTCTTCCTGTCGATCTTATTTTTGAGACGTCTGTATTCCTTTTGCCTGCTTCATTTACTGCAATTTTATATTTTCTCCTCTCATCAGTTAAATTCAATATTTCTTCTGTTACGCAATAGTTTATAGTAGCCCCCGTCTTTTTACCTATTTGGTCCTCTGCTGCCTTCAGTACTTCATCCCTCAATGCTACCCATTCTTCTTCTACTGTATTTCTTTCCCCCATTCCTGTCAATTGTTCCTTTATATTCTCCCTGAAACTCTGTACAACGTCTGGTTCTTTCAGTTTATCCAGGTCCCATATAATTAAATTCCCACCTTTTTGCAGTTTCTTCAGTTTTAATCTACAGTTCACAACCAATAGATTGTGGTCAGAGTGCACATCTGCCCCTGGAAGTGTCTTACAATATAAAACCTGGTTCCTAAATCTCTGTCTTACCATTATATAATCTATCTGATACCTTTTAGTATCTCAAGGGTTCTTCCATGTATACAACCTTCTTTCCTGATTCTTAAGCCAAGTGTTAGCTATGATTAAGTTATGCCCTGCACAAAATTCTACCAGGCTTCTTCCTCTTTCATTTCTTAGCCCCAATTCATTTTCACCTACTATGTTTCCTTCTCTCCCTTTTCCTACTCTTGAATTTCAGTCACCCACGACTATTAAATTTTCGTCTCCCTTCACTACCTGAATAATTTCTTTTATCTCATCATACATTTCATCAATTTCTTCGTCATCTGCAGAGCTAGTTGGCATAAAAACTTGTACTACTGTAGTAGACGTGGGCTTCGTGTCTATCATGGCCACAATAATGCGTTCCCTATGCTGTTTGTAGTAGCTTACCCGTACTCCTACTTTTTTTATTCATTATTAAGACTACTCCTACATTACCCCTATTTGATTTTGTATTTATAACCATGTATTCACCTGACCAAAAGTCTTGTTCCTCCTGCCACCGAACTTCACTAATTCCCACTATATCTAACTTGAACCTATCCATTTCCCTTCTTAAATTTTCTAACCTACCTGCCCGATTAAGGGATCTGACAGTCCACGCTCCGATCCGTAGAACGCCAGTTTTCTTTCTCCCGACAACAACGTCCTCTTGAGTAGTCCCTGCCCGGAGATCCGAATGGGGGACTATTTTACTTCCGGAATATTTTACCCAAGAGGACGCCATTATCATTAATCATACAGTAAAGCTGTATGCCCTCGGGAGAAATTACGGCTGTAGTTTCCCCTTGCTTTCAGCAGTTCGCAGTACCAGAACAGCAAGGCCATTTTGGTTAGTGTTACAAGGCCAAATCAGTCAATCATCCAGACTGTTGCCCCTGAAACTTCTGAAAAGGCTGCTGCCCCTCTTCAGGAACCACACGTTTGTCTGGCCTCTCAACAAATACCCCTCCGTTGTAGTTGCGCCTACAGTACGGCTATCTGTATCGTTGAGACACGCAAGCCTCCCCACCAACGGCAAGGTCCATGGTTCATGAGGGGGGGGGGGGGGGGGGGGAATTTTCTGTAGGAACTTTTATACTTTCATCCCTCTTTACCAGCGTACCATATTTCCCAAAATTTCGGTTACATTAGTTGTAGGAGTGACCCATAACATGGAAGATATGTTCAATTTCAGTCTTAAGATGTTTGGCTAGCCATGATAAAAACATAAAAACAGTAATATTTTTTCTCTGTCCGTCACACGAATCGGAAGAACACAATTCTTCACATTCACATATACGGCCAACATTTTTTGAATAATATCATACAAACATGAACATACAGAATGTAGGTTTTTTCATGCTTCTATTTCCAAGAAGTAGTAGACGTTACCATTATTATGGTAATGAGTATTATAATTATGCAATGAATATTAAAATTATACAACCAAAGAAGTCTTTTGTAAAACTGTGACATTACATTTAATTTAGGTATAGGCTAGTACTGGGCAGAATCAAATTCTAGAAAAAGAATCCTATATTCAAAGACAGATTTAATTTCTTTCATTAAATCTGCGTTCAAAGATTGACATACTTTGCCACGTGCGTTATGTAGGTCAAAGGTAACTTTACATTGGTCATCAGGAATTTTTGCCAAAAGCACATCATAAGCAGCACGAAAATCACCCCTATCTGATCTCGGTTGCCCAAAAGAATATTGACTATGTTTCCTGCAATATCTGTGGTAAGTGCTATACTTCATTTTAAGTGCTTTCCCCTTTAACATAAAAATGTTGCCTAAAGCGTGTATAAAGTTTATGAACAGTCTGTCCAGGATTATCGAAATACATTCTTTTGGTTCTGATACTGCTGTAGTAGGACTTCTCGTGAGGGAATTGGGACCAATGTTGTTCAACAAGATGCCAAATTTTTGTCTATCATATTGGGCCGATTATGATGCTTATCCCTTTTGTCTCTAGGAATAGCACCTGGAACATAGCAGAACCACTCAAAATTATTTTTATTGAATCCTATTATTGAAGAAAATATTACAGACATTAAAACAATATGTGTGACATGGATAAGCCAGTGTTAAAATAAAATAACTCTCTTCATTGTATTTTATACTGATCTCAGCCATGTTTCAAAAATTTGCAGCACACTTCGTAAAGTATTTCTGGCAAACTATTTTCACGAATCCATTATGTTTTATGGTATGCGTGAAATAATAGTTTCTTTCCTTGTACTTCAGGATTGAGAGAGGTACTTTGTTTTCTTTTTTTGATATGTATCCCATCAAGATCTCATCCTGAAGTACTTTGAAATTACTATCCCAAAATGCGACAAAGAGTTGCTTACGTTGATCGGTTTGCAAATTGTGACAGCGCCTAGAATAGATTGCGACAAATATAGACTGTGATATAGAAATAAGCAGAACTGTATTATACTAAACTTTGTCCACTTGAAGATATGGCAGAGAAAAATGAACAACCAAAACTCAAGACTTTTTCTTCTAACACAATTCAAGTGGCTTGATCTTCTTGGCTGGTATTTTTATTCCCGTGCTCACAGATATATACATTAGGGCAGAATTTCGAAGCTTCTTAGCAACATTTCGTTTCCACCCTTCCGAATTGCTTTGTCGTTTTAACCCTACACAGTCACTGTCAGCGTCATCAACGATAATTTCTTCTTCCGAAGTAACATATTGATAACTAGCGTCCATGTTCACCATGTGCCACGCCGCGTGTGTGAACAATGCCATGGATGCAACAAAAGCATTGCACGCGATCTTCTTTCCAAAGAGCTCCTGGCATCTAGCTGACTTCATGCGGAACTAATTTCTTTAAAGAAGATAGTCGAATATTTGAAGAATGCAATGCTAGCGTTTACGAAATAACAACGTTAGCCATTTAACGCTCCTGTTGCACCCAGGTACTCAATTAGCGCTTACCAGTACTGGCGCTCAAAAAATGTTAATCTTCCAACTATTGGCATGGCACTGGTATGATACGAAATCGCACTGCACTTCCGTGTTCACATCGCTGTACTTGTACTTCGCCGAGTGCTGTCCGTCCGTTAATCTCCTTCTTATTTCATATTCCTTGTGATTTGATCGCTCCTTCTGGTCGTGCTGTTGCTAATTGGAATTTCGGTTGTTTAACCGAAATTTGGTCGCTGGATTAACCATGGCTGCAAACCTCAGGAAGAATACCCTGGTATTTGCTTTTGACAAGGAATCCCGTTCTATTCAGCTGACATCCCTGGAAATAGATAACTGGATTACACAGGTAATTGGTCTCAATTCTGAAACCGTCCATACTTGGCAACTGGATCAGGAAAAATTCTGTGTTTTTGTCAAGTTATTCAGTGCTGCTACGGTTGATAAAGTGTTACGAAAGTGGGGCTGTGAAGTAGACTTTGTGCAAAGAAATGATTATAAAAGTAAACTTTCCATCGATAGAGTTGACATTCATTATAAAACCGTTCGTGTCTTGAATCTTCCCATTGAAATTGAAAATGATAAGATTAAGGAAGCTCTTTCAAACTACGGGGACGTTAAATTAATTGCAAATGAAAGATGGTCGCCTCGTTTTAAACTGTAATGTTTCAACGGGGTCCGCTGTGTAGAGATGGACGTTAAGACAAGTATTCCGTCTCACATAATTGTCTGTGGGTATAAGGTACAACTTGTTTTTAGAGGTCAAGAAGCTACATGCCATGTATGAAACGAAACCGGCCGCTTCATACAGGAATGTCCGCGGCGAACGGTTGTTCTCAAAATTAATTTGATACATCGTCAGAAGCGTACCTTAAATGATGTGTTACCAAAGAATAGCCCGGATCAACTGGTTGAGGATATTAACGCAGCGGGCCAAGCTGATTTCTCCCTTCACGATAGCAGTCAATTTCCCCCGTTAACAACAAAGGGAAACTGAAATGCTACCGAATAAAAGACCTCTGGAGAAAATTGATAGTTGTTCAGAGGACGATCTGTCCTGTCCAACTCCCCGAGTTCGCAAGCAAAAGCAGTACGATGAGGAGGCAGAGGAACTGGAGCCAATGCAAACGAAAGAAAAAGTAGGATCTTAAATCTCAGAGGTTTTGATGATATCAACATCGAGTGGGCAAAATTAGTCCGACAACATAAAACACTTGGGATCACCCTGAGAGCATGTCCTATGAAAATGACGGCTTTAAATTGGAAAGTTGCAGCAGGTAAAGTGCAAGGAGCCAATATAGAAAATATAACTCGATATATGTACCAAGTTCAAAGAACAAAGTATATCAATTCATGCATCCTTGCTAAAGCTTATTACACTGCCCAGTTGTTTCCAATACCGAGAATGATAGCGAGGTGAATAATGTGCATAATCACAAACTTTTTGTGGAGAGGTTAAGTGTTCAGACTACCTGATAAAGTAGCCACTTTAGATCCTAAAAATGGTGGACTAGGATTAACTGATATAACGGATAAAGCCTCTGCACTTTTTATCAAAAGGCAAGTTCATTTAATAAGAAACTCTCGAGAAAGCATAACCAGCCAACTTTTCGAAATCATTAGACCTCGAAGCCTGCTTCCCCCGATCGACGTGCAGAATGTCAACAATCGTTTACAGCATGTGAGCGTTTTCTATGTTGAGTTCAGTTATGTAAGTGTCGAACTCAGGCAGTCACGACACTTAACATAAAGAGCCATAATGCGGGAGCGAAAGAAAAGCGACGGACGGAACAAAATAGAACGACAGTTTCCAAACATTGAGTGGACTGAGATTTGGAAAAACATTAGTTTTAATGTGCTTACATCTAATAAACAACGACGTGGTACAATACAGTTAACAATACAGTTAGCACCAATGAAAGACTGTATGCAATCGGACTCTGTGACGCAATGTCAACAATGTCATCTAGTTGACACTGTACTTTACAGACATACTTGCAGCTGTCATATGAATAGTTGGAAGTGGATCCGAGAGGAAATAGCTCTGATTACAAGGACATCCCCTGAGTATATATCGCTGTCATTGATAGACAGGCGTGAAGCACGCTATTTCCCAGGGTCAAGAAATAACGCTGTCTACTGGTTGCTGGTGTTAATTACGTCCTTAACAAATTAGGATCCGACAGCACCATAGAGTTCAACGTAAATATGCTGTGTGAATTCCTCTAGATTAGAAGGCATTACAGAATTACAAGAAAAAGTTCGGTAATATGTTAAACATTATATTTGAAAGAGTGGGCATTAGTTAATATTAAAAAAAAAACAAGACTGTGTTGACAGTGATATATGTAGTTACCTTAAGAATAATATTTAAAATTTTACTGTAAATTTTTGGTGTGTGCTTTTTCTACTTCAGAGAGAAGTTTTTGAAATTTTGTAAGCTAATGTACAGAACTTCCGTGACAGTCAGATTACTTTAAAGCTACATTATTGGTTTATATTATAAATATGGAAATTGACGGTTTTTGTGGAAATGTCCCTATCGATTGGTTAAAACCATAAGATTCTAACAGATAAATGTAATATCCAATAGCTGGCACATTGCCCTGTTCATTTTTGTATTGCCATGTGTAAGTTAGTTTTGCAGTGAAAGACGTATTATATAGGTCTAATCACTTCAGATGCTTAAGATCCCATTAACGTCCAGAAAGTGTAGTTGGAAGGCTAGTCAATTTTATTACATCTCTTTTCCGCCATTCTCAAGTATTTCAGAAATTGTCTAATAAGATTATTAAATTGTTTTTATGTACTATGGGCATAAATCGTCCACATTCTGTATTTGGTGCCTTACATACATTTGTGTGAAATGCTCATAGCTAGTCTGACTGAGCTCAGAAGGTTAAAGATCAGTTTCTACCCTTAACCTGTCTCTCACCGAGACGATTTCCTTGTGTACATTAATATATTAAAAATTATCCCACCAACTTGCTGATACCCCTCATAAAGAGCTATTTATGCTTGTGTAAAGATTGGAGCCCATGTAATTCAAAGTGTACTTTTTATTTATTCATGTTTGAACTCTCAATGTCTTTAAAAAGACTTCCCTTGATGTTTAAATTAGTGATTTCTTGTAATTTAGTCAGTAACACAGTATTCTGTTGTATTTCTTTAACATCAGCATAATTGCAATTATCAAAATGTTTTTGTTTAAATGATTACATGTATAACATGTGTACATGGTTAGCATATGTACTTAGTATCTAAAAACATAGTTTATGTGTTATTAACTTTCTTAGCTGTTAAAAAAGTATTTGACATAATTTATACAACAAGAAAAAAACCCGCAAGGTTCCCGCGGTCATTTCACCCTTTCTTATAGCTATGTTGTGTGAAGTGTTACAAAGTTCCATAATTGATTGTATGGAAGTTATTTCGTTGTGATATCACTATAGCATTGTACCCGTGTGCCATACCGAAGTGATTGGCGTTCGTTCCCCCTTAACTGCTAAGCCCGCGGCAGGCAAACACACAGCCGTCAGTTTCCTCACTCGCCATTTAACGGATGACCACTCTCTGAGTGCAGGGTAACAGACGAGTGGCCCCACCACTTGGCTAGGTAAACATAGACTCTGTACAGCTGCGTCACGACGTAGAAGCACAAGTGGTCCTGGCAAGTGCTGGACGCATTTATAGCTTTAATGTTTTTGTAACTGTCGATTATCGTTGATTCCTATAGAGAAAGTACATGCTGTATACAGCACCTGGGATTCAACAAATATTGCTACAGGGACTATGATTATACAGGGTGTTACAAAAAGGTACGGCCAAACTTTCAGGAAACATTCCTCACACACAAATAAAGAAAATATGTTATGTGGACATGTGTCCGGAAACGCTTACTTTCCATGTTACAGCTATTTTATTACTTCTCTTCAAATCACATTAATCATAGAGTGGAAACACACAGCAACAGAACGTACCAGCGTGACTTCAAACACTTTGTTACAGGAAATGTTCAAAATGTCCTCCGTTAACGAGGATACATGCACCCACCCTCCGTCGCATGGAGTACCGGTGCGCTGATGCAGCCCTGGAAAATGGCGTATTGTATCACAGCCGTCCACAATACGAGCACGAAGAGTCTCTACATTTGGTACCGGTGTTGCGTAGACAAGAGCTTTCAAATGCCCCCATAAATGAAAGTAAAGAGGGTTGAGGTCAGGTGAGTGTAGAGCCCATGGAATTGATTCGCCTCCACCAATCCGTCGGTTGTTGAGAAGCGTACAAACACTTCGACTGAAATGTGCAGGAGCTCCATCGTGCGTGAACCACATGTTGTGTCGTACTTGTAAAGGCACATGTTGTAGCAGCACAGGTAGAGTGTCCCGTATGAAATCATGATAACGTGCTCCATTGAGCGTAGGTAGACGACGAAACTAAAATGAGCTCTAACATGGAAATTAAGCGTTTCCGGACACATGTCCGCATGACATATTTTCTTTACTTGTGTGTGAGGAATGTTTCCTGAAAGTTTGGCCGTACCTTTTTGTAACATCCTCTATAATGTGTTAGGGTGTAAGTGCAGATATTTTAATTGATGACGCGGGCAATGATAAACATTACATCAGTATTTACTTCATTTGCAGACTAATAATTATAGCTATCAGGCGTAGTACGTTTTTAGGTTGGTTACCACCTCCAAATACATGCGGCAAGAGAAAGACGTTAACTCTTATTTTGCCCTGAGCTACAGGTCAGGTGATGGGAGTGTAGATGTGTGGACGCAATACGGGCGGTCTATACTGACAGGCATAGACCAATTAATGGTTCCGTTGCGACAGCGCAGAAAACATTGGGTAGGCCTAGTAAAGTTTGGGACGTGTTTAGAAAACTGATAGCCGCAGAGATACTGACGTACGAATGATGATAATATCTGCGCGTCTACCCTTAACACAGTGTATACAGCGTGGACCATTGGTAGTGACCGGGCCAAATATCTCACGAAATAAGCATCAAACGAAAAAACTACAAAGAACGAAAATCGTCTAGCTTGAAGGGGGAAACCAGATGGCGCTATGGTTGGCCCGCTAGATGGCGCTGCCATAGGCCAAACGGGTATCAACTTTGTTTTATTAAATAGGAACCCCCATTTTTAATTACATATAGTACGTAAATAAATATGTATGTTTTAGTTGGACCACTTTTTTCGCTTTGTGATAGATGCGCTATAATAGTCACAAGCGCATAAGTACGTGGTATCACGTGACATTCCGCCAGTGCGGACGGTATTTGCTCCGTGATACATTACTCGTGATAAAATGGACCGTTTATCAATTGCGGAAAAGGCAGATATCGTGTTGATGTATGGCTACTGTGATCAAAATGCGCAACGGGGATGTGCTATGTATGCTGCTCGGTATCCTGGACGACATCATCCAAGTGTGCGGATTGTTCGCCGGATAGTTACGTTATTTAAGGAAACAGGAAGTGTTCAGCCACATGTGAAACTTCAACCACGACCTGCAACAAATGATGATGCCCAAGTAGGTGTTTTAGCTGCTGTCGTGGATAATCCGCACATCAGTAGCAGACAAATTGAACGAGAATCTGGAATCTCAAAAACTTCGGTGTTGAGAATGCTACATCAACATTTATTCCACCCGTAACAAATTTCTATGCCCCAGGAATTGCATGGCGACGACTTTGGACGTAGTGTACAGTTCTGCCACTGGGCACAAGAGAAATTACTGGACGATGACAGATTTTTTGCACGCGTTCTATTTAGCGACGAAGCGTCATTCACCAACAGCGCTAACGTAAATCGGCATAATATGCGCTATTGGTCAACGAAAAAATCCACGATGGTTGCGACAAGTGGAACATCAGCGACCTTGGCGGGTTAATGTATGGCGCGGAATTATGGGAGGAAGGATAATTGGTCGCCATTTTATCGAAGGCAATCTAAATGGTGCAGTGAATGCTGATTTCCTACGTAATGTTCTACCGATGTTACTTCAAAACGTTTCACTGCATGACAGAAGGGCGAGGTACTTCCAACATGAGGGATGTCCGGCACATAGCTCGCGTGCAGTTGAAGCGGTACTGAATAGCATACTTCATGACAGGAGGATTGGTCGTCGAAACACCCTGTATAGTGAAATGCTGAATGTCACTGAAGTTCTGATTTAGCCGTGGAACTGTAAATTTGCGTGAATGAATACCTGATAAAATATTGCCTACATTCAGTCTGCAACTGAAGTCACCCTGAAAGTGAGAGGTATTCTACAGAGAACAAATGACAAAGACTGAAGCTAATTCACACTAGTAACTGTAACCACAATGAACAGCTTTGCATGTTGTGTAATACTGCGTTATTAATTTAGCATCAACATCATCACACTGAAACAGTATCTTAATACATTCTTGATCGTATTTGTTAAACAGGCGTCCCCTAATTATAGGACACGTTGTAGGAAGTAGATATCATAATATCAAATATTCATTCACATTCAAATATTAACATGTAATCTTACTGAATGTGACTGATGAAAAACAAAACCACAGTAACCTAACATTAAATACGTAACGTGAAATGCTGAAATTAATTATGCGGGACTTCGGTCGACATTTTTATGAAGACTGAAAGAATGACAAAATCAGAATTCTCTTCTGTGAAAGTTCCATTTTCAAGCAAACATCAGAAACAACTCAATGAACTGAGCATTCAAGTTCCACATACATCGAAATAAATGCAAGCTGCTCAGAGTAAGAAAACTAACACTTCATGCAAGAGTAAAAAGTTATACTTAGATCTTCAAACTACATCGGCAGCGTAGGACAAAGCCAGGAGGCAAATTCCATTCACCATCGGACAACTCCCAGGAAATGAATGAGCAGAATACAAAGATTTTCATTCTCAGCCGAGACTCCGTTGGAGGGGTGACAGCAATGCTTGTAGCTAATAGGACGAAAGAAAATGTGGCCTATAGCATAAGAATAGAGGGAAACGCAACGGACGTTCCCCTGACATGGCATACAAATGCTCATAAACGAATTACTGCGTTGGTGCTGAGTGTGAACGGTCATGCACTGTTGGAGGATATAGCACACACAATATCTAGAAGGGGAGACAATACTCAGCATCAACTAAACAGAAATACTGTTGAGATGTAACCAAATTTCCCAAGTTCCTTGGGAACAGAAAGACAGGGTGCGTGTTGAAATCGGTGCCAATTAGATAATAGCTCTATCTCAGGCGGGCACCTTGGAAGCTGAGGCACCATTGTGGATGCACATCAGTATTTAACTCCCGCAAACCGCACCTTGAGAATATTCTGAGCATGACCGAGGGGTTCTAGGCGCTACAGTCTGGAACCGCGAGACCGCTACGGTCGCAGATTCGAATCCTGCCTAGAACATGGATGTGTGTGATGTCCTTATGTTAGTTAGGTTTAAGTAGTTCTAAGTTCTAGGGGACTGATGACCTCAGAAGTTAAGTCCCATAGTGCTCAGAGCCATTTATTCTGAGCAGGCAATATGAACCACGTCAGGATGCCATCCAGCTCTTCAGCAAATCCTTCTTCGTGCAACTCTATAGTAGACACAGTATGTTCCGGAGCCCACAATTTCAAGTGAGAAGATTGCAACCACCCGTTCAACAAACTGTACTGCCCTTTTGTATATGAAACGAAATTAAAATGAACTGATAGCGATCGAGAAGCGATACGAACAAGTCATTTTACAAGATTTACGTTGAGAAATGTACCGATTGATAATTGTCAACCTCGTTTATAATTAACAGATAAACTTCAGTACAAGTACATTATATGCTCTAGAGAGGTTAATCGAGCAAATTAATTAATAGGACACCTTACAGTTTGTATGTTACCTGCACCGATTGGAAAGAGGTAGCAAGCACAAGGTGAAATGGTAAAGGAACCGAATTACACATGCCGCTACTGCAAATTCTCAGCCTTTGTGTAATGGACCACGAGCGTGTGGTATCCACGTGGTCAAGGACTGCGCTCATTCGGGTGTGTGATTAATTCCGTTTTACACTATAGGCTTCCTTGACTCACAATAGAACAGTCCCTAGTGTCAGTAAACAATGTTGATGAAACTTGACGGGTGTGTAGAGGCAGAATAGTGGATTACATATTTTTTATTTGCGTCCAGTTTCACTTTTAAGGGGTAAAACACATTCCGAAAGGTACTAAGGCTTTTTAGGTTTAGAGGGAATATCTTCGACACGATGATATATAAAAATGTTTTTCATATTAAAGCTGATACGTAATTAATGCCCTTAAAAGCTATTTAATCAACTTTTGTAATAATTGTGTTATTTTGCAAAATACCCCATCACCATTAATTAATTTTGAAAAATGAAAACTTTTGTTATGACATAAATTAAAGAACCTTTCAATCCACATACATCCCTGTGTGATAAAACTGGTTTCTGGAATACAGTTTTTGAAAATAAGCAGTACACAGCGTGCTTTCGGAATATTTTCAACATACCTATTGAAATATCTAAACATTCATTACTATTCTAAGTATTTATTTTAGTTATATTTGTTTTATGTTTTAAATTGTTATTTTATGTTTTACATGCAATTTTAGTTTACCGTTTCACATACTTGTATTTTTTAATTGAAAATAGTAAGTAACCCATTATTATGATAAAAAATAATTACAATAATGATAACCAGTGAAAACTGCTCAAAACAATGTTTTTATATTAAGCACATAAAATTAACGAAATTCCTTTGTGTAAGCCTTGGTGAAGAGAAATGATTATGTACGAATGACTGCAGTTTCATTATATTCTTTCTGAAGTCTAGATTGACATCATAATAATTCAACAGAACTAGATCTGAAAGTCTTCTCAAAAAGGTCTCCAATATCGGAAGCCTGTATACTCCTCACGCCTGTACAGTCCAGTGCTTTTGGATCAACAGATTTCGTTTCCTCAGATACGACGCTAACAACCTTTCTTTTCACACTGACCACCCACCTTTCCATAATAAAAAAAATAATAGTGAGTCTGGAGCGAGAATTGGGAAATCTCTTTTTGAAGCCTCAAATGTCCTTGTGATAGCATCGAAATCTGGCAAACAAAGGTCTGACCAAGTCAAAGGATATTTGAAACATTCCTTCCCAGTGAAGAAGAAGTTTCTGTATTATTGTTAAACTCTTGCGGTGCTCACTGTGAAAAATTCTTTTAGAGCATTGTACCTGAGGACAAGGAACTAGTTCGTCTGGTGATCCCGAAAGGTTTGACGGGACGTATATAGCTTTCGATGTTGAAACAACTATGTGCGAAGATCGTCAGATTTAGTTCTATTGAGTGATTGTGATGTCGATCTCCACTTGAGAGACAATATAAAGAAGCTGCAGTTATTAGTATATAATCAATTCTCTTCGCCAAGGCTGAACAATGTACTGCATTGCGCCCAATCCAGATCTGGATATTTAGAGGTTCACTGGTGATAATTTGAAATCCTGCTGAATTTTGTTTTATAGTGTCTTCTCCGGTGTCTGTATAAAGTGAAGAAATTTCTTTCATTTCATGTTCATGGTGTAAAAAAGTTTCGTTTTAAACATCTCTGTACAGATTGTCATCACTGTAATTATTTTCTATCAAAATAATGACTTACTTACTACTTTCAGTTAACAGAATACAAGTATGTGAACCGGTAAAGTGAAAAACAACACAACCACGAATGTAAAACGTAAAATAACAAATTAAAACACAAAACAAATATTAGTAAAAACAAATAATTGAAACAGTATTGAATGTTTAGAGATTTAAAATAGATATGATAAAAATAAGCCGAGTGCACATTGTGCACAGCTTATTATTTAAAAATGATATTTCAGAAACCAGCGTCATTACACAGGGATGTATGAGCCTTGAAAGCTTCTTTAATTTTTGTCCTAACGAAATTTTCATATTTCAAAATTAATTAGTGGTGGTGCGTTATATTGTAAAATTTCAAATTACTACAAAAGCTGATTATACAGTTTTCAAGAACATTAATTATACAGCAACTATTACATGAAAAACATCTTTTTTATATATCATAGTTTCGAAGATATTCCCTCTAAACCTAAATAGCCAAATTACCTTTCAGGGTGTGTTTTACCAGTTAAAAGTGAAACTGGACGCAAACAAAAAAAATATGTCTGCATTATTTTGCCCCTTCTACACATCAACCAAGTTTAATCAAGATATTGTATTGACATTTGGGAATGTTCCCTTGTCTGCTGACTTCTCGAGACAAGTGAACGTACTACAACACCCACGGCGTTTTATACCCATACTGTGTGTCGTCTGTCCCGAGAGGTCATTTTCCTTTGCTCTGCGCCATAATTGGATGTGGCTGTGGAAACTGTCTGCTGTTCACTTTGGCACCTGAAAGTTGAAAGTGAGGTGTTGATTGACTATCCCTCTTAGGAAAACATTGTTACAACAAAATGTAGGGACAAATAAAGATAATAGAATTTTTTAACGACCAAATCAAAAGTCATAGTGGATCTTTTGGTCAAAGGTCGTGTGGTAAGCTTTGTAGACTCCTGGGAACTGCAATAATATCGAAAGTGTCGTCCAAACATTGCAGAAAACATACATTTATTTCTTCGTAGAAATATGTGTTCTAAAATACATGAAACATTATCTAGAAGGCAGTAAATACACTCTTTTTACTTTATCCTTTGTATCTTGTCGTCTTGATAACTGCCAAAGACGATTAAAAATTATGTTTTCCCTAAAAACAATTTTAACTTCTCGACTGTTGGAATTACTTTTATTAAAATACAGTTATCTATTTGTGATTAGTGTACTCTTTCTCTCTGTGACATCGAAATAACTGATCAATTTCAAATATTTCGTCTCTTTTGTTGGGGAAGACTAGTAGGAAAAATACCACAACCTCCAGCAAACTTTTCAGTGCGTCACGAAAAGAGATGAAACAACATAATGTAGATTAAGAAGATACGGAAGCTCAAAACTGTTTCCGTAAGTTAAGTGAGCTCGGCCAGAGTAGATTACCTTCCGAAGACAGCAGACGCCGCCACAGTCCCATGGTCTGCGCTTGCTCAGTGTCGGAAATTTACAACTGTGCACTCAGCACGATATGCAGATCGTAGACATCACAGGCATACTAGCGAACTGGTAGGCTACCGATTTACAAACAAGCACGAAAGGCATACGCACTTGCAAGGAACTCCTCTAGAGCGAGGTCGAAAGTTCTTTAGTAAGACTCATTTGAAAGTCCTGTGTTAACAATTACGACAGGAAAAATATTAGCTACTAATGACTCACCACGCACATCAGGAGGCCCCACAGAAAATGACTGTCCATAACGTGCAGAGATCAACCTTCTATGGGGTCCATATACACTGAAGAACCAAAGAAACTGGTACACCTGCCTAATATCCTGTAGGGCCCCCGCGAGCACATAGAAGTGCCGCAACACGACGTGGCATGGACTCGACTAATGTCTGAAGTAGTGCTGGTTGGAACTGATTACCATGAATCCTGCAGGGCTGTCCATAAATCCGTAGGATATCTCTTCTGAACAGCACATGGCAAATGCTCAATAATGTTCATGTATGGGGAGTTTGGTGGCCAGGAGAAGTGTTTAAACTCAGAAGAGAGTTCCTGGAGCCACTCTGTAGCAATTCTGGACGCGTGGGGCGTAGCATTGTCCTGCTGGGATTGCCCAAGTCCGTCGGAATGCACAATGGACATTACTGGATGTAGGTGATCAGACCGGCTGCTTACGTATGTATCACCTGTAAGAGTCGTATATAGACGTATCGAAGCTCCCATATAACTCTAACTCACCCACCCCATACCACTGCAGAGCCTCCACCAGCTTGAACAGTCCCCTTCTGACATGCTGGGTCCATGGATTCATTATGTTGTCTCCATACCCGTATACTTCCATCCGCTAGATACATTTTAAAACGAGACTCGTCCAAAGAGGCAACACGTTTACAGTCATCAACAATTCAATGTCGGTGTTGACGAGCATTCAGCTCCGAAAGCCCATATCGATGATGTTTCGTTGACACTTGCTGATGGCCCAGCATTGAAATCTGCAGCAGTTTGCGGAAGGGTTGCACTTACGTTACGTTGAATACGGCGCTGAGGTCGACAACGCCTGTATAATACGAGTGTCTAGCGCAGCTCTTAGATCGGTTCCTCTTGCTACAATGGCAGGTTATCAAGATTTGAGTGAGTCTGAACGTGGCGTTATAGTCGGCGCACGAGTGATGGGACACAGCATCTCCGAGCTGGCGGTTAAGTGGGGATTTCCCGTACGATAATTCCAAGATTGTACCTTGAATATCAGAAATCCGCTAAAACATCAAATCTCAGACATCCTTGCGGCAGGAAAAAGATCCTGCAAGAACGGGGCCAACGATGACTGAAGAGAGTCGTTCATCGTGACAGAAGTGCGTTTCCGCAAATTGCTGCAGACATCAGTGCTGGGCCATCATCAAGTGTCAGCGTACGAATCATTCAGCGAAATATCATCGATTTGGGCTTTCGGAGCGCAAGGCCCGCTCGCGTACCATTGACGACTGGACGGCACACAGCTTTACACCACACCTGGGCCCGTCGACACCAACAGTGGACTAAATGATTGGGAATGTGTTGCCTGGTCCGGCCACTCACTTTGAAATCGTACCGAGCCGACAGACTTGCACGGATATGGAGACAACTTCATAAATCCATGAATCCTGCGTGTCAGTAGGGGACTGTTAAGCCTGGTGGGGGCTCTCTAATGATGTGGGGCGCGTGCAGTTGGAGTAATGTGGGAGCCATGTTACGTCTAGATACGACTCTGACAGGTGACACGCATGTAAGTATCCTCTCTGAGCATCTGCAACCATTCACGTCCATTGTGCATTCCGACGGTCTTAGGCAATTCCAGCACGACAATGGGACACCGCACATGCCCAGAATTGCTACAGACTGACTCCAGGGACACTCTTCTGAGTTTAAACACTTCTCCTGGCCACCAAACTCCTCAGACATGAACTGTACTGGGCATATGTGGGAATCCTTCCAACGTGCTGTTGAGAACAGATCTCCACCCCATTGTACTCTTACGGATTTGTGGACAGCCCTGCAGAATTCATGGTGTAGTTCCCTCCAACACTACTCCAGACATTAGTCGAGTCCTTGCCATGTCGTGTTGCGGTATTTCTTCGTGCTCGCGGGGACCCTACACGATATGAGGCAGGTGTACCAATTACTTTAGCTCTTCAGTGTATTTTATAGACACGGAAAAAACAATCAGAGGCTGAATTTGTCTAGCGGTTTCAGTTGGGAAAGCTGCAATGTCACACACTTTTCAGGAGGAATAGTTTTCTCTACAGAAGTATGATTTTTATACGCAGACCAGGAATCAAGCAAAAGCAAATTACTTTGACCAGCTACCGCCCAGAAACAGTGCTCATACCATAGTTATAGTTCTCCAGCGCCCGTTTTTCCACTCTTGCTTGCTATGACCTAAATATTCCTAACTGACCTTGCAATATCATGCATACGAGAAAGAACTGTAAGGGACAGAGCACCTCGAACTTATCGCAGCACAATAAATATCCTTATAGCCAAATTGCCATTCAACTGTTCAGTCAGCACAATTGTTTACGAATGCCTTAACATACTGATGTTAGTTGATTTTGATACAACTCCTTTGTTACGTCTAATTTCCAGGGTTTCTTCCACATGCATTTCCTCTTCAAATCCAGTTTGGTGATAGTTCGAAACGTATAGGGTGATTCAAAAAGAATACCACAACTTTAAAAATGTGTATTTAATGAAAGAAACATAATATAACCTTCTGTTATACATCATTACAAAGAGTATTTAAAAAGTTATTTTTCACTCAAAAACAAGTTCAGAGATGTTCAATATGTCCGCCTCCAGACACTCGAGCAATATCAACCCGATACTCCAACTCGTTCCACACTCTCTGTAGCATATCAGGCGTAACAGTTGGGATAGCCGCTGTCATTTCTCGTTTTAAATCATCAATGGTGGCTGGGAGAGGTGGCCGAAATACCATATCCTTAACATACCCCCATAAGAAAAAATCGCAGGGGGTAAGATCAGGGCTTCTTGGAGGCCAGTGATGAAGTGCTCTGTCACGGGCTGCCTGGCGGCCGATCCATCGCCTCGGGTAGTTGACGTTCGGGTAGTTATGGACAGATAAGTGCCAATGTGGTGGCGCTCCATCCTGCTGAAATATGAATTGTTGTGCTTCTTGTTCGAGCTTAGGGAACAGCCAATTCTCTAACATCTCCAGATACTGTAGTCCATTTACAGTAGCACCTTCGAAGAAAAAGGGACCAAAAACTTTATTGGCTGAAATGGCACAGAAAACGTTCACCTTAGGCCTAGTCACGTTCATACTGAGTTGTTTGCTGCGGATTCTCAGTGCCCCATATACAGACTTTCCCGTTAGTGTGGAAAGTTGATTCATCACTAAACACAATCTTTGAAATGAAAGATTCATCTGTTTCCATTTGAGCAATGTTAAAATCACAGAAATCGATTCTTTTAATCTTATCAGCTGCAGACATTACTTGAACCCATTTCAGACGATAAGGTTTCATAACTAACCTTTTTCGTAGGACTCTCCATACAGTTGATTGTGGAATTTGCAGCTCTCTGCTACCTCTGCGAGTCGATTTTCCTGGGCTGCGAACAAATGCTTGCTGGATGCGTGCTACATTTTCATCACTCGTTCTCGGCCGTCCAGAACTTTTCCCTTTGCACAAACACCCATTCTCTGTAAACTGTTTATAGCAACGTTTAATACACCACCTATCAGGAGGTTTAACACCATACTTCGTTCGAAATGCACGCTGAACAACTGTCGTCGATTCACTTCTGCCGTACTCAATAACACAAAAAGCTTTCTGTTGAGCGGTCGCCATCTTAGCATCAACTGACGCTGACGCCTAGTCAACAGCGCCTCAAGCGAACAAATGTACAACTAAATGAAACTTTATAGCTCCCTTAATTCGCCGACAAATAGTGCTTAGCTCTGCCTTTTGTCGTTGCAGAGTTTTAAATTCCTAAAGTTGTGGTATTCTTTTTGAATCACCCTGTATGTCTTACTGAACGTCTGGATAAGATTTTTTATGTAATCTACAAATTTTCGGGTCCATTCTACTGTTTGCTGTGCATCGTCAAGTTGATGCTTTGTTTGAAATTTCGTTATCTCACGTCTTTCAGTTCTGTAGCATTCTTTGAAGCTATGCAGTCGTCCACTGCTACCCTTGACATCGCTGTTAATCTACGTCGCGCTCAATATGATGCGCATAACGTAGTAGGTCACTATCATGCACATCGTGTAAACTTTATCGAGGATTCTTGAAACGTGCAAACACCAGGTTTTGTAGCACGTGCGCCTTGTCCTCCCTTGAATAACCGTAGTTTTTCTTATGCATTACACGCCACTGTTACTGCAGACTTATTCGAAATCTGCGCATAGTTGTTTTTGTACTATGCCGCCAAAGATCTTCCATACGTAGGTATTTTTAGTACCCGCTCCTTTGACAACTATTGCCCTTTACTGGATTGCACTGGAGACGGGATTTGTGGCTCTCTGTCCGACAATGACGATGAACTACGTGGCTTGATACCTGTTTCTGCTTCACTTACATATTTTAGGAACGTATCCTCATCATTGTACTCCTCACAAACATTGCCCACACAGTCTAGTGCATACGACACCACACCTTCAACTGACGAATTTTGCAGAAACGCAAATTTTTTTATCCGCTTATTTCTCAATCTGAGAAATTCTTCGCGTTCCTTTCTGATGAAAAGGCAACTGTTATTGTAGATATAATGCATTGTTTGCTTTGTTTGTCGTTGCCATTGCTTTGCTTTGTACTAGCACCATTAGTACGCAGTACTGTTGTGTGGTACTCGTCGACTAAGCAAATTGCTCCGTCGCCTGATGCTGTGCTCACCATTGGATACCTCCGATCTCACTCCCTGTTGCCATTAGCAGCCAATAAATTCACTCGTGTAGAGATGGTTTTAAGAGAAGCAACGCTGCTCATTTGCCCAAGTTTCTGCCAAGCTGTGCGAAGTTTATTCGCGCTTTTTCTCACGCACCGCTGCCACGTGCAGGTCACTCTGAAGCGCTACGTGTCTGCAGGACTCTAGGTGTCACACACGCGGACCGTTCAGTAAGTAATGCAACACATTTCTGTTCAGAGAGTAGGTTGATTTTATTCATAAGTCAGTTACATCGTATTATTCCACACTCTTTTGCATACGAAACTCTTTTCTTCAACCTAACGTCTGTTCATTGCGACCTACTGGGACCGTCTTTATGTCCACATGGTACCACTTTACTGATCGCCGTCGAAGCGAACGTCATGTTGCATCAATAACCTCACAAACATGCATGTACAGCTTCCCCCGGAGTGCATCCTTTTTGGATCAAACAGATGGAAGATGGAAAGTACGAGGTCCGGGCTGTAGGGTGGACGAGGAAGGACAGTCCAGTGAAATTTTGTGAAATCCTCTCGGGTACACAGACTTGTGCGAAAAATTATACTGTCACGAAGAAGGATTGCATTTTTGTGGTTACGAGCATGCTGCAGTCGTTTCTTCAATTCCTGAGTGTAGCGCTGTACACTTTAGTGGTACGATGAGGAAGGACGTCAAACAGAACCGCTTCAGAGACCCAGAAGAGTATCTCCATTTTAGCGGCTGAGGGTGCGGCTTTGTTCTTCTGTGGAGGAGGGGTGATGTGGTGCCACTCTACGTATTGTCGTTATGATTCAAGTTCTGTGTGAAGAACCTATGTTTCACCACCTGTGACGATGTTCGACAACAAATTATCACCATCAGCCTCGTAAAGCGCAGCAATTCCTCACAGATTGTCCTTCGTCGCTCTTTATGGCCTTCTGTTAGGCGGCAAAGAACCCAGCAGGCACACACCTTTGATTCCCCCATCTGCAGGACGAGTGCGTCACCACTAATAACAGGGATGTCCAGCTGAGCAGCGAGGTGTTTGTGATCCGTCGGTCACCTAAGATGAGAATGCCCGCACGTTTCAACACTGTGGCTCACTGGCATGCGGTCAATCGGACAGGTTTGCGTGACCTAGTTGTGATGCGCCCGATGACTCTACTTGCTTTCGTTCACTGCCAAGTCTCCGAAGACATTCTGCAAGCGCCTAACAATACATACGACGCTCTGGTTTTCCTCCAAAAGAAACTCAATGACTGGCGTCTGCTAGGAAATCACCCTGAAAGGTATGTGCTGAGATTCGATCAGGATAGAGCCAGTGAAAAATGTCGATAGTTCCCAACCTCAAGGTTGGACGAGTAGTACATCTTCGAGTAGTAAGATCTTTGACAGCTAACAGAGCTAGGTGCACGATGTAAAAGTTTGAGTAGTGGTGAGGATATGCGTAGAGACAGCAGACGTGTTTCGAGTCGGAGCTAGACGCCTGCAGGAGGCAGCCGGGTAGTGACAGCATCAAAGTAAGAATTGGCGCTATGCACGTAATAAGCTACATATTGAGCGAAACTCGGCACATACCTGGGGAAACTAGAAAGAATAATTAATAAAATAGGTTTTCTTTGGTTAAATAATGTCTAAAAGCTAGATAGAAATCCCATTATTGATGTAATAAGCGTTTTGTGATACTTTCTCGTAAATCCATGCTACAGAAGATTTTTTATAGTTTTTCACATGTGCCTTAAAAGTTTGAACAATAAATATTTTTTAGATAAAATTAGAGTTTCATCTCACACTTTATGTCGTTCTCCGCATCCTGTGCTTGCATTGAACCAAAAGGTACATTAAAGTAAAGTTCCCATGAGTAAAGCTAATAATTTCATTTATCAGAGTAAAATAATCTATATGCCATTGCACAGTTGGCAAATTATTCAGATCAGGACAGAATTTTTATTAAGTAACAAACAGGGCCAAAATGAGTTAAAGATATCTAGAATGACAATTTTATGCCATTGCACTACGGATGAGTTGAATGTATGTTTTATTATCGGCTAAACGGGAAGGAGTGCACGAGCTACGTCCACAGACGCAGTCAGATGCAGGTTGGTGACTTTCATTTATTTTTACCACTAAACTTTCATACAGTCAGATGTGTATTTTGAGTATTAATTTTTCAACAATATTTTCATGCAGTCCGATAAAGTTCAGTTCAGTTAAATACGCAGTCAGATGCAAGTTTTATTAAAGACTAAAGCAGTCACATGCAGTTCAGTGTCGTTTAAAGAGAGAAGTTTTTATTAACAACACTTTCAACACCCTTTACAGGCGCTACTTTGAAGGCTACGTTACAGCGCTGCCAAGTATAGGAACTTCAAGACACTCTAGGAGCTGAAGTGGGAACATTCCACGACGTCTCACAATAAATTTCGCATTTTTTTGAACCGAAATTGGCCGAGAAAAAAAGTGTTGCAGTATTTGTTGAGCGGCTCTCGTACAACATAAATCAAAATTCCAACACAGGTATTGCTAACGAAGTCAATTGGCTATAGTAAGGGTGGTTATATTATTTTTTTCCTTTGTGCTTGTTCTCTATGGAATGTAAGGCAGGGAACGGACGGTGGTGTGTTGTGCTTGCTGGCGGCCTCGCACCGCGCACCAGCGGGAGAGACCAGCCGATAAAACGCCCCCTACACGTAGAAAGCTGTCGCGATTGGCCGTAGCGGGTGCGGAAACACTTTCCAAACGCTCGGCAGGCAGTGGTGCTAAATTTCTTGGCCCGGCAGAACAGCCGCGGTTCGCTATTCCAGGCGCGCTTTACCGCGCCACGTAACACCCGGCTGTTCTGCGCCGCGCGCTACGACCCCTTATGCACGGCCTACTGTGCCGACCCCTCTCCCGTACAGGCGCCGCTGTGCGTGCACCATTGTCGGGAGCCGGACGGGCGAGAGGCGGCGGCCAAATAATAAGGCCGTAACGCGGGTATCATTTAGCGCGGGCCGCCTCGCCTGTATTAAGCGAGCGCCGATGTCGCCTCTCCGACCGCAATAACCCGCGCGCCTGTGATGGGTGCGCGACCGCTGTCACGGACCGGCCTTCATTACGGAAGCGCGCCACGGCGTTATTGCGCGGTTTCCTGCCTCAGTGCCGAGTGGCCGTCCGCGCAGGCCGCGCAAGCTGCCACGTGGCGGCCCACCCCGTAAATCCACTCCCCAGTACATTACGTCACACCAAGTCTCCTAGGTCCAGCGTCAAAGCCTGAGTTTGTCAGTGCTATGGAAAGGTTGCGGTCAGACAAGGCACCACCGTTAGACAACTTTGAAATTTTCTTGTTTCTCTGCTTACGTGTAGTTTCTTCCTGATAATAAGACTTCCATCTTATTCAGAATAGCCACAATTAACTGTTTCTCCTGGATGGACTTGGGTTTTAAAAAAATGTGAACTAAATACTACGATAAATTTTATAAATAATCGACAAGTACGCCAAAGAAGAAGAGACAGAACTACAATGGACATGTTATTCCATGGACTCTTGCACTTATATGCTTGAACTACCTTTCCTTTGTCTTTCACTTATCTTCAAAATGGTTCAAATGGCTCTGAGCACTATGGGACTTAACGTCTGCGGCCATCAGTCCCCTAGAACTTAGAACTACATCACACACATCCATGCCCAAGGCAGGATTCGAACTTGCGACCGCAGCGGTCGCCCAGTTCCAGACTGTAGCGCCTAGAACCGCTCGGCCACTCTGGCCGGCCTGTGGTCAATCAATTGGTAGTCTGATACCTGGATTGTCTTAAGTAGATATGGGCCTTAACAAAGAATTTTCATTGCTATGCGCCAGCTTAGAAAAATCTCTTCTACGAGACGTGTCGTCGGTTAGGACAATTAACCTCATTTCAGATCCCACGATACCGGAGGCAGCTACTAATAATTTAACAAGTTTACATACAGATTTTCTTTATATAACGAGATAACATCCCAGGTAGAAAAGGTCTGGTCACAGAATTCCAGTTCCATTATAGGATTTCATTTGTAGATGCTACTCTTGTTGTCTTATATTGGGGAATCGAGACGAAACCACGATGTTAAGTTACGTATATCAGCATTGTACATCGAACAGACTTAGCAAATATTCACTGGTACAATAAGCACACGACTTCTCACAAGCCTGGAATAATATCTGTAGTGTTGGGTAAATAAGAAAAGGTCAATTAATTACCGACGATTGCGTAACTACCCTGAGAACTGAGCTAGTTTACTGAGTGCCTATACAGGCCGGGCTAAATTAAACAACGTATTACACTGTTAATAATATCCCTACATTAGTTATTTCTCTTTTATGCTGAGCCATTGCATTAATGTGTGTTTCTTTTTTTATATAAGTCACGGCTCATATTCATTCTATTACATTACACTGATAGCAAAGAAAAAGAGTCACAAATAATTTTTATTTTATAACATTACAACAACTAGCAGGGGGGTGAGACCTATAACTAGTGTTGATAGCTACGTTGGTATTTGTTCACTATCAGCTTCTGTTACAACTGAACTTCCTCATTTTGGGAAGATTGAAGGAACGATCGGTTTTGCTTGCTAAAAACATTCTAAAACCAAGATCGCATAAATATTTCTTTATTTAATACAAACGGTTTCGATAGTATTTGCTGTCATTTTCTGGTCTGTAACAAAGTGCACATACATGGATTATGTCTCATAATATGAGTTAAGACGTAATATTTGAGATAAAAGTTTTGGTTTGGCATTAAAAAACATGGAAGTGTAAGTGTACGTTTACATACCTTAAAAAATCGTTTTGCTACGCAACGTTCTCATTTTTGGACCTCACGCCAATTTGTCATATATTCCTTTCTTCCTCTCCCTCCTGAGCCTATGAACTACTGCCCCTAAAGCCTTTGCGGCATACACGCACCACAATAGCCAGAAAGTGAACTATAGCAGAGTAAATATGTTTGATGGCATGGTATCGATTCAAGAGCCATTTAGTGGCTATAACAAGCTATTTAAGTGTTATCTTTGCAATAGTACCTTTCAGTTGTACCAGTTGTCCTCTTTGTCTCGTACGTCATGTATTTGCTTCCAAAGTAACAGAATTCTTTCACTTTATCCATCTCTTAATTACCAATTTTGAGATTGTCAGAAATCTCCTTTATACCGTTTCTTTTCATTTTCGTCTCAATTTGCTTTACTCTAGTCCGTACTATGTGCTCATAAACAGTTTCTTTTTTTTCTATTCAACAGATCCTAAAGTTTTTATCACTTTCACTGAGCTTTCAAGTGTCATCAGCGAGTCTTTTCATTGGGATCCTTTCACAATGAATTTTAATCATACTCCTCTACCTTTCATTTGTTTCGGACTTTAATCCTTCTGTGTACCGCTTGATCAGCAGGGCCGAAAGACTACTTCCCTATCCTACACCCGTTCTAATGCGTGCATTTCGTTCTTGATCGTCAGTTAATAATTTTTCTCTCTTCTTCCTTGTACATACATTGCGTATTACCTTATAGTTTACCCCTTTTTCCCCGCGAGTTTGATCATTTTGCGCCTTTTTGAATTGCCCAAGGGTATCTTTAAGGTCTACAAATCCTATGAACGTCTCTTAGATTTTCTCCGCCTCGCTTCCATTATCAAGCGCGACGTGAGGACTGTCTCTCTGATGCATTCCCTGACGTCTAAAAAAATGGTTCAAATGGCTCTGAGCACTATGCGACTTAACATCTGTGGTTATCAGTCCCCTAGAACTTAGAACTACTTAAACCTAACTAACCTAAGGACATCACACACATCCATGCCCGAGGCAGGATTCGAACCTGCGACCGTAGCAGTCACGCGGTTCCGGACTGAGCGCCTTAACCGCGAGACCACCGCAGCCGGGCCCTGACGTCTTAACCGATGTCATGTCATCCTGTCCCTTCTACTTGTCAGTGTTTTCCAAATATTCCTTTCTTCTCCTATTCTGCGCACAGCCTCCTCATTCCTTACCTTATCACTACACCCAATCGCCTGTAACGCCACGCCTCAAATGCTTCAGCTCTCTCCTGTTCCGGTTTTCTCACAATGCACATTTCACTACCAGCGAATGCTGTGCTTCAAATGTACATTTTCATACATTTCTTTGTCAAATTAAGGCCTATCTTTGATACTGGTAGACTTCTCTTTGCGCGGAATGTCATTTCTGCCAATGTTAGCCTGCGTTCGATGTCCTCCTTGCTTCGTTCGTTAATGCTACCTGGGTAGCAGAATTCCTTAACTTCATCTACTTGGTGAACATGAATGCTGATGTTAAGTTTATTCCTATTCTCATTTCTGTTACTTCATTACTTTCGTCTTTCTTCAGTTTATTTTCAATCACCATTATGTACTCATTAGACTGATCATTGCATTCAGCAAATCATGTAATCCTCTTCACTTTCACTGAGGATAGCACGTCTGTGGCGAATTATATCACTGATATCCATTCACCTTTTTAATTGTAATTCCAAAATTGAATCTTTCTTTTATTTCTATCATTGCTTCTTCGACTTATAGTTTGAACAGTAGGGGCGATAGGTTAAGTCCCTGACGCCCTTTTTAATCTGATTACATCGTTCTTGGTCTTCTACTCTTATTAGTCCCTCTTGGCTATCGACATATTTTATATTACCCGTCACTCCCTATAGCTTACCCCTGCTTTTATCAGAATTCCGAACATCTTGCACCATTTTACATTGTCGAACAATTCTTATAAAAGTGTCTTTATTTCTCTTCGTTCGTGCTTCCATTATCAACTCCAACGTCAGAATTGCCTCTCTGGTGCCTTTATATTTCCTAAAGCAAACCCATCGTGATGTAACATAAGTTCAGTTTTGTTTTCCATTCTTCTGTATATTATTCTTGTCAATCACTTGTCAGCACGAGCTCTTAACCTTACTGTGCGGTAATTCTTGAGCCCTTAAGCTCTTACAATCTTCGGAACTGTGTGGGTGATATTTTTCCGTAAGTCAGATTGTATGTCGCTAGAATCATACATTGCGCTCACCAACGAGAACAGTCGTTTTGTCGCCACTGCTCCCAATGAGTTTAGAAATTCGGATGGAATGTTATCTATCCCTTCTTCTTTATTTGATCTTTAGTTTTCCAAAGTTGTTTTGAATTCTGATTCTAATACTGGATCCCCTGTCCCTTCTAAATCGAATCCTCTTTCTTCTTGTGCCACATCAGATAAATCTTCCCCCTCATAGAGGCCTTCAAAGTACTCTTTCTCCCTATCCGACCTCTCCTGTACTTTTAACAGTGGAATTCCCTTTGCACTCTTAATGTTATCATCACTTTTTTAATTTCACCGAAGGTTGTTTTGACTTTCCTACATGCTGAGTCAGTCCTTCCGATAAACATTTCTTTTTCGATTTCTTCACGTATTTCATGCACCTATTTCGTCTTAGTTTCCCTGCACATTCTATTTATTTCATTCCTCAACGAATTGTATTTCTCTATTCCTGAATTTCCCTGAACAATTTTATATTTCCTCCTTCGATGATCAGCTGAAGTATTACTTCTTTTACCCATGGTATCTTCGCAGTTATCTTCTTTGTCCCAATGTTTCTCTTCCCAACTTCTGTGGTTGCCCTTTTTAGAGGAGTCCATTCCTCTACAGCTGTACTGCCTATTGAGCTATTTCTTATTGCAGTATCTATAGCCTTAGTGAGCTTCAAGTATATCTCTTCATTCCTTAGTAATTCCGTATCTCACTTCTATACACGTTCGTTCTTCCTGACTAGTCTCTTAAATTTCGGTCTACTCTTCGTCACTATTGCATAGTGATCTGATTCTGTATCGGCTCCTGGGTATGCCTTTCTCCTCTTCTGTCGGAACCTCTGCCTGACCATGATGTAACTAAACTGAAATCTTCACGTATCTCCCAGCCTTTTCTCAAGTATACTTTTTCCTCTTGCAATTCTTCAACAGAATATTCGCTGTTACTAGCTGAAATTTATTACAAAACTCAATTAGTCTTTCTCCTCCCTCGTTCCCCTACAACTGCATTCCAATCCCCATGATTTAAGTTTTCATCTTCCTTTACATACTGCAATGCCCATTCAGTATCCTCATACACTTTATTTCTTCATCTTCAGCTTGCGATGTCGGCATGTATACCTTATTATCGTTGTCGATGTTGCTTTGCTGTCGATTCTGATGAGAACAATCTTGCCAATGGACTGTTCACAGTAACACACTCTTTGCCCTACCTTCCTACTTATAACGAATCCTACTCCTCTTATACCATTTCCTGCTTCTGTTCATATTACCCTATTTCATCTTACCATAAATTCTTATCTTCTTTCCATTTCAATTCACTGTCCCCTATTATATCTAGGATAAGCTTTTGCATTTGCCTTTTCAGATTTTCTAGCTTTCCTACCACGTTGAGCCGGCCGCTGTGACCGAGCGGTTCTAGGAGCTTCAGTCCGGAACCGCACTGCTGCTACGGTCGCACGTTCGAATCCTGCATGGGGCATGGATGTGTGTGATGTCCTTAGTTGGGTTTATGTAGTTCTAAGTTTAGGGGACTGATGACTTCAGATGTTAAGTTCCATAGGGCTCAGAGCCATTTGAACCATTTGAATACTACTACGTTGCAGCTGCTGACACTCAACGTCCCGAATCGTACAACGTTATCTTTTCGTTGATTATTCAATATTTTTATCATGGTTACCTCCCCCCTGACAGACCCCTCCCTGAGGTCCGAATTGGGTCAAGTCCGGAATCTTTTGCGTATAGAGTGATCATCGAGACACTTTTCGATTACAGACCTGTGGATACACAGTATTTGTCTTTAATGCAGTGGTTTCCATTGCCTTCAGCATCGTCATACCATTGATCATTGCTTATTCTTCCGTCTTTAGGGGCAGTTTCTCACCCAAGCTTTTTTCATCTACGTGATTGATTCATAGATAACCTTATACAAATCCAATGGGAGACATTAAAAGAAACTCGGCGGTCATCGCGACATACGATAGACCAATCTCGGTCATATACGCAGGAGTACTAACGATTTTTCTGTCCATGCAACACTCACGAGCCGGCCATCGTGGCCGAGCGGTTCTAGGCGCTACAGTATGGACCCGCGCGATCGCTACGGTCGCAGGTTCGAATCCTGCCTCGGGCATGGATATGTGTGATGTCCTAATTTAAGTCCCATAGTAGTCCTAAGTTCTAGGGGACTGATGACCTCAGAAGTTAAGTCCCATAGTGTTCAGAGTCATTTGAACCAACACTCACGAACAGAAGAAAAACGAGGAAAAATGATTTTTATACACCATGTGTCCCCGTCCAGATATTGCGTGGTGGTTTACGGAGAGCACTTGGAAATGTAAATCTCAAGGTGTCGGTATCTTTCTTCCATATTCGTCTGGTGACAATGGTGTGCAAAACTTAAGCACGAAACGAATTTCCGCCAGATGGTCACTGTCAAGTAACATGTCTCGCTGAAACTCGACTCTTGAACGAAATATGCAATGAGACGAACAGAAATGACACATACACTCCTGGAAATGGAAGAAAGAACACATTGACACCGGTGTGTCAGACCCACCATACTTGCTCCGGACCCTGCGAGAGGGCTGTACAAGCAATGATCACACTCACGGCACAGCGGACACACCAGGAACCGCGGTGTTGGCCGTCGAATGGCGCTAGCTGCGCAGCATTTGTCCACCGCCGCCGTCAGTGTCAGCCAGTTTGCCGTGGCATACGGAGCTCCATCGCAGTCTTTAACACTGGCAGCATGCCGCGACAGTGTGGACGTGAACCGTATGTGCAGTTGACGGACTTTGAGCGAGGGCGTATAGAGGGCATACGGGAGGCCGGGTGGACGTACCGCCGAATTGCTCAACACGTGGGGCGTGAGGTCTCCACAGTACATCGATGTTGTCGCCAGTGGTCGGCGGAAGGTGCACGTGCCCGTCGACCTGGGACCGGACCGCAGCGACGCACGGATGCACGCCAAGACCGTAGGATCCTACGCAGTGCCGTAGGGGACCGCACCGCCACTTCCCAGCAAATTAGGGACACTGTTGCTCCTGGGGTATCGGCGAGGACCATTCGCAACCGTCTCCATGAAGCTGGGCTACGGTCCCGCACACCGTTAGGCCGTCTTCCGCCCACGCCCCAACATCGTGCAGCCCGCCTCCAGTGGTGTCGCGACAGGCGTGAATGGAGGGACGAATGGAGACGTGTCGTCTTCAGCGATGAGAGTCGCTTCTGCCTTGGTGCCAATGATGGTCGTATGCGTGCTTGGCGCCGTGCAGGTGAGCGCCACAATCAGGACTGCATACGACCGAGGCACACAGGGCCAACACCCGGCAACATGGTGTGGGTAGCGATCTCCTACACTGGCCGTCCACCTCTGGTGATCGTCGAGGGGACACTGAATAGTGCACGGTCCATCCAAACCGTCAACGAACCCATCGTTCTACCATTCCTAGACCGGCAAGGGAACTTGCTGTTCCAACAGGACAATGCACGTCCGCATGTATCCCGTGCCACCCAACGTGCTCTAGAAGGTGTAAGTCAACTACCCTGGCCAGCAAGATCTCCGGATCTGTCCCCCATTGAGCATGTTTGGGACTGGATGAAGCGTCGTCTCACGCGGTCTGCACGTCCAGCACGAACGCTGGTCCAACTGAGGCGCCAGGTGGAAATGGCATGGCAAGCCGTTCCACAGGACTACATCCAGCATCTCTACGATCGTCTCCATGGGAGAATATCAGCCTGCATTGCTGCGAAAGGTGGATATACACTGTACTAGTGCCGACATTGTGCATGCTCTGTTGCCTGTGTCTATGTGCCTGTGGTTCTGTCAGTGTGATCATGTGATGTATCTGACCCCAGGAATGTGTCAATAAAGTTTCCCCTTCCTGGGACAATGAATTCACGGTGTTCTTATTTCAATTTCCAGGAGTGTATATTCAAAGACAATAGACTGAAGTCACCGTGATTTATGTTGGTCCCATGGACATAACAAAATGTGAGAAATGGTTCTTACCAGGGTGTGTGATCACCTCGGCTGCCAATGCACGCTTTGCTAAATGCCTCCATGCTAACCACAAGGTTGGAAACGAGAGTTTGTGGTAGGGCGTTCCACTCCTCCACCTGACCTGTCAACATCTGCTAGATGGTCTTAGATGTATATGGACATGCAACATTACGTCATCCTATCGCATACCGTATGTACTCGACGGATTTATGTCGGGGGAACTGGAAGTCTAGTCCATTCGCGGATTACCCTCTCGTTCCAAAAGTTCCTCCAGCTACGCTGTACCATGGGGTCGCGCACTGTCATCCATAAAATGAAGCCAGGACCGAATGCACCCTTGAAAAGACGCATATGAGGAAGGAGTACAGTATCGCAATAATGTTGATAGGTGAGTGTACTGCATTCAAAGATTTGGAGGTCAGTACACCCGTGTGACATTATGGCTCCCCACACCGTAATACCTAGACCACCAAAACGATCATGTTTCACAATGCAGGACTTACCCTCATAAGGTGAGAGATGGGAACACATAATGGACCATGTCGAGCATGATCAGGCGTTTGGGGAACAAAACATTCCGAATAACTGGAAAAATGGATTAACATTGTCCGTTTATGAGAAACAAGATAGCACAGCATGTGAAAACTGAAGAGGTATAACACTACGAAGCACCACCCCAAGACCTTCCCAAATATACTAAATAAGAGGATACAAAAGATCGCAGAATGCATCCCTGAAGAATGTCATGATGTTTCTCGACCAGACAGAAGAACAACTGATCAAATATTTGTGATAAGATAAATCATGCAAAAATTCTATGGACATAACATAGATCTCCACTTCATATTCACCGCTTTGACACAAGATTTTTACAGCATAAATTAGCAAAAGCTGTATGGAGTGCTGAGAGAACTTGGTCTATGTGCTAAACTAATAAGTTTAGCCAGAGCGACAGAGATAGAGCAAAAGTAAAGATATTCTATTGTAGGAGGACGAAACTTTTACTACATAGCTCCCCAGCTCGCCCGGTTCTCACTTATGAGCCAAATTTATGGACGCTGACAGAAGAGGAAAAAAAATCCTTTAAGAATATCTGAGCGAAGAATAATACCCACCGAGCGAGGTGGCACAATGGTTAGACACTGGACTCGCATTCGGGAGGACGACGGTTCAATTCCGCGTCCGGCCATCCTGATTTAGGTTTTCCGTGATTTCCCTAAACCGCTCCAGGCAAATGCCGGGATGGTTCCTTTGAAAGGGCACGGCCGACTTCCTTCCCCGTCTTTCCCTAATCCGATGAGACCTATGACCTCACTGTCTGGTCTCCTTCCCCAAAACAACCCAACCCAATAATACGCAAAATTTATTGCTCAATAAGGGAGGTAAAAGGTTGTACGATACGCTCTAACACAGAGCTACAAGCACGAATACAAAGAAGAGATGTACGAGGACTATCGGGAAAGTAAGTTCCGATACGTCGAGAAACTGAAACCATTGTGAAAATCCGACGAGGCTTTGCACAGATTTGTTGGGCAGTGTCTCCGGTACGTCCGTCGGTCGCGTCACATCGTTGTTTTCACATCTGAGTGCAGAGTGAGCCTAGGGAATAGCGTCTCCCGCAAAGTATGAGGGCCTGGTGAGAGATTTCGCTTGATGTCATGCAGCACACATAACACAACTGTCACGTGGTTTCCATTTCATGACAATTCTCGGCCGCACTCTGCAGGGGCAGTGAAGATGCTCCGCAGCGTTTTCGATAGGAAGTGTTAGATCAGCCACAAAACAGTCCGTAACTGATTTCCCCTGGTTTCATCTCTACCCACATGAACCTCTGACTACGAAGACAACATTTTGGCACAGTCCACAAACTGTAGACCAGCATAGAGCATTGGCGGAAACCACAGGCGGCTACTTTCTATAAGGAGAGTGTTGGAATGTTGGCACAACGGTACGACAAAAGTCTCCAAGTCGTAGTGGCGACTGTATAGAGAAGTAGTTGGAAGCTGTAGTTAACTGCTGCAAATAAACATTATTGATTTCCACAGTGGTTTCCATTTCGCGACCGATCGGAAGCTAATTTCGTCTAACAGCGTGTTTTTTTCAGTTACCTTCCGCCCTGTACTGTACCAGTTATTTCTACGTCGTAGATCCGAGTTTCATAGAGCTCTGTTACTTGAAAGTGACATATCACACGGAAGTTGCGTTCGTTCTTAGGTTTTAAACAGCCATTTATATGAGATGTAACAAAGTATTCGTAGAGCGCGCTCTCATCAGTCGTGACTGTGATACACAAATTCATAGCGGCTACAGTCTGTCTGCTGTCTGCTGTTTAGAACTTCTGGATTCAACTTCAGAAAGCACGTAACCGGTAACGTAACGGGACCATTTGACCTACCGCTGTTACGAGTGCTCGGAACAAGCGTTTCGTAATGAACTTAGGAAGGCGTTACATAGTGGCCGGCGGTATATGAGGAAGATATTAGCAAGCATTACACCAGTGTACGGTCACAAGAGACGCTGAAGAAACTGCGGTAGTAAGCCACCCGGGAAGTCTGAAGAACGTGACTTAAACCTTCACGCAATGTCTAGTTAGGGATAACGGTCTTAAGAAACGCTTTCGCTCGGAATTTATTTGTCACTTCGGGCGTTCCGTGACCTCAGACTTTTTTTTGCGTTTCCAGTTCGAAAACTGGCGGTATCAGCTGCTGGGCATGTTGTTTTAGTTTTCCGATATTCTGGTGTGGCAGATGGTTTCCGCTTGATTACATCCAGTTGGTATTTATTATGGTTTCTCAGATTGTAATGGAAGCTCGAAAGGCAAAGGTTTGCGTCCCATTAACGTCAGTGAAAAAGTTCAAATGGCTCTAAGCACTATGGGATTTAACATCTGAGGTCATCTGTCCCCTAGACTTAGAGCTGCGTAAACCTAAGGACATCACACACCTCTATGCCCGAGGCAGGATTCGAACGTGCGACCGTAGCAACCGCGTGGTTCCGGACTGAGGTCCCTAGAACCGCTCGGCCACAGAAGTGGTGCGTGGTCATTTGCGCCAATTTGGGGTAAGAAAGCAATCGTTTCTTTTTACAGAATCTTACTTTCGTAAGTTTCTAAATATCTAAATCACGATTGCCGGACGGGTACTTAACCCTCAATTTACTTTTATTATTATTTTCCAAAGACCCTCTGGAGCCATGTGAATGGAAACTTTCCAGAAGTGGAACAAGCACGTAACGATGGAAAAAAAGCGAAAGCAAGATATACAGCATGTAACAAAATATTTTTATATGTAATTATTTATTTATTGATTAATTTACGGTGGTATGATTGGGGATGTCAAGAAGATGGGACAATTGCTTCAATGAGTGACAACGGAAAACTGGACACATATGTTAATTTTTGGGGGAATTTATGAGGTCGTCAGACGGAAGGGCTTTGACAAGGAATTGCGCACAATGGGGAATTTGAATTATGCGTAGGGCATAGAGCAGCTTGTTCCACAGGCGGACAGCACCAATGCGTATGCGAGAATGTTTTGTTTTATGGACTCTCAGCACTAAGAAACTAGCGGAGTGAGATCATGTGCTTCGATAGTGATGAGCGACAAGTATTTTGATGCGAGGTAACTGGTTGCATTTGGACTGAGGAGCCTGTGAAGTGTAAGTAGTGTGCACTATTCACATACCTTGGCTCACTGCAACCTTCTTAACTGCAAGTATGAACTGCTGGCGTGGTCAAACAGACGGGTGTTGCATATGCACAAACATTGAAGGTTTGTTCTAACCATGGTGTGATATGTACACTGGCATGTAAGTCTTGTCGGCAGTCTGTGACGATTACAGTGTCATGATGTACCGGTTAACGAACAGGCATTTTCAGTGTAGGTGAAGCAAGCAAAGACAAAATTCTTGCTTGAACATAAATACAAATGCTAGCCAGACCTGCAGGTTGCGTTGTTGTGTTTGTGCACGGAACGGTACCTTTGCAATGTCCTCAATATGTTGCAAGCTTCAGTCATTTTCCGACTAGTACTCTGTGTAGTTGTGAGCGCATTATAGCGGAACAAACCGAATTCTAACGTTGCGAGATTTTTGCTGCTCGTTCGGTGGGTGCTTCAGTAACCAAGGGAGTGGAAGTGAGTGGTGTTTATGCCTAGAGGCACCGTGTCGACGATTTGTACCACATACATAAAAAGCGTAAAGAGCATCATGGGTCATCGTGGAAAGTGATCGCAACAGACGGTCATTGAAGAAGATTGTGACGACGAAAAATTTGACAACAGCTGGAAAAATAATTGCAGGATTAAATATCGTAATCGCGAGCCCTGTCAGTACCAAAATAAAACTCCATAAACAGGGAATTTCAGGAGGAGTTGTAGTTCCAAAACAACTCGTCAGTGATTTAAATGCCCGTAAAAGGAAAATGTGGTGCCAAAGCCGTGAAACCTAGACTATAGAGCAACTGCAGAAAGTCACACTTTCAGACTTCTGGCCGTGTTTACCGCCCAAGAGTGACATATTGCGCGGGTTTGGTGATGATTTTGGCTGCCATATTATGGTATTCCATAGCCCCCATGGTTATTCAAAAAGGTCGCTTTACTGCCACGAATTATGTGATCATTTAGCCGGTTAAGTCCGTTTTCTGCGACTGGCCTCACTTTGGTTTTAAAGAGACACAACATATTAAGATCTGAACAACTAAGGGTTACTACACCAACGATAAGTGTAACGCTTGGAGGGAAAACAATATATAAGATGGAAACTTCATCTTAGGTATCCATACTGATGAGAATTTAAACAGAAAAAAGCATATTTTGTAGCTCCTAATACAAATTAGTTAAGCCTTATTTGCGCTTAGAATCACTGCAAATATTTGTGAGAGGCAAATCATCAAGTTGACATATTTTGCATATTTTCATTCAAAAAGTCATATGGAATAAAGTTCTGGCGTAGCTCACCTTTAACAAAGTCTTAGTTGCTCAAAAAGTGCTGTAAGTGTGATATGGATGTTTAGTCACAATCATCTTGTAGACATCTGTTTAAAGAGCTGGGCATTCTGACTATTGCTTCACAGTATATTTATTCCTACATGAAGTTTGTTGAAAATAATCCACTACAGTTTAAAAGTAACAATAATGTATACAGTTACGATAACAGAAGGAAAAATGACATTCATTATTCCACATCAAGGTTGTCTTTAGCACAAAAAGGGGTGCACAATGCAAACAAAAATAATTGCTGACATACCCAGTGATATAAATTGTCTGAAAGGAGCTAAGTAAAATTTGCTAACAAACTGAGAAAGTTTCTCCTTGACAACTCCTATTCGGTTGAAGAATTTTTGTTATTGTAAATGTGTAAAATATGGCGGGTAAGTACTACTCACTCACATATGTATATCTTTTATCTTCTTAGAAAAAGGCTTAAATTTAGCATGTAACCATTTGCACAAATTAATTTACGATGTGAATGTAAAATGACTCCTTACACATCATTACGATTTATCTTGCAAAATGTTCCACGGAACGTAAAACAGTGTATCGTGCATGTTCCATTTTCGAGCAAAATTATTCACTAGACAGTTTCTGAACACTTAAATTTATATTTTCTATTAGGAAATTTGTCAGAACCACTTTTCATTTTACTAACTTACATTCAAATTCTGACATAACGAAACAGTAATCGTCAGCAGTTTTCTGATGTGTGGATAATGCACGAAACCTTGCACCCTCTCCCGGTTTCTGCCTCCGGGAACTGATGGTAAGGTATCCGGACACCACGTACGCCGTTTGTACGTCTGAAGAACCTATTCAGTGAGTTGAAGAAGGGAGCTCAGCATCAATTGAGGGTGCACGGTACAACAGTTTGCAGATTTCTACGTACGTCACTATAAATAAAGTCAGTCACAGGGTTCCGAAATCATGATTTTTTTCCTTGCAGAGAGGTAAAAAAAAAAAAGAGTTGTTCAAGGTGTCTCGCCAGGTCCCTGTAAATTGGTCTCGGCAGTCTCTTTCAGTTGCCTTGGCATTTTGCGAAGATTGAGAAAGACTTATCTTTCTATTCATATCTGACGCGGCAGAAATACCGTAAAATTCCAATCATTTTACGGAAGTCATAGAAATATCGTCTAGAAGAGGATGCACCTAACAAGACACCAGTACACAGCAATCATCCACGGACAGATCACAGCGAGGAACGCCTCCTCGTTTCAGAATGTAGTTGCTAGATGGGTTTGCCTGTGGTAATTCACAGACCAATAAATTTAATGTGCGTCATCTGCTGTGACCTATGAAAGCAGAAAAGTAGAAGTCATCTGGCCGATTCCACGGGCACCAGGAATGCGGCAGAGCTGCAGGTTGAAGCCTAAACTGTGGGAGCCGGTTCGCCTTGGCAGTCTGCAGACGCCCACTAGCGCGTTGTACCCAACAGCCTCGTCTTCGTCCTTCAGGCCGTCGCCATCATTTGCATAAGCGACCGGTACTCTTAGCGCCAAGTGACGCGTTTCACTGACCACTTGCCACTTCAGAGGTGAACCGATCGTGGGACTTCCCAGCTGGTGCTGTAATCGTTTTCCCGTGCGTTTTCTACGCGCTACGTTCTCATTGCACCTTGCAACACCAATCTAGCTAGTTCTCTTCCTCGTTGGTATTTCTGCTTCGTCATTAAAGTGCTGAAACAGGTGCCTCGTCCGCATGCGGTAGAATAATTTCGCCTCATCGTTCCACGCATGATAAGGCTCACTCGTACTATAGGAAGCAATACGTAGTTTCCGGCATTTATTTTCTTCAACCTTACCAGCCATCACCAGCGAGTGATTTACCGACGAATGACCACCTCAAATTCGGTATAAAAATAAGAGTCAATCTTGGTTCTTCATACGGTTTTATGTCGATAACGGAATAAAACGGCTGAAGGAAATGAAGTATAACGTAAATTCCTGTTCCAGGAATCAGGAAGTTCAGGTCTGAACTCCGCATTGAGTTTTTCTCCTGCACTACCCTTTATGTGATTGCTGGCACCCTTTTGATGTATCGCTCTGCAAGCTACGGTGACATGTTTACTCCAATAGTGCTGACCACCAAAAGTTTTCGTTACGAGAGTGTGCCTTCACACACTAAATCATCTAAGTCCACATCCTGTCAATCATCGCGACGCGCGCGGCTAACTACATTTTCTTACATTTCATTCACGGACGCAAGGGGGGTAGAAGGACAGAACGAGTGCTCTGTATTAAACATTAGTGCTCAGTGCTCTTTATGTTCACGGTAACTCAGTGATATTTAGTAGAAATTGAAGGCACTGGTGAAATAACCTATATGCCCACATTTGGTCGAAAATGAGATTTTGAAAATTGGTCTATCACATGGTGCAAGGATGATATTTGTCCATGGGACCAGTCGAGAATAACATAGGGAATGTACTTGTCGAGAACGACTGCTTGGGGCAGGTAACCAGATGTGTCTGGGACTTGCCTTGTTAAAGCACCAAACAGTAGACAGATTCTGAAAGGTGAAAGCAGTAGAACAAAACCCAACTATTTCTGCAGTGAAGTCCTTAAGTACAGAATGTCATGCTTAAATAAAAGGACTTCTATTTATTTTATTCAATTTGTGCAATATAGCATCATATAAGAGACACTCAAATGAAAACGAGACAGACTGGGAAAAAGGTAAGTGAACTGTTAATTATCTTAAAAGTAATCGCCAGATCAGTTGATATATTTATTCAGTGTAAGGAAGTTCGGTCAATGTCTTCATGGAGAAATGTTTGCTGTTGTCTATGGAACCAAGATTGTAGCCAGATGGACACCTCTTTGTCCGAAGCAAATCGACGACCACGCATGTCTATCTTTAGGTCACCAAAAATATGTAAATCGTATGGGAGAGATCGGGCAATCTCAAACTTTTCTCATGAATGCACTGACCGTCTCATCTCACAATGATGTAAATGTATTAAGAGTTACGTAGTTTACATTTGAGACAGTAAATAATTTAATTATTTTTATTCATCTGACTCGCTTTCATTTGCCTGCCCCCTATAAAAACGGTATTTCACTCCCGTTCTCCGGTTCTGGATAAGTGAAAAACTGTGTATTCAAATAGAAGGTTTACTGTTTGCTGTATCTACTTTTTGTAGTGTAGTTCTGATGTGTATTCATAATAGCTGTCATGATATTGTAATGATAACATATGTGAACACTATCAGCGGTATTTGAAAAGAAACAGTCGGTTAAGTTGCTAGGTGCACAACGTGGCTGAATAGGAAATAAGTGACAACTATTTAAATGCTTCAGAAGGTAAGCAGGAAGCTGATACGTGTACGTCTTGTAATGAAGAAGTGTACCAAAAGCTTCTATGAATCTAGCAATATAAGAACAACTTTCTAAACTGCCTCTGCCAGCACAATCTGAGAAAGAAAGGTGTTTTGAAACTTATCAAGAAATACATGCAAACTTCAGATTCATAATTATACAATAAACTCATATGTATCTGAACTTTTGAGGATACTACGTCCAGTTCATTAGAAGCAGAAGCACGATGAACTTATGAACCTGCCACAGCTACGACCTTTATTAAGGTATAATTATTTGATTCCAAATAATATTAAGTAATCTGTAAAGTTCTCATAGTGGTCGTTTCCTCAGTTTCCTGCGTGCTCATTTGACATTATACTCATAAAACAAGGTCGTTTGGTGCACAGGAGAGACATGATGCGATTTTTCAATAAATCAATAAATGTCTGAAGAAATCTTTGTTTAGTTGCAGAATAAGCTATTTTGGTGTGCCTTTGGTCTAAATAATGACTGGAAAAAGACCTATTAAAAGCTTTTGCTAATTTTTGGGCAGTTTTTTTGCATTTTACTCGAAAATACGTAAGGGTGACTTATCTGTTTATCGAATTAATGCCTTCAATTCTAAGTTTCTAATCGGCGCTGCTGTTTATTAACTGATGGTTTCCAGTTACGTTTTTGTTGTATGAAAGGCGTCTGTTCTGTCGATCCAGAATTTACAACCTTTCTCACCAACCACCCAAAAGAGCCAGTTCTACTTAGAGCTTGATGCATCCGATTAGTCTTGCCTCATACAGACTTAAAACGTCACATTAGCGTTGCTTTATAGGCTCTACAAGCGGCTATTAAACCAGCGTCATTGGCAGCTTAATTGTAATTTACTAGTATCCTACAAATTAACTTAAGTCAGCAATTTGCCTTAACTGTAAGAGAACAGTTTTGTGCTTTGTTAGTCGCATTTTTTTTTTGATAACGTGACTGACGCTGAGATTTATTAGGAGTGCATTAAAATGCTATGTTATGTGAGTACATAACTATTCATTTGTACGTATTAATAGTTACAGATCGTTGTCCTGGTTAATATTTTCTTCAAATATTATTACAGTTTTATTTACTCATTGAACAAGTCTGAGATTTTAGCTAACACTATGCTAGTAGGTAGTTGCGTGTAACTTAAACAGTACTGGCTATCACACTCCATTGAAAAAGTTGCAAATTCTGTGTCTGCAGATCACAAACTGAATAAGAAAATTTGGAGTCTTTCGCCAATCAAAGGGAAATGAGGCTATCAGCTTCCCTCTACAATAGCCTCCTCGATTACTGCAGAAGCAGAGTGGCGGAGTGGAGGGCTGGTATACGGAAGGTTGTCAAGAGCATAACAAAGGGATGTCCACAGGGCTCGACCTGCGGACCAATATTCTGGCCTGTCGCAATCGAGTGCTTGCTGAACACCCTGTACACTGACGACAGGGTAAGAGGTGCGGTGGCTTACGCAGATGAGCTGCTCGCAATGGTGTCAGCCAACTCTAGAGCAGCACTAGAGACAAAAGATACGCAACTGCTCCAGAAAATTAACATCTGGTGCAAAGAAAATAAATTAAAAATAGCTCCCAAGAAGACTGTATATTTTCTGCTCAGAGGGACACTACAGAGGAATCCAATTCTAAACTTAGACAATACAATCACTCAGAGGAAGCAAGCCACACGTTATCTCGCACTGATCTAGACAAAAAGCAGACTTTCAACCACCACATAAAATTGACAATTGACAAACCTCCAAAATCATGCACAAACTAGCAAGACTAAACACAACTCAGCACAAATTACCTATTAAGACGATAAGGACCTACCACATTGCAATATATGAATCCATCGCATGCTTCGTCGCAAGTGCTTGGGCTCACAGACTGAACAGACAGACTAACAAGACAATTGCAAGACGAAGTCAACGTAGTGTACTCCTGAGAATGAGCGGAGCCTTCAGCACCACGTCACTAGAGGCACTTTGAGTTGTGATGGGGTCCTGCCCTATAGACATAACAATACGTTACATAGCTGCGCTTTACTGGCTTAGCTACGGTCGCAGGTTCGAATCCTGCCTCGGGCATGGATGTGTGTAATGTCCTTAGGTTAGTTAGGTTTAAGTAGTTCTAAGTTCAGGGGACTGATAACCTCAGATGTTAAGTCCCATAGTGCTCAGAGCCATTTGAACCATTTTTTTACCGGCTTAAGAGGGACAGGATCGATGAAGTTACCGAAATTACGGGAACCAACATTATGAACAAAACACAAATGAAACAATGGCATAGAGATTGGGATGCATACGATAATGGTCACCGAGTACACTCTTCCTCTCCTGATGTACACGAAAGACCTACAACTGAAACATGTCGACCCAAGCCGGGGGATGGTCCATTTTCATACAGGCAACGGGCCATATCCAGTACATGTAAACCGTATGGGACTAACTAACGATGAAGTATGCGTTTGCGGAGAAACTGGGACACCAGAACATGTCACAATGCTGTGCAACACGCTTACACAAGTAAGACCTATACAGAACGACAGTGACATCGCCAGAATAATTCGTAATCCCGATGACTGGAACACAATAAATAGCGTAGCCGATATTACATCGAATGCTCTGCACGAAGAATACAAGCACCAAAACCCATATGGAAGGAGGCGTAGACAATCACAAACAACACAACAAACCACATGAAAGGACACAAACACGACTACAGATTCCGAAACCAAGGAACACTTAGTGAATTTGACTGAGGAGAGATCAACATGTAAGGGACTAAAACCAATAATGTATGGCACTGTATGCCACTGCACAGTCACAAATAACACAACAATCATAAAACAAATAAACATTGGCATCACATACTAAGAGTGTAGTAATAAGGTAATGTCGCTTGGGAGGAGAAGGCTCGAAGAACTTTTATTCCGAGGCTCCTCCTCCCCAACGGACTCCTGCATAGTGTTCAAAGTATACTTCACACAAGCAGTAATATATTGCTCGTCTTATTGTGTACAGAGATAAGTGTATTCTCTTCTCTACTGAAAGCTATAATCAATGAATTTCATATATCAGAAACGTATTAAGCTATTTAAGGAATAATGCATTCAAGTAGCAACGAACTATATTCTGTTTCAACTAACAAGCTACAAACATAAGTGTATTTCTTATGTGAAGCTAAAATTCATGTATTCCATGTATGAAGCTCTCAAACAGCATTTAATCTGTATAATCTGTGTAAATATACATTAGTTCAAGACATTTCAGATGAGAATAGCTCGATGTTGTACCGAGACCTTCTCACCTGAAACATATTGAAATAGGCCATTACTAACCCACATGCTCTCTCTATATTACAAGTTATTCTTAACCACGCTCATTGTGTTACATTTTCTTTTTTTATTTTTCTTTGAGATTTGTATTGTATAAGTTATATTCTCATCAACTAGGTACTAACAAATTATATGGAAGCATTTTAACAATTGTGAAGCATTCAATTCGCTGTAACCTCAGAGAAATTTTTATGTATTATGTTCTTTACATTATTAAAAAAAGCATTAACAACTGTATACCTATAAGACTGTAACAATGAGAAGTCTTTGCTATTAGGTCCAGAAGCAAACGACCCACCTTACATTTCAAGGCTGTTTGCTACTCTGTACTATAAATGAAATAAATAAATAAATAAATATGACTTAGAAATACTAGTACCGCTTTTTGGCTCTTAGGATATTTCGTATTACATAATTTAACCAAATAATCGTTTTTGCACAACGACTCTCTAGAGAGCAGTGACAGGTACCAGTCACCACATGGAATCTCTCCTGGAAAAAAAGTTACTTGAATCAGATGTACCAGAGCCTGTTTACTGTAGCCGTCGCACCATCTCAGTGAAGATACGACACAGAAATTGTGTTACGATTGAAAACTACAAACTTCATGCCGTCTTCTCTCCAATACATTAACATGGCTGCTGTCGGGAAATGGAAGCTTTCCTGGGAGCCCAGTTGCTTGCATACGATTCACCACAGCCCATTTACTGTAACCCTCGCACTCTCCCAGTGAGGATCTGCCACAAAAATTGCGTCGCGATTGTAAAGTACATGCTCAATGTCGAGTTCCCTCCAGGAGAGTAACATGGCAGCGGTCGCAGCATGGAACTTCTCCTGGAAGTCCAGTTGTTTGTATCTGATGCTCCACTGCCCGTTTACTTCACTCTCGCACCCTCGCATTGACGATGAGACACAGACATTGCATACTGATTGAAAACTACGACTCCATGATTTTTTCACTCCAAGAGACTAACACGGCTGCACACGCCAATTCGAACCTATCCTAGGAGTCCATTTGCTTGTATCTGATGCACCACTGTACGTTTACCGTAACAGTCACATCCTCCCAGTGAGGATGCGTCACAGAAATTGCGTAGCGATTCAAAATAACACGCTCCATGCCATCTTCTCTCCAAGAGACTAACACGGCTGCAGTTGCCACATGGAACAATTCCCGGGAGTCCAGTAGCTTGTATCCGATTCACCACTGAAAATTTACTGTAGCCCTCGCACCCTCCCAGGGAGGATTCGACACAGAAATTGCTTCGAAGTAGAAAACCACATGCCCCCTTCCGACTTGTCCACAAGAGGCTAACACGACTGCGGTCGCCGCATGGAACTCTCCTGGGAGACAGTAGCTTGAATCCGATGCACCACTGCCTATTTACTGTAACCCTCACAATCTCCATCACTTTTCCTCTCCTTGAGACAAAAATGGTTGCGGTCACTGCATGGAACCTCTGCTGGCAGTCTAGTAGCTTCTATCCAAGGCCCCACTGCCCATTTACTGCAGCTCTCTCATCCTCCCATTGTCGATGCGACACAGAAATTGCTTCTCGATTGAAAACCACATTCTCCATGGCGACTGCTCTCTAAGAGACTAACGTGGCTGTGGCCACCTTATGGAACTTCTCCTGGGAGTTCTGTGGCTTGGATCCGAGGCACCACTGCCCATTTACTGTAAGACTCGCAACTTCCCTATGATGATACGACACAGTAATTGCATCGCGATTGAAAACTACAGGCTCCATGCCGACGCCTCTCCAGGAGACTAACACGGCTGAAGTCTGTCATTGGAAACGCTCCTGAGGGTCGAGTAGCTTGTATCGAACGCACTACAGCCGTTAACTGTAACCCTCACCCTCCAATTGACGATGCGGCATACAAATGGCGTCGCGTATGACAAGAACGGGCTACATGCCGATTTCTCTCCAAAAAAGTAACACGGCTGTGGTCACTGCTTGGAAGATCTCCTGTATCCGATGCACCACTGCCCGTTTACTGTATCCCTTACACCCACACATCGACAATGTGACACAGAAAATGCGTCGCAATTGGAATCTATCGGCCCTCTGCCGACTTCACTAAAAGAGACTAACATGGTAGCTGTCGCAGCACGTAAACTCTCCTGGGAGTCCATTAGGCTGTATCCGATGCAGCACTATCGTTTACTGTAACCCTCACACCGTCCGAGAAAGTATGCGACACAGGAATTACGTCACGCTTGGAAACTTCAGCCTCCAATCCGACTTCTCTCCAAGAGGCTAACATGACTGTGATCGCCACAGGGAACCTCTCCTGGGAGTCCAGTAGCCTTTATCCGATGCACCACTGCCCATTTACAGTAAAGCTCACACCATCCCGGGGTGGATGGGACAGAGATTATTACGTGGCAATTGAAAACTACATGCTGCACGCTGACTTCTCTCAGAGAGACTAACACGGCTGCAGTCGCCACACGGTACATTTCCTGGGAGTGCAGTACATTATATCTGGTGCACCCACATAGTGAGGATGAGACACAGGTATTTGCTAGTGATTTAAAACTTCAGACGGAATGCCGATTTCTCTCCTAGAGACTAACACGGCTGCAGTCGCCGCGTGAGCTTCGCCTGGGCTTCCAGTGCGTTTTATCCGATGCAGCACTGCCCGTTTACTGTAACCCTCACACCCTCCAAGTGAGGATGCGACACAGAAATTGCTTCACGATGGAATCTATAGTGTTCATGCCAACTTCTCTCCAAGAGACGAACACAGTTGCGTTTGCCGCATGTAACCTTTCCTGGATGTCCAGTAGCTTGCATCCGGTGCACCACTGCCCTTTTACTGTAATCCTCGCACCCTGCCACTGACGATGCGGAATGAAAATTGCGTCGCGATTGAAAATTACTGGCTGCATGCACTCTTCGGGCTGCGATGGATGCACCAAATCTCTCTTGGGAGTCGACTTGCTGGTTTCCAATGCACCACTGCAAATTTACTATAATCCTCGCAACCTTCTATTGATGATGCGACACCGAAATTGAGTCGTGATTGAAAATTACTGGCTCAACGGCAATTCTCTCCAAGAGACTAACATGACAGCGTTCGAAGCTTCGAATCTCTCCTGTGAGTCTAATATCTTGCGACCGATGCTTCTTTGCGCGTTTACTGTAATCGTCCCACCCTCCCATAGACGATGCGTCACTGAAATTGCGTTTCGACTGAAAACTACAGACTTCATGCAGATTTATCTTGAAGAGACTAAAGCGGCTGTGTTCATGAGCCATGCTGCGTCTCGTGTTTGTGCTGTTTGCAGGCTTCCGCCCTCTGTTGGAGGCCAGACCGTATCGTTTAGTTGTTATGATTGTTGTTGTTTGTCTTCTTCTCGCGTTGCCTGGCGCCAGTTGGTTTCGTAAGCGTTACCTGTCCGCTAGTGGCAGCAGCGGCGGTATCGGTAAGTCGTAACTGTGGCCCTACCTTTGGGGCGACGTCGTTTACCTTCCGGATCGTGTCAGTGGGCAGTTCGGTTGGGGACTCAGGAGGAGCCAGGTCCGTGCAGTGCTAGAAGACGCCGGGACCGCTGACGACGCGCATGGGCTGCCGGATCGAAGGCCTGTGGTCACGAGGGTGCACGATCTCGCCGTAAACCAGATCCTGCAAACTTTAAGATGAGTGCATTTGGATTCAAGTAGAGAAAACGCCACCATTGTGAGCTGTTGCGATTATCCAATGATTTGGGTTCATGTCGCCGCTCGTAGTATTGCCAAGGCGAAGAGCAGCACGTGGAGTGCTTGGGGAAGACAGATCTGATTAGCCTTCCTCGACTTGTAATACTGTTTATTGCGTCCAGTTTGTTACTGTTTGTTAAGTTCAACCAGCGGTATTTTTTCTATCTCGTGGCCGCTAACGGCCCTGTTACCTACCCTGGGCGTCAGTGTATGTGATGGCAGTTTTCCCGCCTTGCCGCTGCTGTCCGGTGAGGCGTGTAGTTTTGACAGCTTTCTTGACTGTAGGTTGGTTGGTGATTCTTCTACTCCGGTGATAGTGATTTCTTTCCCGTTCCAGGCACTCTAAGCAAAGTATTCTGCGGGCGGAGTCCAGACCGCCTGCTCCGGTTTTGGCATATTTTTACATCTTTGCATTTGGTTTACTGGACAGGTAGCCAGAGCAAGATTATCACTAGTCTGCGTTACCATCTTGTGGAGTGATTGCATTGCAACTCTTGGCTGCCTGTCTCATTGCTAGCGAATGTGCTTTTTTACTACCTACTCAGATGTCGATTCCTGGTGCACCGTCTGTGACTGGCCCTTGTGTTTTATTATTGTATTTGCTGTTTTATACATATATACAAGTTAACCATCATTTTGTCTCACCTGTTTCGTGATCAGTTGCTGCTCCTTTAAAATTAACCTTTGCTGTTGTGTTTGCTGTTTTACTGTTTGTTTGTAATTTTTTTTATATAATTGCCATTCTTGGCGTTAAAGCAGGTTTAAATGGTTGTGGTATCAAGTTTACCGTTATTTTCTCTTACTCACTCGCTAATCAGTTGCCTGTCTTTTTAAATTAACCTTGCTATTGTATTGCTGTTTACAGTATGTTTATTAAATTTTTTTTGCAGTTGCCGTTCTTGGGGTTTAAGGCCTTCAGCAGTCACTGTGGTTCCTTGCCTTAAAATTCAAACTTGTATCACATTGGCTTGTTTTTGAAACATTATTTGGAGTGACTCTATTTCATGCTCATTTGGTAAATTGCAACGCACTGAAAGCACTATTAATTACACAGGTGTTTATTCCTTCGTTAATAACATGTGATATTTTTATTTATTGCTCAATCTGGAATTACTGTTTTAAAATAAACGTGTGTAATTGCTAAAGGGAACCAACAGTAACTGATTATGGCGCAGTTCACAATCGTAACTGAATCCTGCCTTACTTGACTAACAAGTCTCAGGACACTGCATGTACCTTCTCCTGGGAGTCTAGTTGTTTGTATCTGATGCACTACTGCCAGGTCACTATAACCATCGCACCCACCCAGTGAGGATGCGATACATAAATTGTGTCGCGTTTGAAAGCTACAGCACCCTGCCGAATTCCCTCCAAGATGCTAACAAGGTTGCGATCACCGCATTTAAACTCTCCTCGGAGCCCAGCAGCTTGTATGCGATGCACCACTATCCTTTTAATGTAACACCCACAACATACTCGTGAGTATGCGACACAGAAATTCAGACGCCATCGAAATCGCCAGGCTCCATGCCAACTTCTTTCCAAGAGACTGACACGACTGACGTCGCCGAATGGAATCTTTCCCGGGAGAGAAGTGGCTTTTATCTGAGGAACCACTACCCTTTTACTGAAACCCACCCACCCTCCGCATTCAGGATGCGACACAGAAATTGGGTCGCGATTGTAAACTACAGGCTCCATGGCAACTTATCTCCAAGAGACTAACAATGTAACGCCCCAAATATAACTTGTCCTAGGAGTGTTGTAGCTTAATTCCGATTTACAACTGAAAATCTACTGTACCTCTCGCACCCTCCCATTGACGATGCAACAAAGAAATTGCATCATGGTTGAAAACTACAGACTCAACGCCAAATTCAATCTAAGAGAATAACACGGCTGTGGTCACTGCAAGAAACCTCTCCTGCGAGTCCAGTAGCAATTATCCGATGCACCACTGCCAGTTTATTGTAACCCTCGCATCCTCCCATTGAAGATGGGACTAAGACGGATGTGCTCACATCATGGAACACCACCTGGGAGTCCAGTTACTTTTATCCTATGCACCACTGCCAGTTCACCATAACCCACACAGCCTCAAAATGAGAATGTGGTGGAGAAATTTAGTCGCGATTGAAAAGAACACGCTGACAACTTCTCTCCAAAAGGCAAACACGGTAAACCCCCATGTAACCTCTCCTAGGAGTCTAGTAGCTTAAATCCGAATCACCACTGCCTGTTTACCGTAGCCCTCAAACACTAGCATTGTGTCGCGGTTGAATACAACAGTCTTCATGCCGTCTTCTCTCTAAGAGAATTACACGGCTGCGGTCACTGCATGGAATCTCCCCTGGGAGTCCAGTATCATGTATCCGTTGCACCCCTGCTGATTTACTGTAACTGTTGCACCCAACCATGGACGGTGCGACACAGAAATTGCGTCTCCGTTTGAAAACTGTAAGGCCCCTTGCGACTCCACTCCAAGGGACTAACACTGCTGCGGTCACATCATGTAACTCCTCATGGGAGCTCAGTTACTTTTATCCGATGAACCACTGGCAGTCTACTGTAAACCTCGCACCCTCCCAATGACAATGCGACACAGAAATTGCGTCGCGTTTGAAAGCTATAAGATCCATGGCGAGTTCGCTCCAAGGGAGTAAGACGGCTGCGATCACATCATGGAACTCCTCCTCGGAGTCCAGTTACTTTTTTTATCCGATGCACCACTGTCAATTTAATCATACCCTTAAACCTGCTCATTGACGATGCGACACAGAAATTGCGCCACGTTTGAAAACTATAAGCCCAATGGCGACTTCACTCCAAGGGACTAACAGGACTGCAGTGACATCATAGGCCATCTCCTGGGAGTCCAGTTACTTCTTTTCTGATCCACCACTGCCAATTTACTGTAACCGTCACACCCTTCCATTGACAATAAGACACAGAAATAACATCGCGTTTGAATACCAAAGCGTGCCTAGCGACATCACTCCAAGAGATTAACACAGCTGCGGTTACATCATGGAAATTCTCGTCTGTGTCCACTTACTTCTATTCTGTTGCACCACTGCCAATATAATGTGACCCTCACCCCCTCCCATTAAGGATGCGACAGAGAATTTTCGCCGCGTTTGAAAACTATAAGCTCCATGGCGACTTCACTCTAAGGGACTAAGACATCTGCGGTTACATCAAGGAACTCCTCTTCTGGGTCCAGTTCGTTTTTTCGATGCACCACTGCCAGTTTACTGTAACCCTCGAAACCTCACATTGACGATGCGACACAGAAATATCGTCGCTTTTGAATACTATAAGCTCAACAGCGATTCCACTCAAAGGGACTAACAAAGCTGCGTTTACATCATGGAACTCCTCCTCTAAGTCCAGTTACTATTATCCGATGCACCACTGGCAGTTGCTGTAACCCTCCCCCCCCCCCCCCCCACCCCCCATGGAACTCCACCTGTGAGTCCAGTTACTTCTTTTGTGATGCGCCCCTGCCAGTTTATTGTAACCCTCACACCCTCCCATTGTTAATGCGACATACTAATTACTTCGCGTTTGAATACTATTAGCTCCATGGCGACTTAACTACAAGGGACTAACATGTCTTCGGACACATCATGAAACTCCTCCCGGGAGTCCAGTCCCTTTTATCCGATGCACCAGTGACAGTTTACTGTATCCCTCAGACACTTCCATTGATGATGCGTCACAGAAATTACGTCGATTATGAATACCATATGCTCCATATCAACTTCACTCCAAGGGTCTAACATGTCTGCGATTACATCAGGGAACTCCTCCTCTGATTCCACTTACTTTTATTCGATGTACCAATGCCACTTTACTGTAACCCTTACACCCTCCCATTGACGATGCGACACAGAAATTACGTCGCGTTTGAATACTGTAAGCTCCATGGCGACTTCACTTCAAGGGACTAACACCGCTTCAGTCACATTATTGAACTTCTTCTGGGAGTCTAGTCGCTGTTATCTTATGCACCACTGGCAATTTACTGTAACCTTCGCACACTCCAATTGACGATGCCACACAGAAAATGCGTCACGAAAAAAAACTATAAGCTAAACGTCGGCTTCATGCCAAGGGACTATGATGGCTGCAGTCACATCATGGAACTCCAACTTGGAGCCCAGATGCATCAGTGCTAGTTTCCTATAACCCTCGCACCTTCCCATCGACGATGCGAAACAGGAATTACTTCGCGTTTGAATAATATAAGCTCCATGGCGACTTCAGTCCGTGGAGCTAACACGGCAGCGGTCACATCATGGAACTCATCTAGGGAGTGTAGTTACCACTGGCAGTTTACTGTAACAGTTGCACCGTCATGCAGACGAGAAAGCCTATAAATTTGGTCGGAGTTTAAAAAATATTGTCTCCATTGGGACTTCACTCCAAGGGACTAACACGGCCTTAGACCCATCTTGGAACACTTCCTGGGAGTCTAATCACTTTTATGCGATGCACCACTGCCAGTTTACTATAATTCTCGCACCCTCCCATTGACGATGCGACACAGAAATTACGTCGCGTTTGAATACTGTAAGCTCCATGGCGACTTCACTTCAAGGGACTAACACCGCTTCAGTCACATTATTGAACTTCTTCTGGGAGTCTAGTCGCTGTTATCTTATGCACCACTGGCAATTTACTGTAACCTTCGCACACTCCAATTGACGATGCCACACAGAAAATGCGTCACGAAAAAAAACTATAAGCTAAACGTCGGCTTCATGCCAAGGGACTATGATGGCTGCAGTCACATCATGGAACTCCAACTTGGAGCCCAGATGCATCAGTGCTAGTTTCCTATAACCCTCGCACCTTCCCATCGACGATGCGAAACAGGAATTACTTCGCGTTTGAATAATATAAGCTCCATGGCGACTTCAGTCCGTGGAGCTAACACGGCAGCGGTCACATCATGGAACTCATCTAGGGAGTGTAGTTACCACTGGCAGTTTACTGTAACAGTTGCACCGTCATGCAGACGAGAAAGCCTATAAATTTGGTCGGAGTTTAAAAAATATTGTCTCCATTGGGACTTCACTCCAAGGGACTAACACGGCCTTAGACCCATCTTGGAACACTTCCTGGGAGTCTAATCACTTTTATGCGATGCACCACTGCCAGTTTACTATAATTCTCGCACCCTCCCATTTACGATGCGACATAGATAATGCGTCACGTTTGAAAACTATAAGCTCCCCGGCGATTTCTCATCCAAGGGATTAAGACGGCTGCGGTTACATCCTGGAACTCCTCGTCTGAGTCCAGCAACTTTTATCCGATGGACCACTGCCAATTTACTGTAACCCTCGCAATTTCCGTGGAGGATGCAACACAGAAATTTCGTCTTATTTAAAAACTAAAATCTCGATGGCGACTCCACTCCAAGGGACAAACAATGCTGCAGTGACATCATGGACCTTCCCCTGGGTGTCCAGTTTCTTCGTTTCTTATGCACCACTGCGAGTTCTCTATAACCCTTATACCCTTCCATTGACGGTGCGTTACAGAAATTTCGTCGCGTTTCAATACCATAAGCTCCATTGCGACTTTACTCCAAGATATTAACACGGCTTCGGTTACATCATTGAACTCCTCCTCGGATACAAGTTTCCTTTCCCCGATGCACCACTGGCAGTTTACTGTAACCCTCACACGCTGTCACTGACGATGAGACACTGAAATTACGTCGCGTTTGACTACTAAAAGATACATGGTTACTTCACTCCAAGGGACTAATACGGCTGCGATTACCTAATGAAACTCTTATTCTGAGACCAGTTACTTTTATCCGATTCACCACTGCCAGTTTACTGTAACCCTCACACCCTGCCACTGACGATGTGACACAGATATTACGTCGTGTTTGAAAACTATAAGCTCCATGGGGAATTCAATCCAAGGGACTAATACGGCTCCGTGACATCATGGACCTTCTCCTGGGAGTCGTGTTACTTTTTTCTGATGCACCACTACCAGTTAACTGTAACCCTTACACTCTCCGATTGACGATGCGACACGGAAATTGCGTCGCGTTTGAAAACTATAAGCTCCATGGCGACTTCACTTCAAGGGACAAAGACAGCTGCGGTCACTTTATAGAGCTTATTCTTGGTGTAGAGATACTTTTATCCGATGCACCATCGCCAGTTTACTATAACTCACACACCCTCCCATTGACGATACGAAACTGAAATTGCATCGCTTATAAAAACTATAATATCACGGCGACTTCACTCCAAGGGATGAACATGGCTGCGGTCACATCACGTACCTTCTCCTGGGAGTCGAGTTACTTCTTTTCTGATGCACCACTGCCAGGTTATTGTTAACCTCATAACCTTCCATTGACGATGCGGCACAGAAATTACGTCGCTTTTGGAATACCATAAGCTCCTTGGCGACGTCACTCCAAGGGACTAACACGGCTTCAGGCACATTATGGAACTCATCATGGGAGCCCATTTACTTTTATCCGATGATCCACTATCAGCTTACTGTAACCCTTTATCCGATCCACTACTGGCTGTTTACTTTATTTCTCGCAGCCTCCCATTCACGATGTGACACAGAAATTGCGTCGTGTTTGTGAACCATAAGCTACATGACGACTTCACTCCAGTTGACTAAGAGAACTGCTCCTCACGGGGGTCCAGTTACTTTTATCCAATGCGCCACTAGCGGTTTACTGTGACCCTTGCACCCTCACATTGATGATGACACACAGGATTTACGTCGCGTTTGAAAACTACTAGCTCTATGGCGACCTCAGTCCCTGTGACCAACATGGCTGCGGTCACATATTGGAATTCCTCCTGGGACTCCAGTTACATTTATCCGATGCACCGCTAGCAGTTTACTGTAACCTTCGCACCCTCCCATTTACGATTCGACACAGAAACTGAGTCATGTTTTAAAACTGTAAGCTCCCTAGGGACTACTCATCCAAGGGATTAAGATGGCTGACGTTACATCCTGGAACTCCTCGTCTGAGTACAGTTACTCTTATCCGATACACCACTGCCAGTTTACTGTAACCCTCGCAACCTCCTATCGACGGTGCAACACAGAAATTACGTCGCGTTTGAATACTATAAGCTCCATGGCGACTTCACTCCAAAAGAGTAACACAGTTTCGGCGATATCATGGAACTACTCCTGGAAGTCCAGTCACTTTTATCCGATGAATCAGTGCCGGTTTACTGTAGCCCTCACACTCTCCCATCGACGATACGACACAGAAACTGCGTCGCGTTTGAATACTATAAGCTCCCTGGTGTCTTCACTCCGAGGCTGCAGTTACATCAGGAATTCCTCCTCTGAGTCCAGTTACTTTTATCCGATGCCCCACTGCCAGTTTACTGTATCCCTCACACGCTCCCATTAACGATGCAACACAGCCAAAGCACTTGCGGCAAAACATTCGATGGATTCAAATATCGCAATGTGGTAGGTCCTTACCGTCTTACAAGGTAATTTTTACTCAGTTGTGTGTAGTCTTGCTAATTTGCGCATGATTTTGGAGGCTTTGTCAATTGTCAATTTTATATGGTCTTTGAAAGTCTGTTTTTCGTCTAGATGCAGTCCGAGATAACGTGTGGCTTGCCTCCTGTGTATGCTTGTATTGCCTAATTTTGGAATTGGAATTCTCTGTAGTGTTCCGCTGAGCATTAAATAAACAGTTTTGTTGGGAGCTATTTTTAATTTATTTTCTTTGCACCAACAGTTAATTTTCTGAAGCAGTTGCGAGCCTTTTCTCTCTAGTGCTCTTACCCTGTCGTCAGGGCGTTCAGCAAGGGTTCGATTGTGATAGCCCACAATATTGGTCAGCAGATCGAGCCCTATGGACTTTGTTATTCTCTTGACAACCTTCCATGTACCATCCCTCCACTCCTGCACTCTGCTCTGCAGTAATCAAGGACGCTGTAGTAGAGGGAAGCTGATAGCCTTATTTCCCTTAACCTGACGAAGACGGACGGTCACACAAGTTATCAAAAGCCCAGGCTATGTCGATTAGAATGGCGGCCGCGTATTTGTCGGTGATGCTATTCGGAACTGCCAGTGCTTGGTTGACGTCATCTTCTATTGATTTCTCTTCCCTGAAGCCGAACTGATTTGGCGCTAGGCAGAGGTGGCGTCTGTGCGATTGTAAACGGTCACATTAGAGCCTTTCTTGTACCTTGCGAGAGTGTTTAAGAGACAAATCTGTCGGTACGTTTTGGAGTCTGTCTGCTCTTTCTCTTGTGATTTTCTGATTATTACTACATTAGAAATTTTCCAGAGGTTTGCAATGCTGCCTGTTAGTAGTGCCTCATTGAACATGTTAGTAAGAAAAGGTGTGATTTGTGTTACTGTTTGTTTTAATGTTTCTGAAAGTATTTTGTCTGGGCCGGGTGCTTTTCTATTTTTAAGCCTGCTGATTACCGTCGCGACTACTTCTTGCGCGAAATGCATGGTTACGTTGTCACAAATGTATGGTTGACTCATGCTCTCTCTTAGGTCAGTGTAGTGTCGCTCGTCTTGTGTGGGGTCGTCATCCGGGAGGAGCCTGTTCAGAAGATATTCTGCTATGCTTCTCCATCCTCTAGGTCATTGTGCCGTCAGCTTGTTTTAGTGCTGACAGAATTGTCGGTGTCTTAATTCGTTCTGTTTCTATCTTGAATGGCTGTCCCCAGATGTCGTTATGTAGCTAGGTATTTACAAAATTGGTCCAGTATTCTTGCCTTGTTGTCTATAGTTGTTTTTGGTATTTCTGTTTAGCGACACGATACAGATGAAGTCTTATCTGTCTTTCAGAAGCTTTCTTTGCTTGTTGGTAGTCCTTTCTTTTGTCCTGTGAATCCTTCCTTAGTCTTGCCAGTTCTGTCGACCACGGTTGTTTCTGCATTCACCCAATTTTTGCGCGTAGAATAGCTACTTCCTGTGCTCTTTGTAGGACTCCAGGAAGACTAGTTGCATGTATCCGATGCACAACTGCCCGTTTACTTTAACCCTTACACCCTCCTATTGACGATGCGACACAGAAATTGACTCGCGATTGGAAACTATAGGCTCCTTTCTCTCGATTTCTCTCCAGGAGATTAATATGGCTGCAGGCGACACATGGAACCTCACCTGGGAGTGCAGTATCTTGTATACGATGACCACCGTCTGTTTACTGTAATCCTTTCAACCTACCACTGACGATGCAGCACAGAAATTGAGTTGCGACTGAATACTACAAGTTAAATACCAACTTCCCTCCATGAGACAAACACGGCTGCAGTCACCGAATGAAACCTTTCCTCGAATCCCAGTAGCTTGTATGCGACGCAGCAGTGCCCATTTACTGTAAGCCTCGTACCCTCTTATAGACGATGCGATAAAGATATTCATTCGCATTCGAAACTGCAGGTACCATACCGACTTCTCTCCAAGAGACTAACACGGCTGCATTCCCTGAATGGATATCAACTCGATGTCCAGTAGCTTGTATGCGATGCACCATTCCACATTCCCTGTAACCCTCGCACCCTCCCAGTGAGGATGCAACACAGTAATTGCTTCGCGATTGAAACCTACAGGCTTCTTGATGACTTCACTCCAAGAGACTAAAACGGTAGTGGAACCCCTCCTGAGAGTCCAGCAGCTTTTATCCAATGCATCACTGTCCGTTTACTGTAACCGACGCACCCACACGATGACGATAAGACACAGAAGGTGCATCGCGATCGAAAACTACAGGACCCATGCCGACTTCCGTCCAAGAGAATAACACTGGCTTGGTCGATGCATGGAACCTCTCGTGGGAGTCCAGTTGCTTGTATCCGATGCAACACTGCACATTTACTGTAAACCTAGCGTGCTGCCATTGATGATACTACACAGAAATTGCGTAGCGATCGAAAACTACAAGCTCCGTGCTGACCACTCTTGAAGACACGAACATTGTTGTGGTCGTTGCATGGAATCCCACATCGGAGTCCGGTGGCTTCTATCCGATGCACCATTTCCCGTCTACTGTAAACTTCGCACCCTTCCAGAGACGATCTGGTACAGAAATTGCGTCTCGATTAAAAACTAGAGGCTCCATGGAGACTTTTTTCCAAGGGAGTTACAAAACTGCGGTCGCCGCATATAACCTCTCATTGGAGACTAGTTGTTTCTATCCGGTGAACCACTGCTCGTTTACTGTAAAACTCGCACCATCCCATTGACAATTCGACACAGAAATTGCGTCGCGATTGAAAACTGCAGGCTCCTTGCTGACCTCTCTTGAAGAGACGAACATTGTTGCGGTCGCTGCATGGAATCCCACATCGGAGTCCAGTGGCTTGTATCCGATGCACCATTTCCCGTCTACTGTAAACCTCGCACCCTTCAATAGACGATCTGGCACAGAAATTGCGTCTCGATTAAAAACTAGAGGCTCCACGGAGACTTATTTAAAAGGGAGTTACACGACTGCGGTCGCAGCATATAACCTCTCCTTGGAGTCTAGTTGTTTCTATCCGGTGAACCACTGCCCGTTTACTGTAACACTTGCACCATCCCATTGACAATTCGACACAGAAATTGCGTCGCGATTAAAAACTGCAGGCCCTTGCTGACCTCTCTTGAAGAGACGAACATTGTTGCGCTCGCTGCATGGAATCCCACATCGGAGTCCAGTGGCTTGTATCCGATGCACCATTTCCCGTCTACTGTAAACCTCGCACCCTTCCATAGACGATCTGGCACAGAAATTGCGTCTCGATTAAAAACTAGAGGCTCCATGGAGACTTCTTTCCAAGGGAGTTACACGACTGCGGTCGCCGCATATAACCTCTCCTTGGAGTCTAGTTGTTTCTATCCGGTGAACCACTGCCCATTTAATGTAACACTCGCTCCATCCCATTGACAATTCGACACAGAAATTGCGTCGCGATTGAAAACTGCAGGCTCCTTGCTGACCTCTCTTGAAGAGACGAACATTGTTGCGGTCGCTGCATGGAATCCCACATCAAAGTCCAGTGGCTTGTATCCGATGCACCATTTCCCGTCTACTGTAAACCTCGCACCCTTCCATAGACGATCTGGCACAGAAATTGCGTCTCGATTAAAAACTAGAGGCTCCATGGAGACTTCTTTCCAAGGGAGTTACACGACTGCGGTCGCCGCATATAACCTCTCCTTGGAGTCTAGTTGTTTCTATCCGGTGAACCACTGCCCGTTTACTGTAACACTCGCACCATCCCATTGACAATTCGACACAGAAATTGCGTCGCGATTGAAAACTGCAGGCTCCTTGCTGACCTCTCTTGAAGAGACGAATATTGTTGCGGTCGCTGCATGGAATCCCACATCGGAGTCCAGTGGCTTGTATCCGATGCACCATTTCCCGTCTACTGTAAACCTCGCACCCTTCCATAGACGATCTGGCACAGAAATTGCGTCTCGATTAAAAACTAAAGGCTCCATGGAGTCTTCTTTCCAAGGGAGTTACACGACTGCGGTCGCCGCATATAACCTCTCCTTGGAGTCTAGTTGTTTCTATCCGGTGAACCACTGCCCGTTTACTGTAGCACTCGCACCATCCCATTGACAATTCGACACAGAAATTGCGTCGCGATTGAATACTGCAGGCTCTTTGCTGACCTCTCTTGAAGAGACGAACATTGTTGCGGTCGCTGCATGGAATCCCACATCGGAGTCCAGTGGCTTGTATCCGATGCACCATTTCCCGTCTACTGTAAACCTCGCACCCTTCCATAGACGATCTGGCACAGAAATTGCGTCTCGATTAAAAACTAGAGGCTCCATGGAGACTTCTTTCCAAGGGAGTTACACAACTGCGGTCGCCGCATATAACCTATCCTTGGAGTCTAGTTGTTTCTATCCGGTGAACCACTGCCCGTTTACTGTAACACTCGCACCATCCCATTGACAATTCGACACAGATATTGCGTCGCGATTGAAAACTGCAGGCTCCTTGCTGACCTCTCTTGAAGAGACGAACATTGTTGCGGTCGCTGCATGGAGTCACACATCAGAGTCCAGTGGCATGTATCCGATGCACCATTTCCCGTCTACTGTAAACCTCGCACCCTTCCATAGACGATCTGGCACAGAAATTGCGTCTCGATTAAAAACTAGAGGCTCCATGGAGACTTCTTTCCAAGGGAGTTACACAACTGCGGTCGCCGCATATAACCTCTCCTTGGAGTCTAGTTGTTTCTATCCGGTGAACCACTGCCCGTTTACTGTAACACTCGCACCATCCCATTGACAATTCGACACAGATATTGCGTCGCGATTGAAAACTGCAGGCTCCTTGCTGACCTCTCTTGAAGAGACGAACATTGTTGCGGTCGCTGCATGGAATCACACATCGGAGTCCAGTGGCTTGTATCCGATGCACCATTTCCCGTCTACTGTAAACCTCGCACCCTTCCATAGACGATCTGGCACAGAAATTGCGTCTCGATTAAAAACTAGAGGCTCCATGGCGACTTCTTTCCAAGGGAGTTACACGACTGCGGTCGCCGCATATAACCTCTCCTTGGAGTCTAGTTGTTTCTATCCAGTGAACCACTGCCCGTTTACTGTAACACTCGCACCATCCCATTGACAATTCGACACAGAAATTGCGTCGCGATTGAAAACTGCAGGCTCCTTGCTGACCTCTCTTGAAGAGGCGAGCATTGTTGCGGTCGCTGCATGGAATCCCACATCGGAGTCCAGTGGCTTGTATCCGATGCACCATTTCCCGTCTACTGTAAACCTCGCACCCTTCCATAGACGATCTGGCACAGAAATTGCGTCTCGATTAAAAACTAGAGGCTCCATGGAGACTTCTTTCCAAGGGAGTTACACGACTGCGGTCGCCGCATATAACCTCTCCTTGGAGTCTAGTTGTTTCTATCCGGTGAACCACTGCCCGTTTACTGTAACACTCGCACCATCCCATTGACAATTCGACACAGAAATTGCGTCGCGATTGAAAACTGCAGGCTCCTTGCTGACCTCTCTTGAAGAGACGAACATTGTTGCTGTCGCTGCATGGAATCCCACATCAGAGTCCAATGGCTTGTATACAATGCACCATTTCCCGTCTATTGTAAACCTCGCACCCTTCCATAGACGATCTGGCACAGAAATTGCGTCTCGATTAAAAATTAGAGGCTCCACGGAGACTTCTTTCCAAGGGAGTTACACAACTGCGGTCGCCACATATAACTTCTCCTTGGAGTCTAGTTGTTTCTATCCGGTGAACCACTGCCCATTTACTGTAACACTCGCACCATCCCATTGACAATTCGACATAGAAATTGCGTCGCGATTGAAAACTGCAGGCTCCTTGCTGACCTCTCTTGAAGAGACGAACATTGTTGCGGTCGCTGCATGGAATCCCACATCGGAGTCCAGTGGCTTGTATCCGATGCACCATTTCCCATCTACTGTAAACCTCGCACCCTTCCATAGACGATCTGGCACAGAAATTGCGTCTCGATTAAAAACTACAGGTTCCATGGAGACTTATTTCCAAGGGACTTACACGACTGCGGTCGCCGCATATAACCTCTCCTTGGAGTCTAGTTGTTTCTATCCGGTGAACCATTGCCCGTTTACTGTAACACTCGCACCATCCCATTGACAATTCGACACAGAAATTGCGTCGCCATTGAAAACTGCAGGCTCCTTGCTGACCTCTCTTGAAGAGACGAACATTGTTGCGGTCGCTGCATGGAATCCCACATCGGAGTCCAGTGGCTTGTATCCGATGCACCATTTCCCGTCTACTGTAAACCTCGCACCCTTCCATAGACGATCTGGCACAGAAATTGTGTCGATTAAAAACTAGAGGCTCCATGGAGACTTCTTTCCAAGGGAGTTACACAACTGCGGTCACCGCATATAACCTCTCCTTGGAGTCTAGTTGTTTCTATCCGGTGAACCACTGCCCGTTTACTGTAACATTCGCACCATCCCATTGACAATTCGACACAGAAATTGCGTCGCGATTGACAACTGCAGGCTCCTTGCTGACCTCTCTTGAAGAGACGAACATTGTTGCGGTAACTGCATGGAATCCCACATCGGAGTCCAATGGCTTGTATCCAATGCACCATTTCCCGTCTACTGTAAACCTCGCACCCTTCCATAGACGATCTGGCACAGAAATTGCGTCTCGAGTAAAAACTAGAGGCTCCATGGAGACTTATTTCCAAGGGAGTTACACGACTGCGGTCGCCGCATATAACCTCTCCTTGGAGTCTAGTTGTTTCTATCCGGTGAACCACTGCCCGTTTACTGTAACACTCGCACCATCCCATTGACAATTCGACACAGAAATTCCGTCGCCATTGAAAACTGCAGGCTCCATGCTTACCTCTCTTGAAGAGACGAACATTTTTGCGGTCGCTGCATGGAATCCCACATCGGAGTCCAGTGGCTTGTATCTGATGCACCATTTCCCGTCTACTGTAAACCTCGCACCCTTCCATAGACGATCTGGCACAGAAATTGCGTCGATTAAAAACTAGAGGCTCCATGGAGACTTCTTTCCAAGGGAGTTACACAACTGCGGTTGCCGCATATAACCTCTCCTTGGAGTCTAGTTGTTTCTATCCGGTGAACCACTGCCCGTTTACTGTAACACTCGCACCATCCCATTGACAATTCGACACAGAAATTGCGTCGCGATTGAAAACTGCAGGCTCCTTGCTGACCTCTCTTGAAGAGACAAATATTGTTGCGGTCGCTGCATGGAATCCCACATCGGAGTACAATGGCTTGTATCCAATCCACCGTTTCCCGTCTACTGTAAACCTCGCACCCTTCCATAGACGATCTGGCACAGAAATTGCGTCTCGATTAAAAACTAGAGGCTCCATGGAGTCTTCTTTCCAAGGGAGTTACACGATTTCGGTCGTAGCATATAACCTCTCCTTGGAGTCTAATTGTTTCTATCCGGTGAACCACTGCCCGTTTACTGTAACACTCGCACCATCCCATTGACAATTCGACACAGAAATTGCGTCGCGATTGAAAACTGCAGGCTCCTTTCTGACCTCTCTTGAAGAGACGAACATTGTTGCTGTCGCTGCATGGAATCCCACATCAGAGTCCAATGGCTTGTATACAATGCACCATTTCCCGTCTATTGTAAACCTCGCACCCTTCCATAGACGATCTGGCACAGAAATTGCGTCTCGATTAAAAATTAGAGGCTCCACGGAGACTTCTTTCCAAGGGAGTTACACAACTGCGGTCGCCACATATAACTTCTCCTTGGAGTCTAGTTGTTTCTATCCGGTGAACCACTGCCCATTTACTGTAACACTCGCACCATCCCATTGACAATTCGACGTAGAAATTGCGTCGCGATTGAAAACTGCAGGCTCCTTGCTGACCTCTCTTGAAGAGACGTACATTGTTGCGGTCGCTGCATGGAATCCCACATCGGAGTCCAGTGGCTTGTATCCGATGCACCATTTCCCATCTACTGTAAACCTCGCACCCTTCCATAGACGATCTGGCACAGAAATTGCGTCTCGATTAAAAACTACAGGTTCCATGGAGACTTATTTCCAAGGGAGTTACACGACTGCGGTCGCCGCATATAACCTCTCCTTGGAGTCTAGTTGTTTCTATCCGGTGAACCATTGCCCGTTTACTGTAACACTCGCACCATCCCATTGACAATTCGACACAGAAATTGCGTCGCCATTGAAAACTGCAGGCTCCTTGCTGACCTCTCTTGAAGAGACGAACATTGTTGCGGTCGCTGCATGGAATCCCACATCGGAGTCCAGTGGCTTGTATCCGATGCACCATTTCCCGTCTACTGTAAACCTCGCACCCTTCCATAGACGATCTGGCACAGAAATTGTGTCGATTAAAAACTAGAGGCTCCATGGAGACTTCTTTCCAAGGGAGTTACACGACTGCGGTCACCGCATATAACCTCTCCTTGGAGTCTAGTTGTTTCTATCCGGTGAACCACTGCCCGTTTACTGTAACATTCGCACCATCCCATTGACAATTCGACACAGAAATTGCGTCGCGATTGACAACTGCAGGCTCCTTGCTGACCTCTCTTGAAGAGACGAACATTGTTGCGGTAACTGCATGGAATCCCACATCGGAGTCCAATGGCTTGTATCCAATGCACCATTTCCCGTCTACTGTAAACCTCGCACCCTTCCATAGACGATCTGGCACAGAAATTGCGTCTCGAGTAAAAACTAGAGGCTCCATGGAGACTTATTTCCAAGGGAGTTACACGACTGCGGTCGCCGCATATAACCTCTCCTTGGAGTCTAGTTGTTTCTATCCGGTGAACCACTGCCCGTTTACTGTAACACTCGCACCATCCCATTGACAATTCGACACAGAAATTCCGTCGCCATTGAAAACTGCAGGCTCCATGCTTACCTCTCTTGAAGAGACGAACATTGTTGCGGTCGCTGCATGGAATCCCACATCGGAGTCCAGTGGCTTGTATCTGATGCACCATTTCCCGTCTACTGTAAACCTCGCACCCTTCCATAGACGATCTGGCACAGAAATTGCGTCGATTAAAAACTAGAGGCTCCACGGAGACTTCTTTCCAAGGGAGTTACACAACTGCGGTCGCCTCATATAACTTCTCCTTGGAGTCTAGTTGTTTCTATCCGGTGAACCACTGCCCGTTTACTGTAACACTCGCACCATCCCATTGACAATTCGACACAGATATTGCGTCGCGATTGACAACTGCAGGCTCCTTGCTGACCTCTCTTGAAGAGAAGGACATTGTTGCGGTCGCTGCATGGAAACCCACATCGGAGTCCAGTGGCTTGTATCCGATGCACCATTTCCCGTCTACTGTAAACCTCGCACCCTTCCATAGACGATCTGGCACAGAAATTGCGTCTCGATTAAAAACTAGAGGCTCCATGGAGACTTCTTTCCAAGGGAGTTACACGACTGCGGTCACCGCATATAACCTCTCCTTGCAGTCTAGTTGTTTCTATCCAGTGAACCACTGCCAATTTACTGTAACACTCTCACCATCCCATTGACAATTCGACACAGAAATTGCGTCGCGATTGAAAACTGCAGGCTCCTTGCTGACCTCTCTTGAAGAGACGAACATTGTTGCGGTCGCTGCATGGAATCCCACATCGGAGTGCAGTGGCTTGTATCCGATGCACCATTTCCCGTCTACTGTAAACCTCGCACCCTTCCATAGACGATCTGGCACAGAAATTGCGTCTCGATTAAAAACTAGAGGATCCATGGAGACTTCTTTCCAAGGGAGTTACACGACTGCGGTCGCCGCATATAACCTCTCCTTGGAGTCTAGTTGTTTCTATCCGGTGAACCACTGCCCATTTAATGTAACACTCGCTCCATCCCATTGACAATTCGACACAGAAATTGCGTCGCGATTGAAAACTGCAGGCTCCTTGCTGACCTCTCTTGAAGAGACGAACATTGTTGCGGTCGGTGCATGGAATCCCACATCGGAGTCCAGTGGCTTGTATCCGATGCACCATTTCCCGTCTACTGTAAACCTCGAGCCCTTCCATAGACGATCTGGCACAGAAATTGCGTCTCGATTAAAAACTAGAGGCTCCATGGAGACTTCTTTCCAAGGGAGTTACACGACTGCGGTCGCCGCATATAACCTCTCCTTGGAGTCTAGTTCTTTCTATCCGGTGAACCACTGCCCGTTTACTGTAACACTCGCACCATCCCATTGACAATTCGACACAGAAATTGCGTCGCGATTGAAAACTGCAGGCTCCTTGCTGACCTCTCTTGAAGAGACGAACATTGTTGCGGTCGCTGCATGGAATCCCACATCGGAGTCCAGTGGCTTGTATCCGATGCACCATTTCCCGTCTACTGTAAACCTCGCACCCTTCCATAGACGATCTGGCACAGAAATTGCGTCTCGATTAAAAACTAGAGGCTCCATGGAGACTTCTTTCCAAGGGAGTTACACGACAGCGGTCGTCGCATATAACCTCTCCTTGGAGTCTAGTTGTTTCTATCCGGTGAACCACTGCCCGTTTACTGTAACACTCGCACCATCCCATTGACAATTCGACACAGAAATTGCGTCGCGATTGAAAACTGCAGGCTCCTTGCTGACCTCTCTTGAAGAGACGAACATTGTTGCGGTCGCTGCATGGAATCCCACATCGGAGTCCAGTGGCTTGTATCCGATGCACCATTGCCCGTCTACTGTAAACCTCGCACCCTTCCATAGACGATCTGGCACAGAAATTGCGTCTCGATTAAAAACTAGAGGCTCCATGGAGACTTCTTTCCAAGGGAGTTACACAACTGCGGTCGCCGCATATAACCTCTCCTTGGAGTCTAGTTGTTTCTATCCGGTGAACCACTGCCCGTTTACTGTAACACTCGCACCATCCCATTGACAATTCGACACAGAAATTGCGTCGCGATTGAAAACTGCAGGCTCCTTGCTGACCTCTCTTTAAGAGACGAACATTGTTGCGGTCGCTGCATGGAATCCCACATCGGAGTCCAATGGCTTGTATCCGATGCACCATTTCCCGTCTACTGTAAACCTCGCACCCTTCCATAGACGATCTGGCACAGAAATTGCGTCTCGATTAAAAACTAGAGGCTCCATGGAGACTTCTTTCCAAGGGAGTTACACGACTGCGGTCGCCGCATATAACCTCTCCTTGGAGTCTAGTTGTTTCTATCCGGTGAACCACTGCCCGTTTACTGTAACACTCGCACCATCCCATTGACAATTCGACACAGAAATTGCGTCGCGATTGAAAACTGCAGGCTCCTTGCTGACCTCTCTTGAAGAGACGAACATTGTTGCGGTCGATGCATGGAATCCCACATCGGAGTCCAATGGCTTGTATCCAATGCACCATTTCCCGTCTACTGTAAACCTCGCACCCTTCCATAGACGATCTGGCACAGAAATTGCGTCTCGATTAAAAACTAGAGGCTCCATGGAGACTTATTTCCAAGGGAGTTACACGACTGCGGTCGCCGCATATAACCTCTCCTTGGAGTCTAGTTGTTTCTATCCGGTGAACCACTGCCCGTTTACTGTAACACTCGCACCATCCCATTGACAATTCGACACAGAAAGTGCGTCGCGATTGAAAACTGCAGGCTCCTTGCTGACCTCTCTTGAAGAGACGAACATTGTTACGGTCGCTGCATGGAATCCCACATCGGAGTCCAGTGGCTTGTATCCGATGCACCATTTCCCGTCTACTGTAAACCTCACACCCTTCCATAGACGATCTGGCACAGAAATTGCGTCTCGATTAAAAACTAGAGGCTCCATGGAGACTTCTTTCCAAGGGAGTTACACGACTGCGGTCGCCGCATATAACCTCTCCTTGGAGTCTAGTTGTTTCTATCCGGTGAACCACTGCCCGTTTACTGTAACACTCGCACCATCCCATTGACAATTCGACACAGATATTGCGTCGCGATTGACAACTGCAGGCTCCTTGCTGACCTCTCTTGAAGAGAAGGACATTGTTGCGGTCGCTGCATGGAAACCCACATCGGAGTCCAGTGGCTTGTATCCGATGCACCATTTCCCGTCTACTGTAAACCTCGCACCCTTCCATAGACGATCTGGCACAGAAATTGCGTCTCGATTAAAAACTAGAGGCTCCATGGAGACTTCTTTCCAAGGGAGTTACACGACTGCGGTCACCGCATATAACCTCTCCTTGCAGTCTAGTTGTTTCTATCCAGTGAACCACTGCCAATTTACTGTAACACTCTCACCATCCCATTGACAATTCGACACAGAAATTGCGTCGCGATTGAAAACTGCAGGCTCCTTGCTGACCTCTCTTGAAGAGACGAACATTGCTGCGGTCGCTGCATGGACTCCCACATCGGAGTCCAGTGGCATGTATCCGATGCACCATTTCCCGTCTACTGTAAACCTCGCACCCTTCCATAGACGATCTGGCACAGAAATTGCGTCTCGATTAAAAACTACAGGCTCCATGGAGACTTCTTTCCAAGGGAGTTACACGACTGCGGTCGCCGCATATAACCTCTCCTTGGAGTCTAGTTGTTTCTATCCGGTGAACCACTGCCCGTTTACTGTAACACTCGCTCCATCCCATTGACAATTCGACACAGAAATTGCGTCGCGATTGAAAACTGCAGGCTCCTTGCTGACCTCTCTTGAAGAGACGAACATTGTTGCGGTCGGTGCATGGAATCCCACATCGGAGTCCAGTGGCTTGTATCCGATGCACCATTTCCCGTCTACTGTAAACCTCGCACCCTTCCATAGACGATCTGGCACAGAAATTGCGTCTCGATTAAAAACTAGAGGCTCCATGGAGACTTCTTTCCAAGGGAGTTACACGACTGCGGTCGCCGCATATAACCTCTCCTTGGAGTCTAGTTGTTTCTATCCGGTGAACCACTGCCCGTTTACTGTAACACTCGCACCATCCCATTGACAATTCGACACAGAAATTGCGTCGCGATTAAAAACTTCAGGGTCCTTGCTGACCTCTCTTGAAGAGACGAACATTGTTGCGGTCGCTGCATGGAATCCCACATCGGAGTCCAGTGGCTTGTATCCGATGCACCATTTCCCGTCTACTTAAACCTCGCACCCTTCCATAGACGATCTGGCACAGAAATTGCGTCTCGATTAAAAACTAGAGGCTCCATGGAGACTTATTTCCAAGGGAGTTACACGACTGCGGTCGCCGCATATAACCTCTCCTTGGAGTCTAGTTGTTTCTATCCGGTGAACCACTGCCCGTTTACTGTAACACTCGCACCATCCCATTGACAATTCGACACAGAAAGTGCGTCGCGATTGAAAACTGCAGGCTCCTTGCTGACCTCTCTTGAAGAGACGAACATTGTTGCGGTCGCTGCATGGAATCCCACATCGGAGTCCAGTGGCTTGTATCCGATGCACCATTTCCCGTCTACTGTAAACCTCACACCCTTCCATAGACGATCTGGCACAGAAATTGCGTCTCGATTAAAAACTAGAGGCTCCATGGAGACTTCTTTCCAAGGGAGTTACACGACTGCGGTCGCCGCATATAACCTCTCCTTGGAGTCTAGTTGTTTCTATCCGGTGAACCACTGCCCGTTTACTGTAACACTTGCACCATTCCATTGACAATTCGACACAGAAATTGCGTCGCGATTGAAAACTGCAGGCTCCTTGCTGACCTCTCTTGAAGAGACGAACATTGCTGCGGTCGCTGCATGGACTCCCACATCGGAGTCCAGTGGCTTGTATCCGATGCACCATTTCCCGTCTACTGTAAACCTCGCACCCTTCCATAGACGATCTGGCACAGAAATTGCGTCTCGATTAAAAACTAGAGGCTCCATGGAGACTTATTTCCAAGGGAGTTACACGACTGCGGTCGCCGCATATAACCTCTCCTTGGAGTCTAGTTGTTTCTATCCGGTGAACCACTGCCCGTTTACTGTAACACTCGCACCATCCCATTGACAATTCGACACAGAAATTGCGTCGCGATTGAAAACTGCAGGCTCCCTGCTGACCTCTCTTGAAGAGACGAACATTGTTACGGTCGCTGCATGGAATCCCACATCGGAGTCCAGTGGCTTGTATCCGATGCACCATTTCCCGTCTACTGTAAACCTCGCACCCTTCCATAGACGATCTGGCACAGAAATTGCGTCTCGATTAAAAACTAGAGGCTCCATGGAGACTTCTTTCCAAGGGAGTTACACGACTGCGGTCGCCGCATATAACGTCTCCTTGGAGTCTAGTTGTTTCTATCCGGTGAACCACTGCCCGTTTACTGTAACACTCGCACCATCCCATTGACAATTCGACACAGAAATTGCGTCGCGATTGAAAACTGCAGGCTCCTTGCTGACCTCTCTTGAAGAGACAAACATTGTTGCGGTCGCTGCATGGAATCCCACATCGGAGTCCAGTGGCTTGTATCCGATGCACCATTTCCCGTCTACTTAAACCTCGCACCCTTCCATAGACGATCTGGCACAGAAATTGCGTCTCGATTAAAAACTAGAGGATCCATGGAGACTTCTTCCCAAGGGAGTTACACGACTGCGGTCGCCGCATATAACCTCTCCTTGGAGTCTAGTTGTTTCTATCCGGTGAACCACTGCCCGTTTACTGTAACACTCGCAACATCCCATTGACAATTCGACACAGAAATTGCGTCGCGATTGAAAACTGCAGGCTCCTTGCTGACCTCTCTTGAAGAGACGAACATTGCTGCAGTCGCTGCATGGAATCCCACATCGGAGTCCAGTGGCTTGTATCCGATGCACCATTTCCCGTCTACTGTAAACCTCGCACCCTTCCATAGACGATCTGGCACAGAAATTGCGTCTCGATTAAAAACTACAGGCTCCATAGAGACTTCTTTCCAAGGGAACTACACGACTGCGGTCGCCGCATATAACCTCTCCTTGGAGTCTAGTTGTTTCTATCCGGTGAACCACTGCCCGTTTACTGTAACACTCGCACCATCCCATTGACAATTCGACACAGAAATTGCGTCGCGATTGAAAACTGCAGGCTCCTTGCTGACCTCTCTTGAAGAGACGAACATTGTTGCGGTCGCTGCATGGAATCCCACATCGGAGTCCAGTGGCTTGTATCCGATGCACCATTTCCCGTCTACTGTAAACCTCGCACCCTTCCATAGACGATCTGGCACAGAAATTGCGTCTCGATTAAAAACTAGAGGCTCCATGGAGACTTCTTTCCAAGGGAGTTACACGACTGCGGTCGCCGCATATAACCTCTCCTTGGAGTCTAGTTGTTTCTATCCGGTGAACCACTGCCCGTTTACTGTAACACTCGCACCATCCCATTGACAATTCGACACAGAAATTGCGTCGCGATTGAAAACTGCAGGCTCCTTGCTGACCGCTCTTGATGAGACGAACATTGTTGCGGTCGCTGCATGGAATCCCACATCGGAGTCCAGTGGCTTGTATCCGATGCACCATTTCCCGTCTACTGTAAACCTCGCACCCTTCCATATACGATCTGGCACAGAAATTGCGTCTCGATTAAAAACTAGAGGCTCCATGGAGACTTCTTCCCAATTGAGTTACACGACTGCGGTCGCCGCATATAACCTCTCCTTGGAGTCTAGTTGTTTCTATCCGGTGAACCACTGCCCGTTTACTGTAACACTCGCACCATCCCATTGACAATTCGACACAGAAATTGCGTCGCGATTGAAAACTGCAGGCTCCTTGCTGACCTCTCTTGAAGAGACGAACATTGCTGCGGTCGCTGCATGGAATCCCACATCGGAGTCCAGTGGCTTGTATCCGATGCACCATTTCCCGTCTACTGTAAACCTCGCACCCTTCCATAGACGATCTGGCACAGAAATTGCGACTCGATTAAAAACTACAGGCTCCATGGAGACTTCTTTCCAAGGGAGTTACGCAACTGCGGTCGCCGCATATAACCTCTCCTTGGAGTCTAGTTGTTTCTATCCGGTGAACCACTGCCCGTTTACTGTAACACTCGCACCATCCCATTGACAATTCGACACAGAAATTGCGTCGCGATTGAAAACTGCAGGGTCCTTGCTGACCTCTCTTGAAGAGACGAACATTGTTGCGGTCGCTGCATGGAATCCCACATCGGAGTCCAGTGGCTTGTATCCGATGCACCATTTCCCGTCTACTGTAAACCTCGCACCCTTCCATAGACGATCTGGCACAGAAATTGCGTCTCGATTAAAAACTAGAGGCTCCATGGAGACTTATTTCCAAGGGAGTTACACGACTGCGGTCGCCGCATATAACCTCTCCTTGGAGTCTAGTTGTTTCTATCCGGTGAACCACTGCCCGTTTACTGTAACACTCGCACCATCCCATTGACAATTCGACACAGAAATTGCGTCGCGATTGAAAACTGCAGGCTCCTTGCTGACCTCTCTTGAAGAGACGAACATTGTTGCGGTCGCTGCATGGAATCCCACATCGGAGTCCAGTGGCTTGTATCCGATGCACCATTTCCCGTCTACTTAAACCTCGCACCCTTCCATAGACGATCTGGCACAGAAATTGCGTCTCGATTAAAAACTAGAGGCTCCATGGAGACTTCTTTCCAAGGGAGTTACGCAACTGCGGTCGCCGCATATAACCTCTCCTTGGAGTCTAGTTGTTTCTATCCGGTGAACCACTGCCCGTTTACTGTAACACTCGCACCATCCCATTGACAATTCGACACAGAAATTGCGTCGCGATTGAAAACTGCAGGCTCCTTGCTGACCTCTCTTGAAGAGACGAACATTGTTGCGGTCGCTGCATGGAATCCCACATCGGAGTCCAGTGGCTTGTATCCGATGCACCATTTCCCGTCTACTGTAAACCTCGCACCCTTCCATAGACGATCTGGCACAGAAATTGCGTCTCGATTAAAAACTAGAGGCTCCATGGAGACTTCTTTCCAAGGGAGTTACACGACTGCGGTCGCCGCATATAACCTCTCCTTGGAGTCTAGTTGTTTCTATCCGGTGAACCACTGCCCGTTTACTGTAACACTCGCACCATCCCATTGACAATTCGACACAGAAATTGCGTCGCGATTGAAAACTGCAGGCTCCTTGCTGACCTCTCTTGAAGAGACGAACATTGTTGCGGTCGCTGCATGGAATCCCACATCGGAGTCCAGTGGCTTGTATCCGATACACCATTTCCCGTCTACTGTAAACCTCGCACCCTTCCATAGACGATCTGGCAAAGAAATTGCGTCTCGATTAAAAACTAGAGGCTACATGGAGACTTCTTTCCAAGGGAGTTACACGACTGCGGTCGCCGCATATAACCTCTCCTTGGAGTCTAGTTGTTTCTATCCGGTGACCCACTGCCCCTTTACTGTAGCACTCGCACCATCCCATTGGCAATACGACACAGAAATTGCGTCGCGATTGAAAACTGCAGGCTCCTTGCTGACCTCTCTTGAAGAGACGAACATTGTTGCTGTCGCTGCATGGAATCCCACATCGGAGTCCAGTGGCTTGTATCCGATGCACCATTTCCCGTCTACTGTAAACCTTGCACCCTTCCATAGACGATCTGGCACAGAAATTGCGTCTCGATTAAAAACTAGAGGCTCCATGGAGACTTCTTTCCAAGGGAGTTACACGACTGCGGTCGCCGCATATAACCTCTCCTTGGAGTCTAGTTGTTTCTATCCGGTGAACCACTGCCCGTTTACTGTAACACTCGCACCATCCCATTGACAATTTGACACAGAAATTGCGTCGCGATTGAAAATTGCAGGCTCCTTGCTGACCTCTCTTGAAGAGACGAACATTGTTGCGGTCGCTGCATGGAATCCCACATCGGAGTCCAGTGGCTTGTATCCGATGCACCATTTCCCGTCTACTTAAACCTCGCACCCTTCCATAGACGATCTGGCACAGAAATTGCGTCTCGATTAAAAACTAGAGGCTCCATGGAGACTTCTTTCCAAGGGAGTTACGCAACTGCGGTCGCCGCATATAACCTCTCCTTGGAGTCTAGTTGTTTCTATCCGGTGAACCACTGCCCGTTTACTGTAACACTCGCACCATCCCATTGACAATTCGACACAGAAATTGCGTCGCGATTGAAAACTGCAGGCTCCTTGCTGACCTCTCTTGAAGAGACGAACATTGTTGCGGTCGCTGCATGGAATCCCACATCGGAGTCCAGTGGCTTGTATCTGATGCACCATTTCCCGTCTACTGTAAACCTCGCACCCTTCCATAGACGATCTGGCACAGAAATTGCGTCTCGATTAAAAACTAGAGGCTCCATGGAGACTTCTTTCCAAGGGAGTTACACGACTGCGGTCGCCGCATATAACCTCTCCTTGGAGTCTAGTTGTTTCTATCCGGTGAACCACTGCCCGTTTACTGTAACACTCGCACCATCCCATTGACAATTCGACACAGAAATTGCGTCGCGATTGAAAACTGCAGGCTCCTTGCTGACCTCTCTTGAAGAGACGAACATTGTTGCGGTCGCTGCATGGAATCCCACATCGGAGTCCAGTGGCTTGTATCTGATACACCATTTCCCGTCTACTGTAAACCTCGCACCCTTCCATAGACGATCTGGCAAAGAAATTGCGTCTCGATTAAAAACTAGAGGCTACATGGAGACTTCTTTCCAAGGGAGTTACACGACTGCGGTCGCCGCATATAACCTCGCCTTGGAGTCTAGTTGTATCTATCCGGTGACCCACTGCCCCTTTACTGTAGCACTCGCACCATCCCATTGGCAATACGACACAGAAATTGCGTCGCGATTGAAAACTGCAGGCTCCTTGCTGACCTCTCTTGAAGAGACGAACATTGTTGCGGTCGCTGCATGGAATCCCACATCGGAGTCCAGTGGCTTGTATCCGATGCACCATTTCCCGTCTACTGTAAACCTTGCACCCTCCCACAGACGATCTGGCACAGAAATTGCGTCTCGATTAAAAACTAGAGGCTCCATGGAGACTTCTTTCCAAGGGAGTTACACGACTGCGGTCGCCGCATATAACCTCTCCTTGGAGTCTAGTTGTTTCTATCCGGTGAACCACTGCCCGTTTACTGTAACACTCGCACCATCCCATTGACAATTTGACACAGAAATTGCGTCGCGATTGAAAACTGCAGGCTCCTTGCTGACCTCTCTTGAAGAGACGAACATTGTTGCGGTCGCTGCATGGAATCCCACATCGGAGTCCAGTGGCTTGTATCCGATGCACCATTTCCCGTCTACTGTAAACCTTGCACCCTTCCATAGACGATCTGGCACAGAAATTGCGTCTCGATTAAAAACTAGAGGCTCCATGGAGACTTCTTTCCAAGGGACTTACACGACTGCGGTCACCGCATATAACCTCTCCTTGGAGTCTAGTTGTTTCTATCCGGTGAACCACTGCCCGTTTACTGTAACACTCGCACCATCCCATTGACAATTCGACACAGATATTGCGTCGCGATTGACAACTGCAGGCTCGTTGCTGACCTCTCTTGAAGAGAAGGACATTGTTGCGGTCGCTGCATGGAAACCCACATCGGAGTCCAGTGGCTTGTATCCGATGCACCATTTCCCGTCTACTGTAAACCTCGCACCCTTCCATAGACGATCTGGCACAGAAATTGCGTCTCGATTAAAAACTACAGTCTCCATGGAGACTTCTTTCCAAGGGAGTTACACGACTGCGGTCACCGCATATAACCTCTCTTTGCAGTCTAGTTGTTTCTATCCAGTGAACCACTGCCAATTTAGTGTAACACTCTCACCATCCCATTGACAATTCGACACAGAAATTGCGTCGCGATTGAAAACTGCAGGCTCCTTGCTGACCTCTCTTGAAGAGACGAACATTGCTGCGGTCGTTGCATGGACTCCCACATCGGAGTCCAGTGGCTTGTATCCGATGCACCATTTCCCGTCTACTGTAAACCTCGCACCCTTCCATAGACGATCTGGCACAGAAATTGCGTCTCGATTAAAAACTACAGTCTCCATGGAGACTTCTTTCCAAGGGAGTTACACGACTGCGGTCACCGCATATAACCTCTCTTTGCAGTCTAGTTGTTTCTATCCAGTGAACCACTGCCAATTTAGTGTAACACTCTCACCATCCCATTGACAATTCGACACAGAAATTGCGTCGCGATTGAAAACTGCAGGCTCCTTGCTGACCTCTCTTGAAGAGAAGGACATTGTTGCGGTCGCTGCATGGAAACCCACATCGGAGTCCAGTGGCTTGTATCCGATGCACCATTTCCCGTCTACTGTAAACCTCGCACCCTTCCATAGACGATCTGGCACAGAAATTGCGTCTCGATTAAAAACTAGAGGCTCCATGGAGACTTCTTTCCAAAGGAGTTACACGACTGCGGTCGCCGCATATAACCTCTCCTTGGAGTCTAGTTGTTTCTATCCGGTGAACCACTGCCCGTTTACTGTAACACTCGCACCATCCCATTGACAATTCGACACAGAAATTGCGTCGCGATTGAAAACTGCAGGGTCCTTGCTGACCTCTCTTGAAGAGACGAACATTGTTGCGGTCGCTGCATGGAATCCCACATCGGAGTCCAGTGGCTTGTATCCGATGCACCATTTCCCTTCTACTGTAAACCTTGCACCCTTCCATAGACGATCTGGCACAGAAATTGCGTCTCGATTAAAAACTAGAGGCTCCATGGAGACTTCTTTCCAAGGGAGTTACACGACTGCGGTCGCCGCATATAACCTCTCCTTGGAGTCTAGTTGTTTCTATCCGGTGAACCACTGCCCGTTTACTGTAACACTCGCACCATCCCATTGACAATTCGACACAGAAAGTGCGTCGCGATTGAAAACTGCAGGCTCCTTGCTGACCTCTCTTGAAGAGACGAACATTGTTGCGGTCGCTGCATGGAATCCCACATCGGAGTCCAGTGGCTTGTATCCGATGCACCATTTCCCGTCTACTGTAAACCTCACACCCTTCCATAGACGATCTGGAACAGAAATTGCGTCTCGATTAAGAACTAGAGGCTCCATGGAGACTTCTTTCCAAGGGAGTTACACGACTGCGGTCGCCGCATATAACCTCTCCTTGGAGTCTAGTTGTTTCTATCCGGTGAACCACTGCCCGTTTACTGTAACACTCGCACCATCCCATTGACAATTCGACACAGAAATTGCGTCGCGATTGAAAACTGCAGGCTCCTTGCTGACCTCTCTTGAAGAGACGAACATTGTTGCGGTCGCTGCATGGAATCCCACATCGGAGTCCAGTGGCTTGTATCTGATGCACCATTTCCCGTCTACTGTAAACCTCGCACCCTTCCATAGACGATCTGGCACAGAAATTGCGTCTCGATTAAAAACTAGAGGCTCCATGGAGACTTCTTTCCAAGGGAGTTACACGACTGCGGTCGCCGCATATAACCTCTCCTTGGAGTCTAGTTGTTTCTATCCGGTGAACCACTGCCCGTTTACTGTAACACTCGCACCATCCCATTGACAATTCGACACAGAAATTGCGTCGCGATTGAAAACTGCAGGCTCCTTGCTGACCTCTCTTGAAGAGACGAACATTGTTGCGGTCGCTGCATGGAATCCCACATCGGAGTCCAGTGGCTTGTATCTGATACACCATTTCCCGTCTACTGTAAACCTCGCACCCTTCCATAGACGATCTGGCAAAGAAATTGCGTCTCGATTAAAAACTAGAGGCTACATGGAGACTTCTTTCCAAGGGAGTTACACGACTGCGGTCGCCGCATATAACCTCTCCTTGGAGTCTAGTTGTTTCTATCCGGTGACCCACTGCCCCTTTACTGTAGCACTCGCACCATCCCATTGGCAATACGACACAGAAATTGCGTCGCGATTGAAAACTGCAGGCTCCTTGCTGACCTCTCTTGAAGAGACGAACATTGTTGCTGTCGCTGCATGGAATCCCACATCGGAGTCCAGTGGCTTGTATCCGATGCACCATTTCCCGTCTACTGTAAACCTTGCACCCTTCCACAGACGATCTGGCACAGAAATTGCGTCTCGATTAAAAACTAGAGGCTCCATGGAGACTTCTTTCCAAGGGAGTTACACGACTGCGGTCGCCGCATATAACCTCTCCTTGGAGTCTAGTTGTTTCTATCCGGTGAACCACTGCCCGTTTACTGTAACACTCGCACCATCCCATTGACAATTTGACACAGAAATTGCGTCGCGATTGAAAACTGCAGGCTCCTTGCTGACCTCTCTTGAAGAGACGAACATTGTTGCGGTCGCTGCATGGAATCCCACATCGGAGTCCAGTGGCTTGTATCCGATGCACCATTTCCCGTCTACTGTAAACCTTGCACCCTTCCATAGACGATCTGGCACAGAAATTGCGTCTCGATTAAAAACTAGAGGCTCCATGGAGACTTCTTTCCAAGGGACTTACACGACTGCGGTCGCCGCATATAACCTCTCCTTGGAGTCTAGTTGTTTCTATCCGGTGAACCACTGCCCGTTTACTGTAACACTCGCACCATCCCATTGACAATTCGACACAGATATTGCGTCGCGATTGACAACTGCAGGCTCGTTGCTGACCTCTCTTGAAGAGAAGGACATTGTTGCGGTCGCTGCATGGAAACCCACATCGGAGTCCAGTGGCTTGTATCCGATGCACCATTTCCCGTCTACTGTAAACCTCGCACCCTTCCATAGACGATCTGGCACAGAAATTGCGTCTCGATTAAAAACTACAGTCTCCATGGAGACTTCTTTCCAAGGGAGTTACACGACTGCGGTCACCGCATATAACCTCTCTTTGCAGTCTAGTTGTTTCTATCCAGTGAACCACTGCCAATTTAGTGTAACACTCTCACCATCCCATTGACAATTCGACACAGAAATTGCGTCGCGATTGAAAACTGCAGGCTCCTTGCTGACCTCTCTTGAAGAGACGAACATTGCTGCGGTCGTTGCATGGACTCCCACATCGGAGTCCAGTGGCTTGTATCCGATGCACCATTTCCCTTCTACTGTAAACCTTGCACCCTTCCATAGACGATCTGGCACAGAAATTGCGTCTCGATTAAAAACTAGAGGCTCCATGGAGACTTCTTTCCAAGGGAGTTACACGACTGCGGTCGCCGCATATAACCTCTCCTTGGAGTCTAGTTGTTTCTATCCGGTGAACCACTGCCCGTTTACTGTAACACTCGCACCATCCCATTGACAATTCGACACAGAAAGTGCGTCGCGATTGAAAACTGCAGGCTCCTTGCTGACCTCTCTTGAAGAGACGAACATTGTTGCGGTCGCTGCATGGAATCCCACATCGGAGTCCAGTGGCTTGTATCCGATGCACCATTTCCCGTCTACTGTAAACCTCACACCCTTCCATAGACGATCTGGAACAGAAATTGCGTCTCGATTAAGAACTAGAGGCTCCATGGAGACTTCTTTCCAAGGGAGTTACACGACTGCGGTCGCCGCATATAACCTCTCCTTGGAGTCTAGTTGTTTCTATCCGGTGAACCACTGCCCGTTTACTGTAACACTCGCACCATCCCATTGACAATTCGACACAGAAATTGCGTCGCGATTGAAAACTGCAGGCTCCTTGCTGACCTCTCTTGAAGAGACGAACATTGCTGCGGTCGCTGCATGGACTCCCACATCGGAGTCCAGTGGCTTGTATCCGATGCACCATTTCCCGTCTACTGTAAACCTCGCACCCTTCCATAGACGATCTGGCACAGAAATTGCGTCTCGATTAAAAACTACAGGCTCCATGGAGACTTCTTTCCAAGGGAGTTACACGACTGCGGTCGGCGCATATAACCTCTCCTTGGAGTCTAGTTGTTTCTATCCGGTGAACCACTGCCCGTTTACTGTAACACTCGCACCATCCCATTGACAATTCGACACAGAAATTGCGTCGCGATTGAAAACTGCAGGCTCCTTGCTGACCTCTCTTGAAGAGACGAACATTGTTGCGGTCGCTGCATGGAATCCCACATCGGAGTCCAGTGGCTTGTATCCGATGCACCATTTCCCGTCTACTGTAAACCTCGCACCCTTCCATAGACGATCTGGCACAGAAATTGCGTCTCGATTAAAAACTAGAGGCTCCATGGAGACTTCTTTCCAAGGGAGTTACACGACTGCGGTCGCCGCATATAACCTCTCCTTGGAGTCTAGTTGTTTCTATCCGGTGAACCACTGCCCGTTTACTGTAACACTCGCACCATCCCATTGACAATTCGACACAGAAATTGCGTCGCGATTGAAAACTGCAGGGTCCTTGCTGACCTCTCTTGAAGAGACGAACATTGTTGCGGTCGCTGCATGGAATCCCACATCGGAGTCCAGTGGCTTGTATCCGATGCACCATTTCCCGTCTACTGTAAACCTCGCACCCTTCCATAGACGATCTGGCACAGAAATTGCGTCTCGATTAAAAACTAGAGGCTGCATGGAGCCTTCTTTCCAAGGGAGTTACACGACTGCGGTCGCCGCATATAACCTCTCCTTGGAGTCTAGTTGTTTCTATCCGGTGAACCACTGCCCGTTTACTGTAACACTCGCACCATCCCATTGACAATTCGACACAGAAATTGCGTCGCGATTGAAAACTGCAGGCTCCTTGCTGACCTCTCTTGAAGAGACGAACATTGTTGCGGTCGCTGCATGGAATCCCACATCGGAGTCCAGTGGCTTGTATCCGATGCACCATTTCCCGTCTACTTAAACCTCGCACCCTTCCATAGACGATCTGGCACAGAAATTGCGTCTCGATTAGGAACTAGAGGCTCCATGGAGACTTCTTTCCAAGGGAGTTACACGACTGCGGTCGCCGCATATAACCTCTCCTTGGAGTCTAGTTGTTTCTATCCGGTGAACCACTGCCCGTTTACTGTAACACTCGCACCATCCCATTGACAATTCGACACAGAAATTGCGTCGCGATTGAAAACTGCAGGCTCCTTGCTTACCTCTCTTGAAGAGACGAACATTGTTGCGGTCGCTGCATGGAATCCAACATCGGAGTCCTGTGGCTTGTATCCGATGCACCATTTCCCGTCTACTTAAACCTCGCACCCTTCCATAGACGATCTGGCACAGAAATTGCGTCTCGATTAAAAACTACAGGCTCCATGGAGACTTCTTCCCAAGGGAGTTACACGACTGCGGTCGCCGCATATAACCTCTCCTTGGAGTCTAGTTGTTTCTATCCGGTGAACCACTGCCCGTTTACTGTAACACTCGCACCATCCCATTGACAATTCGACACAGAAATTGCGTCGCGATTGATAACTGAAGGCTCCTTGCTGACCTCTCTTGAAGAGACGAACATTGCTGCGGTCGCTGCATGGAATCCTACATCGGAGTCCAGTGGCTTGTATCCGATGCACCATTTCCCGTCTACTGTAAACCTCGCACCCTTCCATAGACGATCTGGCACAGAAATTGCGTCTCGATTAAAAACTACAGGCTCCATAGAGACTTCTTTCCAAGGGAACTACACGACTGCGGTCGCCGCATATAACCTCTCCTTGGAGTCTAGTTGTTTCTATCCGGTGAACCACTGCCCGTTTACTGTAACACTCGCACCATCCCATTGACAATTCGACACAGAAATTGCGTCGCGATTGAAAACTGCAGGCTCCTTGCTGACCTCTCTTGAAGAGACGAACATTGTTGCGGCCGCTGCATGGAATCCCACATCGGAGTCCAGTGGCTTGTATCCGATGCACCATTTCCCGTCTACTGTAAACCTCGCACCCTTCCATAGACGATCTGGCACAGAAATTGCGTCTCGATTAAAAACTACAGGCTCCATGGAGACTTCTTCCCAAGGGAGTTACACGACTGCGGTCGCCGCATATAACCTCTCCTTGGAGTCTAGTTGTTTCTATCCGGTGAACCACTGCCCGTTTACTGTAACACTCGCACCATCCCATTGACAATTCGACACAGAAATTGCGTCGCGATTGATAACTGAAGGCTCCTTGCTGACCTCTCTTGAAGAGACGAACATTGCTGCGGTCGCTGCATGGAATCCTACATCGGAGTCCAGTGGCTTGTATCCGATGCACCATTTCCCGTCTACTGTAAACCTCGCACCCTTCCATAGACGATCTGGCACAGAAATTGCGTCTCGATTAAAAACTACAGGCTCCATAGAGACTTCTTTCCAAGGGAACTACACGACTGCGGTCGCCGCATATAACCTCTCCTTGGAGTCTAGTTGTTTCTATCCGGTGAACCACTGCCCGTTTACTGTAACACTCGCACCATCCCATTGACAATTCGACACAGAAATTGCGTCGCGATTGAAAACTGCAGGCTCCTTGCTGACCTCTCTTGAAGAGACGAACATTGTTGCGGCCGCTGCATGGAATCCCACATCGGAGTCCAGTGGCTTGTATCCGATGCACCATTTCCCGTCTACTGTAAACCTCGCACCCTTCCATAGACGATCTGGCACAGAAATTGCGTCTCGATTAAAAACTAGAGGCTCCATGGAGACTTCTTTCCAAGGGAGTTACACGACTGCGGTCGCCGAATATAACCTCTCCTTGGAGTCTAGTTGTTTCTATCTGGTGAACCACTGCCCGTTTACTGTAACACTCGCACCATCCCATTGACAATTCGACACAGAAATTGCGTCGCGATTGAAAACTGCAGGCTCCTTGCTGACCGCTCTTGATGAGACGAACATTGTTGCGGTCGCTGCATGGAATCCCACATCGGAGTCCAGTGGCTTGTATCCGATGCACCATTTCCCGTCTACTGTAAACCTCGCACCCTTCCATAGACGATCTGGCACAGAAATTGCGTCTCGATTAAAAACTAGAGGCTCCATGGAGACTTCTTCCCAAGGGAGTTACACGACTGCGGTCGCCGCATATAACCTCTCCTTGGAGTCTAGTTGTTTCTATCCGGTGAACCACTGCCCGTTTACTGTAACACTCGCACCATCCCATTGACAATTCGACACAGAAATTGCGTCGCGATTGAAAACTGCAGGCTCCTTGCTGACCTCTCTTGAAGAGACGAACATTGCTGCGGTCGCTGCATGGACTCCCACATCGGAGTCCAGTGGCTTGTATCCGATGCACCATTTCCCGTCTACTGTAAACCTCGCACCCTTCCATAGACGATCTGGCACAGAAATTGCGTCTCGATTAAAAACTACAGGCTCCATGGAGACTTCTTTCCAAGGGAGTTACACGACTGCGGTCGCCGCATATAACCTCTCCTTGGAGTCTAGTTGTTTCTATCCGGTGAACCACTGCCCGTTTACTGTAACACTCGCACCATCCCATTGACAATTCGACACAGAAATTGCGTCGCGATTGAAAACTGCAGGCTCCTTGCTGACCTCTCTTGAAGAGACGAACATTGTTGCGGTCGGTGCATGGAATCCCACATCGGAGTCCAGTGGCTTGTATCCGATGCACCATTTCCCGTCTACTGTAAACCTCGCACCCTTCCATAGACGATCTGGCACAGAAATTGCGTCTCGATTAAAAACTAGAGGCTCCATGGAGACTTCTTTCCAAGGGAGTTACACGACTGCGGTCGCCGCATATAACCTCTCCTTGGAGTCTAGTTGTTTCTATCCGGTGAACCACTGCCCGTTTACTGTAACACTCGCACCATCCCATTGACAATTCGACACAGAAATTGCGTCGCGATTGAAAACTGCAGGGTCCTTGCTGACCTCTCTTGAAGAGACGAACATTGTTGCGGTCGCTGCATGGAATCCCACATCGGAGTCCAGTGGCTTGTATCCGATGCACCATTTCCCTTCTACTGTAAACCTTGCACCCTTCCATAGACGATCTGGCACAGAAATTGCGTCTCGATTAAAAACTAGAGGCTCCATGGAGACTTCTTTCCAAGGGAGTTACACGACTGCGGTCGCCGCATATAACCTCTCCTTGGAGTCTAGTTGTTTCTATCCGGTGAACCACTGCCCGTTTACTGTAACACTCGCACCATCCCATTGACAATTCGACACAGAAATTGCGTCGCGATTGAAAACTGCAGGCTCCTTGCTGACCTCTCTTGAAGAGACGAACATTGCTGCGGTCGCTGCATGGACTCCCACATCGGAGTCCAGTGGCTTGTATCCGATGCACCATTTCCCGTCTACTGTAAACCTCGCACCCTTCCATAGACGATCTGGCACAGAAATTGCGTCTCGATTAAAAACTACAGGCTCCATGGAGACTTCTTTCCAAGGGAACTACACGACTGCGGTCGCCGCATATAACCTCTCCTTGGAGTCTAGTTGTTTCTATCCGGTGAACCACTGCCCGTTTACTGTAACACTCGCACCATCCCATTGACAATTCGACACAGAAATTGCGTCGCGATTGAAAACTGCAGGCTCCTTGCTGACCTCTCTTGAAGAGACGAACATTGTTGCGGTCGCTGCATGGACTCCCACATCGGAGTCCAGTGGCTTGTATCCGATGCACCATTTCCCGTCTACTGTAAACCTCGCACCCTTCCATAGACGATCTGGCACAGAAATTGCGTCTCGATTAAAAACTAGAGGCTCCATGGAGACTTCTTTCCAAGGGACTTACACGACTGCGGTCGCCGCATATAACCTCTCCTTGGAGTCTAGTTGTTTCTATCCGGTGAACCACTGCCCGTTTACTGTAACACTCGCACCATCCCATTGACAATTCGACACAGAAATTGCGTCGCGATTGAAAACTGCAGGCTCCTTGCTGACCTCTCTTGAAGAGACGAACATTGCTGCGGTCGCTGCATGGAATCCCACTTCGGAGTCCAGTGGCTTGTATCCGATGCACCATTTCCCGTCTACTGTAAACCTCGCACCCTTCCATAGACGATCTGGCACAGAAATTGCGACTCGATTAAAAACTACAGGCTCCATGGAGACTTCTTTCCAAGGGAGTTACACGACTGCGGTCGCCGCATGTAACCTCTCCTTGGAGTGTAGTTGTTTCTATCCGGTGAACCACTGCCCGTTTACTGTAACACTCGCACCATCCCATTGACAATTCGACACAGAAATTGCGTCGCGATTGAAAACTGCAGGGTCCTTGCTGACCTCTCTTGAAGAGACGAACATTGTTGCGGTCGCTGCATGGAATCCCACATCGGAGTCCAGTGGCTTGTATCCGATGCACCATTTCCCGTCTACTGTAAACCTCGCACCCTTCCATAGACGATCTGGCACAGAAATTGCGTCTCGATTAAAAACTAGAGGCTCCATGGAGACTTATTTCCAAGAGAGTTACACGACTGCGGTCGCCGCATATAACCTCTCCTTGGAGTCTAGTTGTTTCTATCCGGTGAACCACTGCCCGTTTACTGTAACACTCGCACCATCCCATTGACAATTCGACACAGAAATTGCGTCGCGATTGAAAACTGCAGGCTCCTTGCTGACCTCTCTTGAAGAGACGAACATTGCTGCGGTCGCTGCATGGACTCCCACATCGGAGTCCAGTGGCTTGTATCCGATGCACCATTTCCCGTCTACTGTAAACCTCGCACCCTTCCATAGACGATCTGGCACAGAAATTGCGTCTCGATTAAAAACTACAGGCTCCATGGAGACTTCTTTCCAAGGGAGTTACACGACTGCGGTCGCCGCATATAACCTCTCCTTGGAGTCTAGTTGTTTCTATCCGGTGAACCACTGCCCATTTACTGTAACACTCGCACCATCCCATTGACAATTCGACACAGAAATTGCGTCGCGATTGAAAACTGCAGGCTCCTTGCTGACCTCTCTTGAAGAGACGAACATTGTTGCGGTCGCTGCATGGAATCCCACATCGGAGTCCAGTGGCTTGTATCCGATACACCATTTCCCGTCTACTGTAAACCTCGCACCCTTCCATAGACGATCTGGCAAAGAAATTGCGTCTCGATTAAAAACTAGAGGCTACATGGAGACTTCTTTCCAAGGGAGTTACACGACTGCGGTCGCCGCATATAACCTCTCCTTGGAGTCTAGTTGTTTCTATCCGGTGACCCACTGCCCCTTTACTGTAGCACTCGCACCATCCCATTGGCAATACGACACAGAAATTGCGTCGCGATTGAAAACTGCAGGCTCCTTGCTGACCTCTCTTGAAGGGACGAACATTGTTGCGGTCGCTGCAAGGAATCCCACATCGGAGTCCAGTGGCTTGTATCCGATGCACCATTTCCCGTCTACTGTAAACCTCGCACCCTTCCATAGACGATCTGGCACAGAAATTGCGTCTCGATTAAAAACTAGAGGCTCCATGGAGACTTCTTTCCAAGGGAGTTACACGACTGCGGTCGCCGCATTTAACCTCTCCTTGGAGTCTAGTTGTTTCTATCCGGTGATCCACTGACCGTTTACTGTAACACTCGCACCATCCCATTGACAATTCGACACAGAAATTGCGTCGCGATTGAAAACTGCAGGCTCCTTGCTGACCTCTCTTGAAGAGACGAACATTGTTGCTGTCGCTGCATGGAATCCCACATCGGAGTCCAGTGGCTTGTATCCGATGCACCATTTCCCGTCTACTGTAAACCTTGCACCCTTCCATAGACGATCTGGCACAGAAATTGCGTCTCGATTAAAAACTAGAGGCCCCATGGAGACTTCTTTCCAAGGGAGTTACACGACTGCGGTCGCCGCATATAACCTCTCCTTGGAGTCTAGTTGTTTCTATCCGGTGAACTACTGCCCGTTTACTGTAACACTCGCACCATCCCATTGACAATTTGACACAGAAATTGCGTCGCGATTGAAAACTGCAGGCTCCTTGCTGACCTCTCTTGAAGAGACGAACATTGTTGCGGTCGCTGCATGGAATCCCACATCGGAGTCCAGTGGCTTGTATCCGATGCACCATTTCCCGTCTACTGTAAACCTTGCACCCTTCCATAGACGATCTGGCACAGAAATTGCGTCTCGATTAAAAAGTAGAGGCTCCATGGAGACTTCTTTCCAAGGGAGTTACACGACTGCGGTCGCCGCATATAACCTCTCCTTGGAGTCTAGTTGTTTCTATCCGGTGAACCACTGCCCGTTTACTGTAACACTCGCACCATCCCATTGACAATTCGACACAGAAATTGCGTCGCGATTGAAAACTGCAGGCTTCTTGCTGACCTCTCTTGAAGAGACGAACATTGTTGCGGTCGCTGCATGGAATCCCACATCGGAGTCCAGTGGCTTGTATCCGATGCACCATTTCCCGTCTACTGTAAACCTCGCACCCTTCCATAGACGATCTGGCACAGAAATTGCGTCTCGATTAAAAACTAGAGGCTCCATGGAGACTTATTTCCAAGGGAGTTACACGACTGCGGACGCCGCATATAACCTCTCCTGGGAGTCTAGTTGTTTCTATCCGGTGAACCACTGCCCGTTTACTGTAACACTCTCACCATCCCATTGACAATTCGACACAGAAATTGCGTCGCGATTGAAAACTGCAGGCTCCTTGCTGACCTCTCTGGAAGAGATGAACATTGTTGCGGTCGCTGCATGGAATCCCACATCGGAGTCCAGTGGCTTGTATCCGATGCACCATTTCCCGTCTACTGTAAACCTCGCACCCTTCCATAGACGATCTGGCACAGAAATTGCGTCTCGGTTAAAAACTAGAGGCTCCATGGAGACTTATTTCCAAGGGAGTTACACGACTGCGGACGCCGCATATAACCTCTCCTTGGATTCTAGTTGTTTCTATCCGGTGAACCACTGCCCGTTTACTGTAACACTCGCACCATCCCATTGACAATTCGACACAGAAATTGCGTCGCGATTGACAACTGCAGGCTCCTTGCTGACCTCTCTTGAAGAGACGGACATTGTTGCGGTCGCTGCATGGAAACCCACATCGGAGTCCAGTGGCTTGTATCCGATGCACCATTTCCCGTCTACTGTAAACCTCGCACCCTTCCATAGACGATCTGGCACAGAAATTGCGTCTCGATTAAAAACTAGAGGCTCCATGGAGACTTCTTTCCAAGGGAGTTACACGACTGCGGTCACCGCATATAACCTCTCCTTGCAGTCTAGTTGTTTCTATCCAGTGAACCACTGCCCATTTACTGTAACACTCTCACCATCCCATTGACAATTCGACACAGAAATTGCGTCGCGATTGAAAACTGCAGGCTCCTTGCTGACCTCTCTTGAAGAGACGAACATTGTTGCGGTCGCTGCATGGACTCCCACATCGGAGTCCAGTGGCTTGTATCCGATGCACCATTTCCTGTCTACTGTAAACCTCGCACCCTTCCATAGACGATCTGGCTCAGAAATTGCGTCTCGATTAAAAACTAGAGGCTCCATGGAGACTTCATTCCAAGGGAGTTACACGACTGCGGTCGCCGCATATAACCTCTCCTTGGAGTCTAGTTGTTTCTATCAGGTGAACCACTGCCCGTTTACTGTAACACTCGCACCATCCCATTGACAATTCGACACAGAAATTGCGTCGCGATTGAAAACTGCAGGCTCCTTGCTGACCTCTCTTGAAGAGACGAACATTGTTGCTGTCGCTGCATGGAATCCCACATCGGAGTCCAGTGGCTTGTATCCGATGCACCATTTCCCGTCTACTGTAAACCTTGCACCCTTCCATAGACGATCTGGCACAGAAATTGCGTCTCGATTAAAAACTAGAGGCCCCATGGAGACTTCTTTCCAAGGGAGTTACACGACTGCGGTCGCCGCATATAACCTCTCCTTGGAGTCTAGTTGTTTCTATCCGGTGAACTACTGCCCGTTTACTGTAACACTCGCACCATCCCATTGACAATTTGACACAGAAATTGCGTCGCGATTGAAAACTGCAGGCTCCTTGCTGACCTCTCTTGAAGAGACGAACATTGTTGCGGTCGCTGCATGGAATCCCACATCGGAGTCCAGTGGCTTGTATCCGATGGACCATTTCCCGTCTACTGTAAACCTTGCACCCTTCCATAGACGATCTGGCACAGAAATTGCGTCTCGATTAAAAAGTAGAGGCTCCATGGAGACTTCTTTCCAAGGGACTTACACGACTGCGGTCGCCGCATATAACCTCTCCTTGGAGTCTAGTTGTTTCTATCCGGTGACCCACTGCCCCTTTACTGTAGCACTCGCACCATCCCATTGGCAATACGACACAGAAATTGCGTCGCGATTGAAAACTGCAGGCTCCTTGCTGACCTCTCTTGAAGAGACGAACATTGTTGCGGTCGCTGCATGGAATCCCACATCGGAGTCCAGTGGCTTGTATCCGATGCACCATTTCCCGTCTACTGTAAACCTCGCACCCTTCCATAGACGATCTGGCACAGAAATTGCGTCTCGATTAAAAACTAGAGGCCCCATGGAGACTTCTTTCCAAGGGAGTTACACGACTGCGGTCGCCGCATTTAACCTCTCCTTGGAGTCTAGTTGTTTCTATCCGGTGATCCACTGCCCGTTTACTGTAACACTCGCACCATCCCATTGACAATTCGACACAGAAATTGCGTCGCGATTGAAAACTGCAGGCTCTTTGCTGACCTCTCTTGAAGAGACGAACATTGTTGCTGTCGCTGCATGGAATCCCACATCGGAGTCCAGTGGCTTGTATCCGATGCACCATTTCCCGTCTACTGTAAACCTTGCACCCTTCCATAGACGATCTGGCACAGAAATTGCGTCTCGATTAAAAAGTAGAGGCTCCATGGAGACTTCTTTCCAAGGGACTTACACGACTGCGGTCGCCGCATATAACCTCTCCTTGGAGTCTAGTTGTTTCTATCCGGTGACCCACTGCCCCTTTACTGTAGCACTCGCACCATAACATTGGCAATACGACACAGAAATTGCGTCGCGATTGAAAACTGCAGGCTCCTTGCTGACCTCTCTTGAAGAGACGAACATTGTTGCGGTCGCTGCAAGGAATCCCACATCGGAGTCCAGTGGCTTGTATCCGATGCACCATTTCCCGTCTACTGTAAACCTCGCACCCTTCCATAGACGATCTGGCACAGAAATTGCGTCTCGATTAAAAACTAGAGGCCCCATGGAGACTTCTTTCCAAGGGAGTTACACGACTGCGGTCGCCGCATTTAACCTCTCCTTGGAGTCTAGTTGTTTCTATCCGGTGATCCACTGACCGTTTACTGTAACACTCGCACCATCCCATTGACAATTCGACACAGAAATTGCGTCGCGATTGAAAACTGCAGGCTCCTTGGTGACCTCTCTTGAAGAGACGAACATTGTTGCTGTCGCTGCATGGAATCCCACATCGGAGTCCAGTGGCTTGTATCCGATGCACCATTTCCCGTCTACTGTAAACCTTGCACCCTTCCATAGACGATCTGGCACAGAAATTGCGTCTCGATTAAAAACTAGAGGCCCCATGGAGACTTCTTTCCAAGGGAGTTACACGACTGCGGTCGCCGCATATAACCTCTCCTTGGAGTCTAGTTGTTTCTATCCGGTGAACTACTGCCCGTTTACTGTAACACTCGCACCATCCCATTGACAATTTGACACAGAAATTGCGTCGCGATTGAAAACTGCAGGCTCCTTGCTGACCTCTCTTGAAGAGACGAACATTGTTGCGGTCGCTGCATGGAATCCCACATCGGAGTCCAGTGGCTTGTATCCGATGCACCATTTCCCGTCTACTGTAAACCTCGCACCCTTCCATAGACGATCTGGCACAGAAATTGCGTCTCGATTAAAAACTAGAGGCCCCATGGAGACTTCTTTCCAAGGGAGTTACACGACTGCGGTCGCCGCATTTAACCTCTCCTTGGAGTCTAGTTGTTTCTATCCGGTGATCCACTGCCCGTTTACTGTAACACTCGCACCATCCCATTGACAATTCGACACAGAAATTGCGTCGCGATTGAAAACTGCAGGCTCTTTGCTGACCTCTCTTGAAGAGACGAACATTGTTGCTGTCGCTGCATGGAATCCCACATCGGAGTCCAGTGGCTTGTATCCGATGCACCATTTCCCGTCTACTGTAAACCTTGCACCCTTCCATAGACGATCTGGCACAGAAATTGCGTCTCGATTAAAAAGTAGAGGCTCCATGGAGACTTCTTTCCAAGGGACTTACACGACTGCGGTCGCCGCATATAACCTCTCCTTGGAGTCTAGTTGTTTCTATCCGGTGACCCACTGCCCCTTTACTGTAGCACTCGCACCATAACATTGGCAATACGACACAGAAATTGCGTCGCGATTGAAAACTGCAGGCTCCTTGCTGACCTCTCTTGAAGAGACGAACATTGTTGCGGTCGCTGCAAGGAATCCCACATCGGAGTCCAGTGGCTTGTATCCGATGCACCATTTCCCGTCTACTGTAAACCTCGCACCCTTCCATAGACGATCTGGCACAGAAATTGCGTCTCGATTAAAAACTAGAGGCCCCATGGAGACTTCTTTCCAAGGGAGTTACACGACTGCGGTCGCCGCATTTAACCTCTCCTTGGAGTCTAGTTGTTTCTATCCGGTGATCCACTGACCGTTTACTGTAACACTCGCACCATCCCATTGACAATTCGACACAGAAATTGCGTCGCGATTGAAAACTGCAGGCTCCTTGGTGACCTCTCTTGAAGAGACGAACATTGTTGCTGTCGCTGCATGGAATCCCACATCGGAGTCCAGTGGCTTGTATCCGATGCACCATTTCCCGTCTACTGTAAACCTTGCACCCTTCCATAGACGATCTGGCACAGAAATTGCGTCTCGATTAAAAACTAGAGGCCCCATGGAGACTTCTTTCCAAGGGAGTTACACGACTGCGGTCGCCGCATATAACCTCTCCTTGGAGTCTAGTTGTTTCTATCCGGTGAACTACTGCCCGTTTACTGTAACACTCGCACCATCCCATTGACAATTTGACACAGAAATTGCGTCGCGATTGAAAACTGCAGGCTCCTTGCTGACCTCTCTTGAAGAGACGAACATTGTTGCGGTCGCTGCATGGAATCCCACATCGGAGTCCAGTGGCTTGTATCCGATGCACCATTTCCCGTCTACTGTAAACCTTGCACCCTTCCATAGACGATCTGGCACAGAAATTGCGTCTCGATTAAAAAGTAGAGGCTCCATGGAGACTTCTTTCCAAGGGACTTACACGACTGCGGTCGCCGCATATAACCTCTCCTTGGAGTCTAGTTGTTTCTATCCGGTGAACCACTGCCCGTTTACTGTAACACTCGCACCATCCCATTGACAATTCGACACAGAAATTGCGTCGCGATTGAAAACTGCAGGCTTCTTGCTGACCTCTCTTGAAGAGACGAACATTGTTGCGGTCGCTGCATGGAATCCCACATCGGAGTCCAGTGGCTTGTATCCGATGCACCATTTCCCGTCTACTGTAAACCTCGCACCCTTCCATAGACGATCTGGCACAGAAATTGCGTCTCGATTAAAAACTAGAGGCTCCATGGAGACTTCTTTCCAAGGGAGTTACACGACTGCGGTCACCGCATATAACCTCTCCTTGCAGTCTTGTTGTTTCTATCCAGTGAACCACTGCCCATTTACTGTAACACTCTCACCATCCCATTGACAATTCGACACAGAAATTGCGTCGCGATTGAAAACTGCAGGCTCCTTGCTGACCTCTCTTGAAGAGACGAACATTGTTGCGGTCGCTGCATGGACTCCCACATCGGAGTCCAGTGGCTTGTATCCGATGCACCATTTCCCGTCTACTGTAAACCTCGCACCCTTCCGTAGACGATCTGGCTCAGAAATTGCGTCTCGATTAAAAACTAGAGGCTCCATGGAGACTTCTTTCCAAGGGAGTTACACGACTGCGGTCGCCGCATATAACCTCTCCTTGGAGTCTAGTTGTTTCTATCCGGTGAACCACTGCCCGTTTACTGTAACACTCGCACCATCCCATTGACAATTCGACACAGAAAGTGCGTCGCGATTGAAAACTGCAGGCTCCTTGCTGACCTCTCTTGAAGAGACGAACATTGTTGCGGTCGCTGCATGGAATCCCACATCGGAGTCCAGTGGCTTGTATCCGATGCACCATTTCCCGTCTACTGTAAACCTCACACCCTTCCATAGACGATCTGGCACAGAAATTGCATCTCGATTAAAAACTAGAGGCTCCATGGAGACTTCTTTCCAAGGGAGTTACACGACTGCGGTCGCCGCATATAACCTCTCCTTGGAGTCTAGATGTTTCTATCCGGTGAACCACTGCCCGTTTACTGTAACACTCGCACCATCCCATTGACAATTCGACACAGATATTGCTTCGCGATTGAAAACTGCAGGCTCCTTGCTGACCTCTCTTGAAGAGACGGACATTGTTGCGGTCGCTGCATGGAGACCCACATCGGAGTCCAGTGGCTTGTATCCGATGCACCATTTCCCGTCTACTGTAAACCTCGCACCCTTCCATAGACGATCTGGCACAGAAATTGCGTCTCGATTAAAAACTAGAGGCTCCATGGAGACTTCTTTCCAAGGGAGTTACACGACTGCGGTCACCGCATATAACCTCTCCTTGCAGTCTAGTTGTTTCTATCCAGTGAACCACTGCCCGTTTACTGTAGCACTCGCACCATCCCATTGACAATTCGACACAGAAATTGCGTCGCGATTGAATACTGCAGGCTCCTTGCTGACCTCTCTTGAAGAGACGAACATTGTTGCGGTCGCTGCAAGGAATCCCACATCGGAGTCCAGTGGCTTGTATCCGATGCACCATTTCCCGTCTACTGTAAACCTCGCACCCTTCCATAGACGATCTGGCACAGAAATTGCGTCTCGATTAAAAACTAGAGGCCCCATGGAGACTTCTTTCCAAGGGAGTTACACGACTGCGGTCGCCGCATTTAACCTCTCCTTGGAGTCTAGTTGTTTCTATCCGGTGATCCACTGACCGTTTACTGTAACACTCGCACCATCCCATTGACAATTCGACACAGAAATTGCGTCGCGATTGAAAACTGCAGGCTCCTTGGTGACCTCTCTTGAAGAGACGAACATTGTTGCTGTCGCTGCATGGAATCCCACATCGGAGTCCAGTGGCTTGTATCCGATGCACCATTTCCCGTCTACTGTAAACCTTGCACCCTTCCATAGACGATCTGGCACAGAAATTGCGTCTCGATTAAAAACTAGAGGCCCCATGGAGACTTCTTTCCAAGGGAGTTACACGACTGCGGTCGCCGCATATAACCTCTCCTTGGAGTCTAGTTGTTTCTATCCGGTGAACTACTGCCCGTTTACTGTAACACTCGCACCATCCCATTGACAATTTGACACAGAAATTGCGTCGCGATTGAAAACTGCAGGCTCCTTGCTGACCTCTCTTGAAGAGACGAACATTGTTGCGGTCGCTGCATGGAATCCCACATCGGAGTCCAGTGGCTTGTATCCGATGCACCATTTCCCGTCTACTGTAAACCTTGCACCCTTCCATAGACGATCTGGCACAGAAATTGCGTCTCGATTAAAAAGTAGAGGCTCCATGGAGACTTCTTTCCAAGGGACTTACACGACTGCGGTCGCCGCATATAACCTCTCCTTGGAGTCTAGTTGTTTCTATCCGGTGAACCACTGCCCGTTTACTGTAACACTCGCACCATCCCATTGACAATTCGACACAGAAATTGCGTCGCGATTGAAAACTGCAGGCTTCTTGCTGACCTCTCTTGAAGAGACGAACATTGTTGCGGTCGCTGCATGGAATCCCACATCGGAGTCCAGTGGCTTGTATCCGATGCACCATTTCCCGTCTACTGTAAACCTCGCACCCTTCCATAGACGATCTGGCACAGAAATTGCGTCTCGATTAAAAACTAGAGGCTCCATGGAGACTTCTTTCCAAGGGAGTTACACGACTGCGGTCACCGCATATAACCTCTCCTTGCAGTCTTGTTGTTTCTATCCAGTGAACCACTGCCCATTTACTGTAACACTCTCACCATCCCATTGACAATTCGACACAGAAATTGCGTCGCGATTGAAAACTGCAGGCTCCTTGCTGACCTCTCTTGAAGAGACGAACATTGTTGCGGTCGCTGCATGGACTCCCACATCGGAGTCCAGTGGCTTGTATCCGATGCACCATTTCCCGTCTACTGTAAACCTCGCACCCTTCCGTAGACGATCTGGCTCAGAAATTGCGTCTCGATTAAAAACTAGAGGCTCCATGGAGACTTCTTTCCAAGGGAGTTACACGACTGCGGTCGCCGCATATAACCTCTCCTTGGAGTCTAGTTGTTTCTATCCGGTGAACCACTGCCCGTTTACTGTAACACTCGCACCATCCCATTGACAATTCGACACAGAAAGTGCGTCGCGATTGAAAACTGCAGGCTCCTTGCTGACCTCTCTTGAAGAGACGAACATTGTTGCGGTCGCTGCATGGAATCCCACATCGGAGTCCAGTGGCTTGTATCCGATGCACCATTTCCCGTCTACTGTAAACCTCACACCCTTCCATAGACGATCTGGCACAGAAATTGCATCTCGATTAAAAACTAGAGGCTCCATGGAGACTTCTTTCCAAGGGAGTTACACGACTGCGGTCGCCGCATATAACCTCTCCTTGGAGTCTAGATGTTTCTATCCGGTGAACCACTGCCCGTTTACTGTAACACTCGCACCATCCCATTGACAATTCGACACAGATATTGCTTCGCGATTGAAAACTGCAGGCTCCTTGCTGACCTCTCTTGAAGAGACGGACATTGTTGCGGTCGCTGCATGGAGACCCACATCGGAGTCCAGTGGCTTGTATCCGATGCACCATTTCCCGTCTACTGTAAACCTCGCACCCTTCCATAGACGATCTGGCACAGAAATTGCGTCTCGATTAAAAACTAGAGGCTCCATGGAGACTTCTTTCCAAGGGAGTTACACGACTGCGGTCACCGCATATAACCTCTCCTTGCAGTCTAGTTGTTTCTATCCAGTGAACCTTTGCCCATTTACTGTAACACTCTCACCATCCCATTGACAATTCGACACAGAAATTACGTCGCGATTGAAAACTGCAGGCTCCTTGCTGACCTCTCTTGAAGAGACGAACATTGCTGCGGTCGCTGCATGGACTCCCACATCGGAGTCCAGTGGCTTGTATCCGATGCACCATTTCCCGTCTACTGTAAACCTCGCACCCTTCCATAGACGATCTGGCACAGAAATTGCGTCTCGATTAAAAACTACAGGCTCCATGGAGACTTCTTTCCAAGGGAGTTACACGACTGCGGTCGCCGCATATAACCTCTCCTTGGAGTCTAGTTGTCTCTATCCGGTGAACCACTGCCCGTTTACTGTAACACTCGCACCATCCCATTGACAATTCGACACAGAAATTGCGTCGCGATTGAAAACTGCAGGCTCCTTGCTGACCTCTCTTGAAGAGACGAACATTGTTGCGGTCGCTGCATGGAATCCCACATCGGAGTCCAGTGGCTTGAATAAGATGCACCATTTCCCGTCTACTGTAAACCTCGCACCCTTCCATAGACGATCTGGCACAGAAATTGCGTCTCGATTAAAAACTAGAGGCTCCATGGAGACTTCTTTCCAAGGGAGTTACAAGACTGCGGTCGCCGCATATAACCTCTCCTTGGAGTCTAGTTGTTTCTATCCGGTGAACCACTGCCCGTTTACTGTAACACTCGCACCATCCCATTGACAATTCGACACAGAAATTGCGTCGCGATTGAAAACTGCAGGCTCCTTGCTGACCTCTCTTGAAGAGACGAACATTGTTGCGGTCGCTGCATGGAATCCCACATCGGAGTCCAGTGGCTTGTATCCGATGCACCATTTCCGGTCTACTGTAAACCTCGCACCCTTCCATAGACGATCTGGCACAGAAATTGTGTCTCGATTAAAAACTAGAGGCTCCATGGAGACTTCTTCCCAAGGGAGTTACACGACTGCGGTCGCCGCATATAACCTCTCCTTGGAGTCTAGTTGTTTCTATCCGGTGAACCACTGCCCGTTTACTGTAACACTCGCACCATCCCATTGACAATTCGACACAGAAATTGCGTCGTGGTTGAAAACTGCAGGCTCCTTGCTGACCTATCTTGAAGAGACGAACATTGCTGCGGTCGCTGCATGGAATCCCACATCGGAGTCCAGTGGCTTGTATCCGATGCACCATTTCCCGTCTACTGTAAACCTCGCACCCTTCCATAGGAGATCTAGCACAGAAATTGCGTCTCGATTAAAAACTACAGGCTCCATAGAGACTTCTTTCCAAGGGAACTACACGACTGCGGTCGCCGCATATAACCTCTCCTTGGAGTCTAGTTGTTTCTATCCGGTGAACCACTGCCCGTTTACTGTAACACTCGCACCATCCCATTGACAATTCGACACAGAAATTGCGTCGCGATTGAAAACTGCAGGCTCCTTGCTGACCTCTCCTGCAGAGACGAACATAGTTGCGGTCGCTGCATGTCATCCCACATCGGAGTCCAGTGGCTTGTATCCAATGCACCATTTCCCGTCTACTGTAAACCTCGCACCCTTCCATAGACGATCTGCCACAGAAATTGCGTCTCGATTAAAAACTAGAGGCTCCATGGAGACTTCTTCCCAAGGGAGTTACACGACTGCGGTCGGCGCATATAACCTCTCCTTGGAGTCTAGTTGTTTCTATCCGGTGAACCACTGCCCGTTTACTGTAACACTCGCACCATCCCATTGACAATTCGACACAGAAATTGCGTCGCGATTGAAAACTGCAGGCTCCTTGCTGACCTCTCTTGAAGAGACGAACATTGTTGCGGTCGCTGCATGGAATCCCACATCGGAGTCCAGTGGCTTGTATCCGATGCACCATTTCCCGTCTACTGTAAACCTCGCACCCTTCCATAGACGATCTGGCACAGAAATTGCGTCTCGATTAAAAACTAGAGGCTCCATGGAGACTTCTTTCCAAGGGAGTTACACGACTGCGGTCGCCGCATATAACCTCTCCTTGGAGTCTAGTTGTTTCTATCCGGTGAACCACTGCCCGTTTACTGTAACACTCGCACCATCCCATTGACAATTCGACACAGAAATTGCGTCGCGATTGAAAACTGCAGGCTCCTTGCTGACCTCTCTTGAAGAGACGAACATTGTTACGGTCGCTGCATGGAATCCCACATCGGAGTCCAGTGGCTTGTATCCGATGCACCATTTCCCGTCTACTTAAACCTCGCACCCTTCCACAGACGATCTGGCACAGAAATTGCGTCTCGATTAAAAACTAGAGGCTCCATGGAGACTTCTTTCCAAGGGAGTTACGCAACTGCGGTCGCTGCATGTAACCTCTCCTTGGAGTCTAGTTGTTTCTATCCGGTGAACCACTGCCCGTTTACTGTAACACTCGCACCATCCCATTGACAATTCGACACAGAAATTGCGTCGCGATTGAAAACTGCAGGCTCCTTGCTGACCTCTCTTGAAGAGACGAACATTGTTGCGGTCGGTGCATGGAATCCCACATCGGAGTCCAGTGGCTTGTATCCGATGCACCATTTCCCGTCTACTGTAAACCTCGCACCCTTCCATAGACGATCTGGCACAGAAATTGCGTCTCGATTAAAAACTAGAGGCTCCATGGAGACTTCTTTCCAATGGAGTTACACGACTGCGGTCGCCGCATATAACCTCTCCTTGGAGTCTAGTTGTTTCTATCCGGTGAACCACTGCCCGTTTACTGTAACACTCGCACCATCCCATTGACAATTCGACACAGAAATTGCGTCGTGGTTGAAAACTGCAGGCTCCTTGCTGACCTCTCTTGAAGAGACGAACATTGCTGCGGTCGCTGCATGGAATCCCACATCGGAGTCCAGTGGCTTGTATCCGATGCACCATTTCCCGTCTACTGTAAACCTCGCACCCTTCCATAGGAGATCTAGCACAGAAATTGCGTCTCGATTAAAAACTACAGGCTCCATAGAGACTTCTTTCCAAGGGAACTACACGACTGCGGTCGCCGCATATAACCTCTCCTTGGAGTCTAGTTGTTTCTATCCGGTAAACCACTGCCCGTTTACTGTAACACTCGCACCATCCCATTGACAATTCGACACAGAAATTGCGTCGCGATTGAAAACTGCAGGCTCCTTGCTGACCTCTCTTGCAGAGACGAACATAGTTGCGGTCGCTGCATGTCATCCCACATCGGAGTCCAGTGGCTTGTATCCAATGCACCATTTCCCGTCTACTGTAAACCTCGCACCCTTCCATAGACGATCTGGCACAGAAATTGCGTCTCGATTAAAAACTAGAGGCTCCATGGAGACTTCTTTCCAAGGGAGTTACACGACTGCGGTCGCCGCATATAACCACTCCTTGCAGTCTAGTTGTTTCTATCCGGTGAACCACTGCCCGTTTACTGTAACACTCGCACCATCCCATTGACCATTCGACACAGAAATTGCGTCGCGATTGAAAACTGCAGGCTCCTTTCTGACCGCTCTTGATGAGACAAACATTGTTGCGGTCGCTGCATGGAATCCCACATCGGAGTCCAGTGGCTTGTATCCGATGCACCATTTCCCGTCTACTGTAAACCTCGCACCCTTCCATAGACGATCTGCCACAGAAATTGCGTCTCGATTAAAAACTAGAGGCTCCATGGAGACTTCTTCCCAAGGGAGTTACACGACTGCGGTCGGCGCATATAACCTCTCCTTGGAGTCTAGTTGTTTCTATCCGGTGAACCACTGCCCGTTTACTGTAACACTCGCACCATCCCATTGACAATTCGACACAGAAATTGCGTCGCGATTGAAAACTGCAGGCTCCTTGCTGACCTCTCTTGAAGAGACGAACATTGTTGCGGTCGCTGCATGGAATCCCACATCGGAGTCCAGTGGCTTGTATCCGATGCACCATTTCCCGTCTACTGTAAACCTCGCACCCTTCCATAGACGATCTGGCACAGAAATTGCGTCTCGATTAAAAACTAGAGGCTCCATGGGGACTTCTTTCCAAGGGAGTTACACGACTGCGGTCGCCGCATATAACCTCTCCTTGGAGTCTAGTTGTTTCTATCCGGTGAACCACTGCCCGTTTACTGTAACACTCGCACCATCCCATTGACAATTCGACACAGAAATTGCGTCGCGATTGAAAACTGCAGGCTCCTTGCTGACCTCTCTTGAAGAGACGAACATTGTTACGGTCGCTGCATGGAATCCCACATCGGAGTCCAGTGGCTTGTATCCGATGCACCATTTCCCGTCTACTTAAACCTCGCAACCTTCCACAGACGATCTGGCACAGAAATTGCGTCTCGATTAAAAACTAGAGGCTCCATGGAGACTTCTTTCCAAGGGAGTTACGCAACTGCGGTCGCTGCATGTAACCTCTCCTTGGAGTCTAGTTGTTTCTATCCGGTGAACCACTGCCCGTTTACTGTAACACTCGTACCATCCCATTGACAATTCGACACAGAAATTGCGTCGCGATTGAAAACTGCAGGCTCCTTGCTGACCTCTCTTGAAGAGACGAACATTGTTGCGGTCGGTGCATGGAATCCCACATCGGAGTCCAGTGGCTTGTATCCGATGCACCATTTCCCGTCTACTGTAAACCTCGCACCCTTCCATAGACGATCTGGCACAGAAATTGCGTCTCGATTAAAAACTAGAGGCTCCATGGAGACTTCTTTCCAATGGAGTTACACGACTGCGGTCGCCGCATATAACCTCTCCTTGGAGTCTAGTTGTTTCTATCCGGTGAACCACTGCCCGTTTACTGTAACACTCGCACCATCCCATTGACAATTCGACACAGAAATTGCGTCGCGATTGAAAACTGCAGGCTCCTTGCTGACCTCTCTTGAAGAGACGAACATTGTTGCGGTCGCTAAATGGAATCCCACATCGGAGTCCAGTGGCTTGTATCCGATACACCATTTCCCGTCTACTGTAAACCTCGCACCCTTCCATAGACGATCTGGCAAAGAAATTGCGTCTCGATTAAAAACTAGAGGCTACATGGAGACTTCTTTCCAAGGGAGTTACACGACTGCGGTCGCCGCATATAACCTCTCCTTGGGGTCTAGTTGTTTCTATCCGGTGACCCACTGCCCCTTTACTGTAGCACTCGCACCATCCCATTGGCGATACGACACAGAAATTGCGTCGCGATTGAAAACTGCAGGCTCCTTGCTGACCTCTCTTGAAGAGACGAACATTGTTGCGGTCGCTGCAAGGAATCCCACATCGGAGTCCAGTGGCTTGTATCCGATGCACCATTTCCCGTCTACTGTAAACCTCGCACCCTTCCATAGACGATCTGCCACAGAAATTGCGTCTCGATTAAAAACTAGAGGCCCCATGGAGACTTCTTTCCAAGGGAGTTACACGACTGCGGTCGCCGCATTTAACCTCTCCTTGGAGTCTAGTTGTTTCTATCCGGTGATCCACTGACCGTTTACTGTAACACTCGCACCATCCCATTGACAATTCGACACAGAAATTGCGTCGCGATTGAAAACTGCAGGCTCCTTGCTGACCTCTCTTGAAGAGACGAACATTGTTGCGGTCGCTGCATGGAATCCCACATCGGAGTCCAGTGGCTTGTATCCGATGCACCATTTCCCGTCTACTGTAAACCTTGCACCCTTCCATAGACGATCTGGCACAGAAATTGCGTCTCGATTAAAAACTAGAGGCTCCATGGAGACTTCTTTCCAAGGGACTTACACGACTGCGGTCGCCGCATATAACCTCTCCTTGGAGTCTAGTTGCTTCAATCCGGTGAACCACTGCCCGTTTACTGTAACACTCGCACCATCCCATTGACAATTCGACACAGAAATTGCGTCGCGATTGAAAACTGCAAGCTCCTTGCTGACCTCTCTTGAAGAGACGAACATTGTTGCGGTTGCTGCATGGAATCCCACATCGGAGTCCAGTGGCTTGTATCCGATGCACCATTTCCCGTCTACTGTAAACCTTGCACCCTTCCATAGACGATCTGGCACAGAAATTGCGTCTCGATTAAAAACTAGAGGCTCCATGGAGACTTCTTTCCAAGGGACTTACACGACTGCGGTCGCCGCATATAACCTCTCCTTGGAGTCTAGTTGTTTCTATCCGGTGAACCACTGCCCGTTTACTGTAACACTCGCACCATCCCATTGACAATTCGACACAGAAATTGCGTCGCGATTGAAAACTGCAGGCTCCTTGCTGACCTCTCTTGAAGAGACGAACATTGTTGCGGTCGCTGCATGGACTCCCACATCGGAATCCAGTGGCTTATATCCGATGCACCATTTCCCGTCTACTGTAAACCTTGCACCCTTCCATAGACGATCTGGCACAGAAATTGCGTCTCGATTAAAAACTAGAGGCTCCATCTAGACTTCTTTCCAAGGGACTTACACGACTGCGGTCGCCGCATATAACCTCTCCTTGGAGTCTAGTTGTTTCTATCCGGTGAACCACTGCCCGTTTACTGTAACACTCGCACCATCCCATTGACAATTCGACACAGAACTTGCGTCGCGATTGAAAACTGCAGGCTTCTTGCTGACCTCTCTTGAAGAGACGAACATTGTTGCGGTCGCTGCATGGAATCCCACATCGGAGTCCAGTGGCTTGTATCCGATGCACCATTTCAGGTCTACTGTAAAGCTCGCACCCTTCCATAGACGATCCGGCACAGAAATTGCGTCTCGATTAAAAACTAGAGGCTCCATGGAGACTTATTTCCAAGGGAGTTACACGACTGCGGACGCCGCATATAACCTCTCCTGGAAGTCTAGTTGTTTCTATCCGGTGAACCACTGCCCGTTTACTGTAACACTCTCACCATCCCATTGACAATTCGACACAGAAATTGCGTCGCGATTGAAAACTGCAGGCTCCTTGCTGACCCCTCTGGAAGAGACGAACATTGTTGCGGTCGCTGCATGGAATCCCACATCGGAGTCCAGTGGCTTGTATCCGATGCACCATTTCCCGTCTACTGTAAACCTCGCACCCTTCCATAGACGATCTGGCACAGAAATTGCGTCTCGGTTAAAAACTAGAGGCTCCATGGAGACTTATTTCCAAGGGAGTTACACGACTGCGGTCGCCGCATATAACCTCTCCTTGGATTCTAGTTGTTTCTATCCGGTGAACCACTGCCCGTTTACTGTAACACTCGCACCATCCCATTGACAATTCGACACAGAAATTGCGTCGCGATTGAAAACTGCAGGCTCCTTGCTGACCTCTCTTGAAGAGACGAACATTGTTGCGGTCGCTGCATGGAATCCCACATCGAAGTCCAGTGGCTTGTATCCGATGCACCATTTCCCGTCTACTGTAAACCTCGCACCCTACCATAGACGATCTGGCACAGAAATTGCGCCTCGATTAAAAACTATAGGCTCCATGGAGACTTCTTTCCAAGGGAGTTACTCGACTGCGGTCGACGCATATAATCTCTCCTTGGAGTCTAGTTGTTTCTATCCGGTGAACCACTGCCCGTTTACTGTAACACTCGCACCATCCCATTGACAATTCGACACAGAAATTGCGTCGCGATTGAAAACTGCAGGCTCCTTGCTGACCTCTCTTGAAGAGACGAACATTGTTGCGGTCGCTGCATGGAATCCCACATCGGAGTCCAGTGGCTTGTACCCGATGCACCATTTCCCGTCTACTGTAAACCTCGCACCCTTCCATAGACGATCTGGCACAGAAATTGCGTCTCGATTAAAAACTAGAGGCTCCATGGAGACTTATTTCCAAGGGAGTTACACGACTGCGGTCGCCGCATATAACCTCTCCTTGGAGTCTAGTTGTTTCTATCCGGTGAACCACTGCCCGTTTACTGTAACACTCGCACCATCCCATTGACAATTCGACACAGAAATTGCGTCGCGATTGAAAACTGCAGGCTCCTTGCTGACCTCTCTTGAAGAGACGAACATTGTTGCGGTCGCTGCATGGAATCCCACATCGGAGTCCAGTGGCTTGTATCCGATGCACCATTTCCCGTCTACTGTAAACCTCGCACCCTTCCATAGACGATCTGGCACAGAAATTGCGTCTCGATTAAAAACTAGAGGCTCCATGGAGACTTCTTTCCAAGGGAGTTACACGACTGCGGTCGCCGCATATAACCTCTCCTTGGAGTCTAGTTGTTTCTATCCGGTGAACCACTGCCCGTTTACTGTAACACTCTCACCATCCCATTGACAATTCGACACAGAAATTGCGTCGCGATTGAAAACTGCAGGCTCCTTGCTGACCTCTCTGGAAGAGATGAACATTGTTGCGGTCGCTGCATGGAATCCCACATCGGAGTCCAGTGGCTTGTATCCGATGCACCATTTCGCGTCTACTGTAAACCTCGCACCCTTCCATAGACGATCTGGCACAGAAATTGCGTCTCGATTAAAAACTAGAGGCTCCATGGAGACTTCTTTCCAAGGGAGTTACACGACTGCGGTCGCCGCATATAACTTCTTCTTGGAGTCTAGTTGTTTCTATCCGGTGAACCACTGCCCGTTTACTGTAACACTCTCACCATCCCATTGACAATTCGACACAGAAATTGCGTCGCGATTGAAAACTGCAGGCTCCTTAATGACCCCTCTGGAAGAGATGAACATTGTTGCGGTCGCTGCATGGAATCCCACATCGGAGTCCAGTGGCTTGTATCTGATGCACCATTTCCCGTCTACTGTAAACCTCGCACCCTTCCATAGACGATCTGGCTCAGAAATTGCGTCTCGGTTAAAAACTAGAGGCTCCATGGAGACTTATTTCCAAGGGAGTTACACGACTGCGGTCGCCGCATATAACCTCTCCTTGGAGTCTAGTTGTTTCTATCCTGTGAACCACTGCCCGTTTACTGTAACACTCGCACCATCCCATTGACAATTCGACACAGAAATTGCGTCGCGATTGAAAACTGCAGGCTCCTTGCTGACCTCTCTTGAAGAGACGAACATTGTTGCGGTCGCTGCATGGAATCCCACATCGGAGTCCAGTGGCTTGTACCCGATGCACCATTTCCCATCTACTGTAAACCTCGCACCCTTCCATAGACGATCTGGCACAGAAATTGCGTCTCGATTAAAATCTAGAGGCTCCATGGAGACTTATTTCCAAGGGAGTTACACGACTGCGGTCGCCGCATATAACCTCTCCTTGGAGTCTAGTTGTTTCTATCCTGTGAACCACTGCCCGTTTACCGTAACACTCGCAGCATCCCAATGACAATTCGACACAGAAATTGCGTCGCGATTGAAAACTGCAGGCTCCTTGCTGACCTCTCTTGAAGAGACGAACATTGTTGCGGTCGCTGCATGGAATCCCACATCGGAGTCCAGTGGCTTGTACCCGATGCACCATTTCCCATCTACTGTAAACCTCGCACCCTTCCATAGACGATCTGGCACAGAAATTGCGTCTCGATTAAAAACTAGAGGCTCCATGGAGACTTATTTCCAAGGGAGTTACACGACTGCGGTCGCCGCATATAACCTCTCCTTGGAGTCTAGTTGTTTCTATCCGGTGAACCGCTGCCCGTTTACTGTAACACTCGCACCATCCCATTGACAATTCGACACAGAAATTGCGTCGCGATTGAAAACTTCAGGCTCCTTGCTGACCTCTCTTGAAGAGACGAACATTGTTGCGGTCGCTGCATGGAATCCCACATCGCAGTCCAGTGGCTTGTATCCGATGCACCATTTCCCGTCTACTGTAAACCTCGCACCCTTCCATAGACGATCTGGCACAGAAATTGCGTCTCGATTAAAAACTAGAGGCTCCATGGAGACTTCTTTCCAAGGGAGTTTCACGACTGCGGTCGCCGCATATAACCTCTCCTTGGAGTCTAGTTGTTTCTATCCGGTGAACCACTGCCCATTTACTGTAACACTCGCACCATCCCATTGACAATTCGACACAGAAATTGCTTCGCGATTGAAAACTTCAGGCTCCTTGCTGTCCTCCCTTGAAGAGACGAACATTGTTGCGGTCGCTGCATGGAATCCCACATCGGAGTCCAGTGGCTCATATCCGATGCACCATTTCCCGTCTACTGTAAACCTCGCACCCTTCCATAGACGATCTGGCACAGAAATTGCGTCTCGATTAAAAACTAGAGGCTCCATGGAGACTTCTTTCGAAGGGAGTTACACGACTGCGGTCGCCGCATATAACCTCTCCTTGGAGTCTAGTTGTTTCTATCCGGTGAACCACTGCCCGTTTACTGTAACACTCGCACCATCCCATTGACAATTCGACACAGAAATTGCGTCGCGATTGAAAACTGCAGGCTCCTTGCTGACCTCTCTTGAAGAGACGAACATTGCAGCGGTCGCTGCATGGAATCCCACATTGGAGTCCAGTGGCTTGTATCCGATGCACCATTTCTCGTCTACTGTAAACCTCGCACCCTTCCATAGACGACCTGGCACACAAATTGCGTCTCGATTAAAAACTAGAGGCCCCATGGAGACTTCTTTCCAAGGGAGTTACACGACTGCGGTCGCCGCATATAACCTCTCCTTGGAGTCTAGTTGTTTCTATCCGGTGAACCACTGCCCGTTTACTGCAACACTCGCACCATCCCATTGACAATTCGACACAGAAATTGCGTTGCGATTGAAAACTGCAGGCTTCTTGCTGACCTCTCTTGAAGAGACGAACATTGTTGCGGTCGCTGCATGGAATCCCACATCGGAGTCCAGTGGCTTGTATCCGATGCACCATTTCCCGTCTACTGTAAACCTCGCACCCTTCCATAGACGATCTGGCACAGAAATTGCGTCTCGATTAAAAACTAGAGGCTCCATGGAGACTTCTTTCCAAGGGAGTTACACGACTGCGGTCGCCGCATATAACCTCTCCTTGGAGTCTAGTTGTTTCTATCCTGTGAACCACTGCCCGTTTACTGTAACACTCACACCATCCCATTGACAATTCGACACAGAAATTGCGTCGCGATTGAAAACTGCAGGCTCCCTGCCGACCTCTCTTGAAGAGACGAACATTGTTGCGGTCGCAGCATTGAATCCCAGATCAGAGTCCAGTGGCTTGTATCCGATGCACCATTTCCCGTCTACTGTAAACCTCGCACCCTTCCATAGACGATCTGGCACAGAAATTGCGTCTCGATTAAAAACTAGAGACTCCATGGAGACTTCTTTCCAAGGGTGTTACACGACTGCGGTCGCCGCATATAACCTCTCCTTGGAGTCTATTTGTTTCTATCCGGTGAACCACTGCCCGTTTACTGTAACACTCGCACCATCCCATTGACAATTCGACACAGAAATTGCGTCGCGATTGAAAACTGCAGGCTCCTTGCTGACCTCTCTTGAAGAGACGAACATTGTTGCGGTCGCTGCATGGAATCCCACATCGGAGTCCAGTGGCTTGTATCCGATGCACCATTTCCCAAATACTGTAAACCTCACACCCTTCCATAGACGATCTGGCACAGAAATTGCGTCTCGATTAAAAACTAGAGGCTCCATGGAGACTTATTTCCAAGGGAGTTACACGACTCCGGTCGCCGCATATAACCTCTCCTTGGAGTCTAGTTGTTTCTATCCGGTGAACCACTGCCCGTTTACTGTAACACTCGCAGCATCCCATTGACAATTCGACACAGAAATTGCGTCGCGATTGAAAACTACAGGCTCCTTGCTGACCTCTCTGGAAGAGACGAACATTGTTGCGGTCGCTGCATGGAATCCCACATCGGAGTCCAGTGGCTTGAATCCGATGCACCATTTCCCATCTACTGTAAACCTCGCACCCTTCCATAGACGATCTGGCACAGAAATTGCGTCTCGATTAAAAACTAGAGGCTCCATGGAGACTTCTTTCCAAGGGAGTTACACGACTGCGGTCGCCGCATATAACCTTTCCTTGGAGTCTAGTTGTTGCTATCCGGTGAACCACTGCCCGTTTACTGTAACAGTCGCACTATCCCATTGACAATTCGACACAGAAATTGCGTCGCGATTGAAAACTGCAGGGTCCTTGCTGACCTCTCTTGAAGAGACGAACATTGTTGCAGTCGCTACATGGAATCCCACATCGGAGTCCAGTGGCTTGTATCCGATGCACCATTTCCCGTCTACTGTAAACCTCGCACCCTTCCATAGACGATCTGGCACAGAAATTGCGTCTCGATTAAAAACTAGAGGCTCCATGGAGACTTCTTTCCAAGGGAGTTACACGACTGCGGTCGCCGCATATAACCTCTCCTTGGAGTGTAGTTGTTTCTGTCCGGTGAACCACTGCCCGTTTACTGTAACACTCTCACCATCCCATTGACAATTCGACACAGAAATTGCGTCGCGATTGAAATCTGCAGGCTCCTTGCCGACCTCTCTTGAAGAGACGAACATTGTTGCGGTCGCTGCATGGAATCCCACATCGGAGTAAAGTGGCTTGTATCCGATGCACCATTTCCCGTCTACTGTAAACCTCGCACCCTACCACAGACGATCTGGCACACAAATTGCGTCTCGATTAAAAACTAGAGGCTCCATGGAGACTTCTTTCCAAGGGAGTTACACGACTGCGGTCGACGCATATAATCTCTCCTTGGAGTCTAGTTGTTTCTATCCGGTGAATTACTGCCCGTTTACTGTAACACTCGCAGCATCCCATTGACAATTCGTCACAGAAATTGCGTCGCGATTGAAAACTGCAGGGTCCTTGCTGACCTCTCTTGAAGAGACGAACACTGTTGCGGTCGCTGCATGGAATCCCACATCGGAGTCCAGTGGCTTGTACCCGATGCACCATTTCCCGTCTACTGTAAACCTCGCACCCTTCCATAGACGATCTGGCACAGAAATTGCGTCTCGATTAAAAACTAGAGGCTCCATGGAGACTTCTTTCCAAGGGAGTTACACGACTGCGGTCGCCGCATATAACCTCTCCTTGGAGTCTAGTTGTTGCTATCCGGTGAACCACTGCCCGTTTACTGTAACAGTCGCACCATCCCATTGACAATTCGACACAGAAATTGCGTCGCGATTGGAAACTGCAGGCTCCTTGCTGACCTCTCTTGAAGAGACGAACATTGTTGCGGTCGCTGCATGGAATCCCACATCGGAGTCCAGTGGCTTGTATCGGATGCACCATTTCCCATCTACTGTAAACCTCGCACCCTACCATAGACGATCTGGCACAGAAATTGCGCCTCGATTAAAAACTATAGGCTCCATGGAGACTTCTTTCCAAGGGAGTTACTCGACTGCGGTCGACGCATATAATCTCTCCTTGGAGTCTAGTTGTTTCTATCCGGTGAACCACTGCCCGTTTACTGTAACACTCGCACCATCCCATTGACAATTCGACACAGAAATTGCGTCGCGATTGAAAACTGCAGGCTCCTTGCTGACCTCTCTTGAAGAGACGAACATTGTTGCGGTCGCTGCATGGAATCCCACATCGGAGTCCAGTGGCTTGTACCCGATGCACCATTTCCCGTCTACTGTAAACCTCGCACCCTTCCATAGACGATCTGGCACAGAAATTGCGTCTCGATTAAAAACTAGAGGCTCCATGGAGACTTATTTCCAAGGGAGTTACACGACTGCGGTCGCCGCATATAACATCTCCTTGGAGTCTAGTTGTTTCTATCCGGTGAACCACTGCCCGTTTACTGTAACACTCTCACCATCCCAATGACAATTCGACACAGAAATTGCGTCGCGATTGAAAACTGCAGGCTCCTTGCTGACCTCTCTTGAAGAGACGAACATTGTTGCGGTCGCTGCATGGAATCCCACATCGGAGTCCAGTGGCTTGTATCCGATGCACCATTTCCCGTCTACTGTAAACCTCGCACCCTTCCATAGACGATCTGGCACAGAAATTGCGTCTCGATTAAAAACTAGAGGCTCCATGGAGACTTCTTTCCAAGGGAGTTTCACGACTGCGGTCGCCGCATATAACCTCTCCTTGGAGTCTAGTTGTTTCTATCCGGTGAACCACTGCCCATTTACTGTAACACTCGCACCATCCCATTGACAATTCGACACAGAAATTGCGTCGCGATTGAAAACTGCAGGCTCCTTGCTGACCTCTCTTGAAGAGACGAACATTGTTGCGGTCGCTGCATGGAATCCCACATCGGAGTCCAGTGGCTTGTATCCGATGCACCATTTCCCGTCTGCTGTAAACCTCGCACCCTTCCATAGACGATCTGGCACAGAAATTGCGTCTCGATTAAAAACTAGAGGCTCCATGGAGACTTCTTTCCAAGGGAGTTTCACGACTGCGGTCGCCGCATATAACCTCTCCTTGGAGTCTAGTTGTTTCTATCCGGTGAACCACTGCCCATTTACTGTAACACTCGCACCATCCCATTGACAATTCGACACAGAAATTGCGTCGCGATTGAAAACTGCAGGCTCCTTGCTGACCTCTGTTGAAGAGACGAACATTGTTGCTGTCGCTGCATGGAATCCCACATCAGAGTCCAGTGGCTTGTATCCGATGCACCATTTCCCGTCTACTGTAAACCTCGCACCCTTCCATAGACGATCTGGCACAGAAATTGCGTCTCGATTAAAAACTAGAGGCTCCATGGAGACTTATTTCCAAGGGAGTTACACGACTGCGGTCGCCGCATATAACCTCTCCTTGGAGTCTAGTTGTTTCTATCCGGTGAACCACTGCCCATTTACTGTAACACTCGCAGCATCCCATTGACAATTCGACACAGAAATTGCGTCGCGATTGAAAACTGCAGGCTCCTTGCTGACCTCTCTTGAAGAGACGAACATTGTTGCGGTCGCTGCATGGAATCCCACATCGGAGTCCAGTGGCTTGTATCCGATGCACCATTTCCCGTCTACTGTAAACCTCGCACCCTTCCATAGACGATCTGGCACGGAAATTGCGTCTCGATTAAAAACTAGAGGCTCCATGGAGACTTCTTTCCAAGGGAGTTACACGACTGCGGTCGCCGCATATAACCTCTCCTTGGAGTCTAGTTGTTTCTATCCGGTGAACCACTGCCCGTTTACTGTAACACTCGCAGCATCCCATTGACAATTCGACACAGAAATTGCGTCGCGATTGAAAACTGCAGGGTCCTTGCTGACCTCTCTTGAAGAGACGAACATTGTTGAGGTCGCTGCATGGAATCCCACATCGGAGTCCAGTGGCTTGTACCCGATGCACCATTTCCTGTCTACTGTAAACCTCGCACCCTTCCATAGACGATCTGGCACAGAAATTGCGTCTCGATTAAAAACTAGAGGCTCCATGGAGACTTCTTTCCAAGGGAGTTACACGACTGCGGTCGCCGCATATAACCTCTCCTTGGAGTCTAGTTGTTGCTATCCGGTGAACCACTGCCCGTTTACTGTAACAGTCGCACCATCCCATTGACAATTCGACACAGAAATTGCGTCGCGATTGGAAACTGCAGGCTCCTTGCTGACCTCTCTTGAAGAGACGAACATTGTTGCGGTCGCTGCATGGAATCCCACATCGGAGTCCAGTGGCTTGTATCCGATGCACCATTTCCCATCTACTGTAAACCTCGCACCCTACCATAGACGATCTGGCACAGAAATTGCGCCTCGATTAAAAACTATAGGCTCCATGGAGACTTCTTTCCAAGGGAGTTACTCGACTGCGGTCGACGCATATAATCTCTCCTTGGAGTCTAGTTGTTTCTATCCGGTGAACCACTGCCCGTTTACTGTAACACTCGCACCATCCCATTGACAATTCGACACAGAAATTGCGTCGCGATTGAAAACTGCAGGCTCCTTGCTGACCTCTCTTGAAGAGACGAACATTGTTGCGGTCGCTGCATGGAATCCCACATCGGAGTCCAGTGGCTTGTACCCGATGCACCATTTCCCGTCTACTGTAAACCTCGCACCCTTCCATAGACGATCTGGCACAGAAATTGCGTCTCGATTAAAAACTAGAGGCTCCATGGAGACTTATTTCCAAGGGAGTTACACGACTGCGGTCGCCGCATATAACCTCTCCTTGGAGTCTAGTTGTTTCTATCCGGTGAACCACTGCCCGTTTACTGTAACACTCTCACCATCCCATTGACAATTCGACACAGAAATTGCGTCGCGATTGAAAACTGCAGGCTCCTTGCTGACCTCTCTTGAAGAGACGAACATTGTTGCGGTCGCTGCATGGAATCCCACATCGGAGTCCAGTGGCTTGTATCCGATGCACCATTTCCCGTCTACTGTAAACCTCGCACCCTTCCATAGACGATCTGGCACAGAAATTGCGTCTCGATTAAAAACTAGAGGCTCCATGGAGACTTCTTTCCAAGGGAGTTACACGACTGCGGTCGCCGCATATAACCTCTCCTTGGAGTCTAGTTGTTTCTATCCGGTGAACCACTGCCCATTTACTGTAACACTCGCACCATCCCATTGACAATTCGACACAGAAATTGCGTCGCGATTGAAAACTGCAGGCTCCTTGCTGACCTCTGTTGAAGAGACGAACATTGTTGCGGTCGCTGCATGGAATCCCACATCAGAGTCCAGTGGCTTGTATCCGATGCACCATTTCCCGTCTACTGTAAACCTCGCACCCTTCCATAGACGATCTGGCACAGAAATTGCGTCTCGATTAAAAACTAGAGGCTCCATGGAGACTTATTTCCAAGGGAGTTACACGACTGCGGTCGCCGCATATAACCTCTCCTTGGAGTCTAGTTGTTTCTATCCGGTGAAACACTGCCCATTTACTGTAACACTCGCAGCATCCCATTGACAATTCGACACAGAAATTGCGTCGCGATTGAAAACTGCAGGCTCCTTGCTGACCTCTCTTGAAGAGACGAACATTGTTGCGGTCGCTGCATGGAATCCCACATCGGAGTCCAGTGGCTTGTATCCGATGCACCATTTCGCGTCTACTGTAAACCTCGCACCCTTCCATAGACGATCTGGCACAGAAATTGCGTCTCGATTAAAAACTAGAGGCCCCATGGAGACTTCTTTCCAAGGGAGTTACACGACTGCGGTCGCCGCATATAACTTCTCCTTGGAGTCTAGTTATTTCTATCCGGTGAACCACTGCCCGTTTACTGTAACACTCTCACCATCCCATTGACAATTCGACACAGAAATTGCGTCGCGATTGAAAACTGCAGGCTCCTTAATGACCTCTCTGGAAGAGATGAACATTGTTGCGGTCGCTGCATGGAATCCCACATCGGAGTCCAGTGGCTTGTATCCGATGCACCATTTCCCGTCTACTGTAAACCTCGCACCCTTCCATAGACGATCTGGCTCAGAAATTGCGTCTCGGTTAAAAACTAGAGGCTCCATGGAGACTTATTTCCAAGGGAGTTACACGACTGCGGTCGCCGCATATAACCTCTCCTTGGAGTCTAGCTGTTTCTATCCTGTGAACCACTGCCCGTTTACTGTAACACTCGCACCATCCCATTGACAATTCGACACAGAAATTGCGTCGCGATTGAAAACTGCAGGCTCCTTGCTGACCTCTCTTGAAGAGACGAACATTGTTGCGGTCGCTGCATGGAATCCCACATCGGAGTCCAGTGGCTTGTACCCGATGCACCATTTCCCATCTACTGTAAACCTCGCACCCTTCCATAGACGATCTGGCACAGAAATTGCGTCTCGATTAAAAACTAGAGGCTCCATGGAGACTTATTTCCAAGGGAGTTACACGACTGCGGTCGCCGCATATAACCTCTCCTTGGAGTCTAGTTGTTTCTATCCGGTGAACCACTGCCCGTTTACCGTAACACTCGCACCATCCCATTGACAATTCGACACAGAAATTGCGTCGCGATTGAAAACTGCAGGCTCCTTGCTGACCTCTCTTGAAGAGACGAACATTGTTGCGGTCGCTGCATGGAATCCCACATCGGAGTCCAGTGGCTTGTACCCGATGCACCATTTCCCATCTACTGTAAACCTCGCACCCTTCCATAGACGATCTGGCACAGAAATTGCGTCTCGATTAAAAACTAGAGGCTCCATGGAGACTTATTTCCAAGGGAGTTACACGACTGCGGTCGCCGCATATAACCTCTCCTTGGAGTCTAGTTGTTTCTATCCGGTGAACCGCTGCCCGTTTACTGTAACACTCTCACCATCCCATTGACAATTCGACACAGAAATTGCGTCGCGATTGAAAACTTCAGGCTCCTTGCTGACCTCTCTTGAAGAGATGAACATTGTTGCGGTCGCTGCATGGAATCCCACATCGCAGTCCAGTGGCTTGTATCCGATGCACCATTTCCCGTCTACTGTAAAGCTCGCACCCTTCCATAGACGATCTGGCACAGAAATTGCGTCTCGATTAAAAACTAGAGGCTCCATGGAGACTTCTTTCCAAGGGAGTTTCACGACTGCGGTCGCCGCATATAACCTCTCCTTGGAGTCTAGTTGTTTCTATCCGGTGAACCACTGCCCATTTACTGTAACACTCGCACCATCCCATTGACAATTCGACACAGAAATTGCTTCGCGATTGAAAACTTCAGGCTCCTTGCTGTGCTCCCTTGAAGAGACGAACATTGTTGCGGTCGCTGCATGGAATCCCACATCGGAGTCCAGTGGCTTGTATCCGATGCACCATTTCCCGTCTACTGTAAACCTCGCACCCTTCCATAGACGATCTGGCACAGAAATTGCGTCTCGATTAAAAACTAGAGGCTCCATGGAGACTTATTTCCAAGGGAGTTACACGACTGCGGTCGCCGCATATAACCTCTCCTTGGAGTCTAGTTGTTTCTATCCGGTGAACCACTGCCCGTTTACTGTAACACTCGCACCATCCCATTGACAATTCGACACAGAAATTGCGTCGCGATTGAAAACTGCAGGCTCCTTGCTGACCTCTCTTGAAGAGACGAACATTGCAGCGGTCGCTGCATGGAATCCCACATTGGAGTCCAGTGGCTTGTATCCGATGCACCATTTCTCGTCTACTGTAAACCTCGCACCCTCCCATAGACGACCTGGCACACAAATTGCGTCTCGATTAAAAACTAGAGGCCCCATGGAGACTTCTTTCCAAGGGAGTTACACGACTGCGGTCGCCGCATATAACCTCTCCTTGGAGTCTAGTTGTTTCTATCCGGTGAACCACTGCCCGTTTACTGCAACACTCGCACCATCCCATTGACAATTCGACACAGAAATTGCGTTGCGATTGAAAACTGCAGGCTTCTTGCTGACCTCTCTTGAAGAGACGAACATTGTTGCGGTCGCTGCGTGGAATCCCACATCGGAGTCCAGTGGCTTGTATCCGATGCACCATTTCAAGTCTACTGTAAACATCGCACCCTTCCATAGACGATCTGGCACAGAAATTGCGTCTCGATTAAAAACTAGAGGCTCCATGGAGACTTCTTTCCAAGGGAGTTACACGACTGCGGTCGCCGCATATAACCTCTCCTTGGAGTCTAGTTGTTTCTATCCTGTGAACCACTGCCCGTTTACTGTAACACTCACACCATCCCATTGACAATTCGACACAGAAATTGCGTCGCGATTGAAAACTGCAGGCTCCCTGCTGACCTCTCTTGAAGAGACGAACATTGTTGCGGTCGCAGCATGGAATCCCAGATCAGAGTCCAGTGGCTTGTATCCGATGCACCATTTCCCGTCTACTGTAAACCTCGCACCCTTCCATAGACGATCTGGCACAGAAATTGCGTCTCGATTAAAAACTAGAGACTCCATGGAGACTTCTTTCCAAGGGTGTTACACGACTGCGGTCGCCGCATATAACCTCTCCTTGGAGTCTAGTTGTTTCTATCCGGTGAACCACTGCCCGTTTACTGTAACACTCGCACCATCCCATTGACAATTCGACACAGAAATTGCGTCGCGATTGAAAACTGCAGGCTCCTTGCTGACCTCTCTTGAAGAGACGAACATTGTTGCGGTCGCTGCATGGAATCCCACATCGGAGTCCAGTGGCTTGTATCCGATGCACCATTTCCCAAATACTGTAAACCTCACACCCTTCCATAGACGATCTGGCACAGAAATTGCGTCTCGATTAAAAACTAGAGGCTCCATGGAGACTTCTTTCCAAGGGAGTTACACGACTCCGGTCGCCGCATATAACCTCTCCTTGGAGTCTAGTTGTTTCTATCCGGTGAACCACTGCCCGTTTACTGTAACACTCGCACCATCCCATTGACAATTCGACACAGAAATTGCGTCGCGATTGAAAACTACAGGCTCCTTGCTGACCTCTCTGGAAGAGACGAACATTGTTGCGGTCGCTGCATGGAATCCCACATCGGAGTCCAGTGGCTTGTATCCGATGCACCATTTCCCATCTACTGTAAACCTCGCACCCTTCCATAGACGATCTGGCACAGAAATTGCGTCTCGATTAAAAACTAGAGGCTCCATGGAGACTTCTTTCCAAGGGAGTTACACGACTGCGGTCGCCGCATATAACCTTTCCTTGGAGTCTAGTTGTTGCTATCCGGTGAACCACTGCCCGTTTACTGTAACAGTCGCACTATCCCATTGACAATTCGACACAGAAATTGCGTCGCGATTGAAAACTGCAGGCTCCTTGCTGACCTCTCTTGAAGAGACGAACATTGTTGCGGTCGCTGCATGGAATCCCACATCGGAGTCCAGTGGCTTGTATCCGATGCACCATTTCCCGTCTACTGTAAACCTCGCACCCTTCCATAGACGATCTGGCACAGAAATTGCGTCTCGATTAAAAACTAGAGGCTCCATGGAGACTTCTTTCCAAGGGAGTTACACGACTGCGGTCGCCGCATATAACCTCTCCTTGGAGTCTAGTTGTTTCTATCCGGTGAACCACTGCCCGTTTACTGTAACACTCTCACCATCCCATTGACAATTCGACACAGAAATTGCGTCGCGATTGAAAACTGCAGGCTCCTTGCTGACCTCTCTTGAAGAGACGAACATTGTTGCGGTCGCTGCATGGAATCCCACATCGGAGTAAAGTGGCTTGTATCCGATGCACCATTTCCCGTCTACTGTAAACCTCGCACCCTACCACAGACGATCTGGCACACAAATTGCGTCTCGATTAAAAACTAGAGGCTCCATGGAGACTTCTTTCCAAGGGAGTTACACGACTGCGGTCGACGCATATAATCTCTCCTTGGAGTCTAGTTGTTTCTATCCGGTGAACCACTGCCCGTTTACTGTAACACTCGCACCATCCCATTGACAATTCGACACAGAAATTGCGTCGCGATTGAAAACTGCAGGGTCCTTGCTGACCTATCTTGAAGAGACGAACATTGTTGCGGTCGCTGCATGGAATCCCACTTCGGAGTCCAGTGGCTTGTACCCGATGCACCATTTCCTGTCTACTGTAAACCTCGCACCCTTCCATAGACGATCTGGCACAGAAATTGCGTCTCGATTAAAAACTAGAGGCTCCATGGAGACTTCTTTCCAAGGGAGTTACACGACTGCGGTCGCCGCATATAACCTCTCCTTGGAGTCTAGTTGTTGCTATCCGGTGAACCACTGCCCGTTTACTGTAACAGTCGCACCATCCCATTGACAATTCGACACAGAAATTGCGTCGCGATTGGAAACTGCAGGCTCCTTGCTGACCTCTCTTGAAGAGACGAACATTGTTGCGGTCGCTGCATGGAATCCCACATCGGAGTCCAGTGGCTTGTATCGGATGCACCATTTCCCATCTACTGTAAACCTCGCACCCTTCCATAGACGATCTGGCACAGAAATTGCGTCTCAATTAAAAACTAGAGGCTCCATGGAGACTTCTTTCCAAGGAGTTACACGACTGCGGTCGCCGCATATAACCTCTCCTTGGAGTCTAGTTGTTTCTATCCGGTGAACCACTGCCGGTTTACTGTAACACTCGCACCATCCCATTGACAATTCGACACAGAAATTGCGTCGCGATTGAAAACTGCAGGGTCCTAGCTCACCTCTCTTGAAGAGACGAACATTGTTGCGGTCGCTGCATGGAATCCCACATCGGAGTCCAGTGGCTTGTATCCGATGCACCATTTCCCGTCTACTGTAAACCTTGCACCCTTCCATAGACGATCTGGCACAGAAATTGCGTCTCGATTAAAAACTAGGGGCTCCATGGAGACTTATTTCCAAGGGAGTTACACGACTGCGGTCGCCGCATATAACCTCTCCTTGGAGTCTAGTTGTTTCTATCCGGTGAACCACTGCCCGTTTACTGTAACACTCTCACCATCCCATTGACAATTCGACACAGAAATTGCGTCGCGATTGAAAACTGCAGGCTCCTTGCTGACCTCTCTTGAAGAGACGAACATTGTTGCGGTCGCTGCATGGAATCCCACACCGGAGTCCAGTGGCTTGTATCCGATGCACCATTTCCCGTCTACTGTAAACCTCGCACCCTTCCATAGACGATCTGGCACAGAAATTGCGTCTCGATTAAAAACTAGAGGCTCCATGGAGACTTCTTTCCAAGGGAGTTTCACGACTGCGGTCGCCGCATATAACCTCTCCTTGGAGTCTAGTTGTTTCTATCCGGTGAACCACTGCCCATTTACTGTAACACTCGCACCATCCCATTGACAATTCGACACAGAAATTGCGTCGCGATTGAAAACTGCAGGCTCCTTGCTGACCTCTCTTGAAGAGACGAACATTGTTGCGGTCGCTGCATGGAATCCCACATCGGAGTCCAGTGGCTTGTATCCGATGCACCATTTCCCGTCTACTGTAAACCTCGCACCCTTCCATAGACGATCTGGCACAGAAATTGCGTCTCGATTAAAAACTAGAGGCTCCATGGAGACTTATTTCCAAGGGAGTTACACGACTGCGGTCGTCGCATATAACCTCTCCTTGGATTCTAGTTGTTTCTATCCGGTGAAACACTGCCCATTTACTGTAACACTCGCAGCATCCCATTGACAATTCGACACAGAAATTGCGTCGCGATTGAAAACTGCAGGCTCCTTGCTGACCTCTCTTGAAGAGACGAACATTGTTGCGGTCGCTGCATGGAATCCCACATCGGAGTCCAGTGGCTTGTATCCGATGCACCATTTCGCGTCTACTGTAAACCTCGCACCCTTCCATAGACGATCTGGCACAGAAATTGCGTCTCGATTAAAAACTAGAGGCTCCATGGAGACTTCTTTCCAAGGGAGTTACACGACTGCGGTCGCCGCATATAACTTCTCCTTGGAGTCTAGTTGTTTCTATCCGGTGAACCACTGCCCGTTTACTGTAACACTCTCACCATCCCATTGACAATTCGACACAGAAATTGCGTCGCGATTGAAAACTGCAGGCTCCTTAATGACCTCTCTTGAAGAGATGAACATTGTTGCGGTCGCTGCATGGAATCCCACATCGGAGTCCAGTGGCTTGTATCCGATGCACCATTTCCCGTCTACTGTAAACCTCGCACCCTTCCATAGACGATCTGGCTCAGAAATTGCGTCTCGGTTAAAAACTAGAGGCTCCATGGAGACTTATTTCCAAGGGAGTTACACGACTGCGGTCGCCGCATATAACCTCTCCTTGGAGTCTAGTTGTCTCTATCCTGTGAACCACTGCCCGTTTACTGTAACACTCGCACCATCCCATTGACAATTCGACACAGAAATTGCGTCGCGATTGAAAACTGCAGGCTCCTTGCTGACCTCTCTTGAAGAGACGAACATTGTTGCGGTCGCTGCATGGAATCCCACATCGGAGTCCAGTGGCTTGTACCCGATGCACCATTTCCCATCTACTGTAAACCTCGCACCCTTCCATAGACGATCTGGCACAGAAATTGCGTCTCGATTAAAAACTAGAGGCTCCATGGAGACTTATTTCCAAGGGAGTTACACGACTGCGGTCGCCGCATATAACCTCTCCTTGGAGTCTAGTTGTTTCTATCCGGTGAACCGCTGCCCGTTTACTGTAACACTCTCACCATCCCATTGACAATTCGACACAGAAATTGCGTCGCGATTGAAAACTGCAGGTTCCTTGCTGACCTCTCTTGAAGAGACGAACATTGTTGCGGTCGCTGCATGGAATCCCACATCGCAGTCCAGTGGCTTGTATCCGATGCACCATTTCCCGTGTACTGTAAACCTCGCACCCTTCCATAGACGATCTGGCACAGAAATTGCGTCTCGATTAAAAACTAGAGGGTCCATGGAGACTTCTTTCCAAGGGAGTTTCACGACTGCGGTCGCCGCATATAACCTCTCCTTGGAGTCTAGTTGTTTCTATCCGGTGAACCACTGCCCATTTACCGTAACACTCGCACCATCCCATTGACAATTCGACACAGAAATTGCTTCGCGATTGAAAACTTCAGGCTCCTTGCTGTCCTCCCTTGAGGAGACGAACATTGTTGCGGTCGCTGCATGGAATCCCACATCGGAGTCCAGTGGCTTGTATCCGATGCACCATTTCCCGTCTACTGTAAACCTCGCACCCTTCCATAGACGATCTGGCACAGAAATTGCGTCTCGATTAAAAACTAGAGGCTCCATGGAGACTTCTTTCCAAGGGAGTTACACGACTGCGGTCGCCGCATATAACCTCTCCTTGGAGTCTAGTTGTTTCTATCCGGTGAACCACTGCCCGTTTACTGTAACACTCGCACCATCCCATTGACAATTCGACACAGAAATTGCGTCGCGATTGAAAACTGCAGGCTCCTTGCTGACCTCTCTTGAAGAGACGAACATTGCAGCGGTCGCTGCATGGAATCCCACATTGGAGTCCAGTGGCTTGTATCCGATGCACCATTTCTCGTCTACTGTAAACCTCGCACCCTTCCATAGACGACCTGGCACAGAAATTGCGTCTCGATTAAAAACTAGAGGCCCCATGGAGACTTCTTTCCAAGGGAGTTACACGACTGCGGTCGCCGCATATAACCTCTCCTTGGAGTCTAGTTGTTTCTATCCGGTGAACCACTGCCCGTTTACTGCAACACTCGCACCATCCCATTGACAATTCGACACAGAAATTGCGTTGCGATTGAAAACTGCAGGCTTCTTGCTGACCTCTCTTGAAGAGACGAACATTGTTGCGGTCGCTGCATGGAATCCCACATCGGAGTCCAGTGGCTTGTATCCGATGCACCATTTCCCGTCTACTGTAAACCTCGCACCCTTCCATAGACGATCTGGCACAGAAATTGCGTCTCGATTAAAAACTAGAGGCTCCATGGAGACTTCTTTCCAAGGGAGTTACACGACTGCAGTCGCCGCATATAACCTCTCCTTGGAGTCTAGTTGTTTCTATCCTGTGAACCACTGCCCGTTTACTGTAACACTCACACCATCCCATTGACAATTCGACACAGAAATTGCGTCGCGATTGAAAACTGCAGGCTCCCTGCTGACCTCTCTTGAAGAGACGAACATTGTTGCGGTCGCAGCATGGAATCCCAGATCAGAGTCCAGTGGCTTGTATCCGATGCACCATTTCCCGTCTACTGTAAACCTCGCACCCTTCCATAGACGATGTGGCACAGAAATTGCGTCTCGATTAAAAACTAGAGACTCCATGGAGACTTCTTTCCAAGGGTGTTACACGACTGCGGTCGCCGCATATAACCTCTCCTTGGAGTCTAGTTGTTTCTATCCGGTGAACCACTGCCCGTTTACTGTAACACTCGCACCATCCCATTGACAATTCGACACAGAAATTGCGTCGCGATTGAAAACTGCAGGCTCCTTGCTGACCTCTCTTGAAGAGACGAACATTGTTGCGGTCGCTGCATGGAATCCCACATCGGAGTCCAGTGGCTTGTATCCGATGCACCATTTCCCAAATACTGTAAACCTCACACCCTTCCATAGACGATCTGGCACCGAAATTGCGTCTCGATTAAAAACTAGAGGCTCCATGGAGACTTCTTTCCAAGGGAGTTACACGACTGCGGTCGCCGCATATAACCTCTCCTTGGAGTCTAGTTGTTTCTATCCGGTGAACCACTGCCTGTTTACTGTAACAGTCGCACCATCCCATTGACAATTCGACACAGAAATTGCGTCGCGATTGGAAACTGCAGGCTCCTTGCTGACCTCTCTTGAAGAGACGAACATTGTTGCGGTCGCTGCATGGAATCCCACATCGGAGTCCAGTGGCTTGTATCGGATGCACCATTTCCCATCTACTGTAAACCTCGCACCCTTCCATAGACGATCTGGCACAGAAATTGCGTCTCAATTAAAAACTAGAGGCTCCATGGAGACTTCTTTCCAAGGAGTTACACGACTGCGGTCGCCGCATATAACCTCTCCTTGGAGTCTAGTTGTTTCTATCCGGTGAACCACTGCCGGTTTACTGTAACACTCGCACCATCCCATTGACAATTCGACACAGAAATTGCGTCGCGATTGAAAACTGCAGGGTCCTAGTTCACCTCTCTTGAAGAGACGAACATTGTTGCGGTCGCTGCATGGAATCCCACATCGGAGTCCAGTGGCTTGTATCCGATGCACCATTTCCCGTCTACTGTAAACCTTGCACCCTTCCATAGACGATCTGGCACAGAAATTGCGTCTCGATTAAAAACTAGGGGCTCCATGGAGACTTCTTTCCAAGGGAGTTACACGACTGCGGTCGCCGCATATAACCTCTCCTTGGAGTCTAGTTGTTTCTATCCGGTGAACCACTGCCTGTTTACTGTAGCACTCTCACCATCCCATTGACAATTCGACACAGAAATTGCGTCGCGATTGAAAACTGCAGGCTCCTTGCTGACCTCTCTTGAAGAGACGAACATTGTTGCGGTCGCTGCATGGAATCCCACATCGGAGTCCAGTAGCTTGTATCCGATGCACCATTACCCGTCTACTGTAAACATCGCACCCTTCCATAGACGATCTGGCACAGAAATTGCGTCTCGATTAAAAATTAGAGGCTCCATGGAGACTTCTTTCCAAGGGAGTTACACGACTGCGGTCGCCGCATATAACCTCTCCTTGGAGTCTAGTTGTTTCTATCCGGTGAACCACTGCCCGTTTACTGTAACACTCGCAGCATCCCATTGACAATTCGACACAGAAATTGCGTCGCGATTGAAAACTGCAGGCTCCTTGCTGACCTCTCTTGAAGAGATGAACATTGCTGCGGTCGCTGCATGGAATTCCACATCGGAGTCCAGTGGTCCAGTGGCTTGTATCCGATGCACCATTTCCCATCTACTGTAAACCTTGCACCCTTCCATAGACGATCTGGCACAGAAATTGCGTCTCGATTAAAAACTAGAGGCTCCATGGAGACTTCTTCCGAAGGGAGTTACACGACTGCGGTCGCCGCATATAACCTCTCCTTGGAGTCTAGTTGTTTCTATCCGGTGAACCACTGCCCGTTTACTGTAACACTCGCACCATCCCATTGACAATTCGACACAGAAATTGCGTCGCGATTGAAAACTGCAGGCTCCTTGCTGACCTCTCTTGAAGAGACGAACATTGTTGCGGACGCTGCATGGAATCCCACATCGGAGTCCAGTGGCTTGTATCCGATGCACCATTTCCCGTCTACTGTAAACCTCGCACCCTACCATAGACGATCTGGCACAGAAATTGCGTCTCGATAAAAAACTAGAGGCTCCATGGAGACTTCTTCCGAAGGGAGTTACACGACTGCGGTCGCCGCTTATAACCTCTCCTTGGAGTCTAGTTGTTTCTATCCGGTGAACCACTGCCGGTTTACTGTAACACTCGCACCATCCCATTGACAATTCGCCACAGAAATTGCGTCGCGATTGAAAACTGCAGGCTCCTTGCTGACCTCTCTTGAAGAGACGAACATTGTTGCGGTCGCTGCATGGAATCCCACATCGGAGTCCAGTGGCTTGTATCCGATGCACCATTTCCCATCTACTGTAAACCTCGCACCCTTCCATAGACGATCTGGCACAGAAATTGCGTCTCGATTAAAAACTAGAGGCTCCATGGAGACTTCTTTCCAAGGGAGTTACACGACTGCGGTCGCCGCATATAACCTCTCCTTGGAGTCTAGTTGTTTCTATCCGGTGAACCACTGCCCGTTTACTGTAACACTCGCACCATCCCATTGACAATTCGACACAGAAATTGCGTCGCGATTGAAAAATGCAGGCTCCTTGCTGACCTCTCTTGAAGAGACGAACATTGTTGCGGTCGCTGCATGGAATCCCACATCGGAGTCCAGTGGCTTGTATCCGATGCACCATTTCCCGTCTACTGTAAACCTTGCACCCTTCCATAGACGATCTGGCACAGAAATTGCGTCTCGATTAAAAACTAGGGGCTCCATGGAGACTTCTTTCCAAGGGAGTTACACGACTGCGGTCGCCGCATATAACCTCTCCTTGGAGTCTAGTTGTTTCTATCCGGTGAACCACTGCCTGTTTACTGTAGCACTCTCACCATCCCATTGACAATTCGACACAGAAATTGCGTCGCGATTGAAAACTGCAGGCTCCTTGCTGACCTCTCTTGAAGAGACGAACATTGTTGCGGTCGCTGCATGGAATCCCACATCGGAGTCCAGTAGCTTGTATCCGATGCACCATTACCCGTCTACTGTAAACATCGCACCCTTCCATAGACGATCTGGCACAGAAATTGCGTCTCGATTAAAAATTAGAGGCTCCATGGAGACTTCTTTCCAAGGGAGTTACACGACTGCGGTCGCCGCATATAACCTCTCCTTGGAGTCTAGTTGTTTCTATCCGGTGAACCACTGCCCGTTTACTGTAACACTCGCACCATCCCATTGACAATTCGACACAGAAATTGCGTCGCGATTGAAAACTGCAGGCTCCTTGCTGACCTCTCTTGAAGAGATGAACATTGCTGCGGTCGCTGCATGGAATTCCACATCGGAGTCCAGTGGTCCAGTGGCTTGTATCCGATGCACCATTTCCCGTCTACTGTAAACCTTGCACCCTTCCATAGACGATCTGGCACAGAAATTGCGTCTCGATTAAAAACTAGAGGCTCCATGGAGACTTCTTCCGAAGGGAGTTACACGACTGCGGTCGTCGCATATAACCTCTCCTTGGAGTCTAGTTGTTTCTATCCGGTGAACCACTGCCCGTTTACTGTAACACTCGCACCATCCCATTGACAATTCGACACAGAAATTGCGTCGCGATTGAAAACTGCAGGCTCCTTGCTGACCTCTCTTGAAGAGACGAACATTGTTGCGGACGCTGCATGGAATCCCACATCGGAGTCCAGTGGCTTGTATCCGATGCACCATTTCCCGTCTACTGTAAACCTCGCACCCTACCATAGACGATCTGGCACAGAAATTGCGTCTCGATAAAAAACTAGAGGCTCCATGGAGACTTCTTCCGAAGGGAGTTACACGACTGCGGTCGCCGCTTATAACCTCTCCTTGGAGTCTAGTTGTTTCTATCCGGTGAACCACTGCCGGTTTACTGTAACACTCGCACCATCCCATTGACAATTCGACACAGAAATTGCGTCGCGATTGAAAACTGCAGGCTCCTTGCTGACCTTTCTTGAAGAGACGAACATTGTTGCGGTCGCTGCATGGAATCCCACATCGGAGTCCAGTGGCTTGTATCTGATGCACCATTTCCCATCTACTGTAAACCTCGCACCCTTCCATAGACGATCTGGCACAGAAATTGCGTCTCGATTAAAAACTAGAGGCTCCATGGAGACTTCTTTCCAAGGGAGTTACACGACTGCGGTCGCCGCATATAACCTCTCCTTGGAGTCTAGTTGTTTCTATCCGGTGAACCACTGCCCATTTACTGTAACACTCACACCATCCCATTGACAATTCGACACAGAAATTGCGTCGCGATTGAAAAATGCAGGCTCCTTGCTGACCTCTCTTGAAGAGACGAACATTGTTGCGGTCGCTGCATGGAATCCCACATCGGAGTCCAGTGGCTTGTATCCGATGCACCATTTCCCGTCTACTGTAAACCTTGCACCCTTCCATAGACGATCTGGCACAGAAATTGCGTCTCGATTAAAAACTAGAGGCTCCATGGAGACTTCTTTCCAAGGGAGTTAGACGACTGCGGTCGCCGCATATAACCTCTCCTTGGAGTCTAGTTGTTTCTATCCGGTGAACCATTGCCCGTTTACTGTAACACTCGCACCATCCCATTGACAATTCGACACAGAAATTGCGTCGCGATTGAAAACTGCAGGCACCTAGCTGACCTCTCTTGAAGAGACGAACATTGTTGCGGTCGCTGCATGGAATCCCACATCGGAGTCCAGTGGCTTGTATCCGATGCACCATTTCCCGTCTACTGTAAACCTCGCACCCCTCCATAGACGATCTGGCACAGAAATTGCGTCTCGATTAAAAACTAGAGGCTCCATGGAGACTTCTTTCCAAGGGAGTTACACGACTGCGGTCGCCGCATATAACCTCTCCTTGGAGTCTAGTTGTTTCTATCCGGTGAACCACTGCCCGTTTACTGTAACACTCGCACCATCCTATTGACAATTCGACACAGAAATTGCGTCGCGATTGAAAACTGCAGGCTCCTTGCTGACCTCTCTTGAAGAGACGAACATTGTTGCGGTCGCTGCATGGAATCCCACATCGGAGTCCAGTGGCTTGTATCCGATGCACCATTTCCCGTCTACTGTAAACCTTGCACCCTTCCATAGACGATCTGGCACAGAAATTGCGTCTCGATTAAAAACTAGAGGCTCCATGGAGACTTCTTTCCAAGGGAGTTACACGACTGCGGTCGCCGCATATAACCTCTCCTTGGAGTCTAGTTGTTTCTATCCGGTGAACCACTGCCCGTTTACTGTAACACTCGCACCATCCCATTGACAATTCGAAACAGAAATTGCGTCGCGATTGAAAACTGCAGGTTCCTTGCTGACCTCTCTTGAAGAGACGAACATTGTTGCGGTCGCTGCATGGAATCCCACATCGGAGTCCAGTGGCTTGTATCCGATGCACCATTTCCCGTCTACTATAAACCTCGCACCCCTCCATAGACGATCTGGCACAGAAATTGCGTCTCGATTAAAAACTAGAGGCTCCATGGAGACTTCTTTCCAAGGGAGTTACACGACTGCGGTCGCCGCATATAACCTCTCCTTGGAGTCTAGTTGTTTCTATCCGGTGAACCACTGCCCGTTTACTGTAACACTCGCACCATCCCATTGACAATTCGACACAGAAATTGCGTCGCGATTGAAAACTGCAGGCTCCTTGCTGACCACTCTGGAAGAGACGAACATTGTTGCGGTCGCTGCATGGAATCCCACATCGGAGTCCAGTGGCTTGTATCCGATGCACCATTTCCCGTCTACTGTAAACCTCGCACCCTTCCATAGACGATCTGGCACAGAAATTGCGTCTCGGTTAAAAACTAGAGGCTCCATGGAGACTTATTTCCAAGGGAGTTACACGACTGCGGTCGCCGCGTATAACCTCTCCTTGGAGTCTAGTTGTTTCTATCCGGTGAACCACTGCCCGTTTACTGTAACAGTCGCACCATCCCATTGACAATTCGACACAGAAATTGCGTCGCGATTGAAAACTTCAGGCTCCTTGCTGACCTCTCTTGAAGAGATGAACATTGTTGCTGTCGCTGCATGGAATCACACATCGGAGTCCAGTGGCTTGTATCCGATGCACCATTTCCCGTCTACTGTAAACCTCACACCCTTGCATAGACGATCTGGCACAGAAACTGCGTCTCGATTAAAAACTAGAGGCTCCATGGAGACTTCTTTCCAAGGGAGTTACACGACTGCGGTCGCCGCATATAACCTCTCCTTGGAGTCTAGTTGTTTCTATCCGGTGAACCACTGCCCGTTTACTGTAACACTCGCACCATCCCACTGACAATTCGACACAGGTATTGCGTCGCGATTGAAAACTGCAGGCTCCTTGCTGACCTCTCTTGAAGAGACGAACATTGTTGCGGTCGCTGCATGGAATCCCACATCGGAGTCCAGTGTCTTGTATCCGATGCACCATTTCCCGTCTACTGTAAACCTCGCACCCTTCCATAGACGATCTGGCACAGATATTGCGTCTCGATTAAAAACTAGAGGCTCCATGGAGACTTCTTTCCAAGGGAGTTACACGACTGTGGTCGCTGCATATAACCTCTCCTTGGAGGCTAGTTGTTTCTATCCGGTGAACCACTGCCCGTTTACTGTAACACTCGCACCATCCCATTGACAATTCGACACAGAAATTGCGTCGCGATTGAAAACTGCAGGCTCCTTGCTGACCTCTCTTGAAGAGACGAACATTGTTGCGGTCGCTGCATGGAATCCCACATCGGAGTAAAGTGGCTTGTATCCGATGCACCATTTCCCGTCTACTGTAAACCTCGCACCCTACCATAGACGATCTGGCACACAAATTGCGTCTCGATTAAAAACTAGAGGCTCCATGGAGACTTATTTCCAAGGGAGTTACACGACTGCGGTCGACGCATATAACCTCTCCTTGGAGTCTAGTTGTTTCTATCCGGTGAACCACTGCCCGTTTACTGTAACACTCGCACCATCCCATTGACAATTCGACACAGAAATTGGGTCGCGATTGAAATCTGCAGGGTCCTTGCTGACCTCTCTTGAAGAGACGAACATTGTTGCGGTCGCTGCATGGAATCCCACATCGGAGTCCAATGGCTTGTATCCGATGCACCATTTCCCGTCTACTGTAAACCTCGCACCCTTCCATAGACGATCTGGCACAGAAATTGCGTCTCGATTAAAAACTAGAGGCTCCATGGAGACTTATTTCCAAGGGAGTCACACGACTGCGGTCGCCGCATATAACCTCTCCTTGGAGTCTAGTTGTTTCTATCCGGTGAACCACTGCCCGTTTACTGTAACACTCGCACCATACCATTGACAATTCGACACAGAAATTGCGTCGCGATTGAAAACTGCAGGCTCCTTGCTGACCTCTCTTGAAGAGACGAACATTGCAGCGGTCGCTGCATGGAATCCCACATTGGAGTCCAGTGGCTTGTATCCGATACACCATTTCCCATCTACTGTAAACCTCGCACCCTTCCATAGACGATCTGGCACAGAAATTGCGTCTCGATTAAAAACTAGAGGCTCCATGGAGCCTTATTTCCAAGGGAGTTACACGACTGCGGTCGCCGCATATAACCTCTCCTTGGAGTCTAGTTGTTTCTATCCGGTGAACCACTGCCCGTTTACTGTAACACTCGCACCATCCCATTGACAATTCGACACAGAAATTGCGTCGCGATTGAAAACTGCAGGCTCCTTGCTGACCTCTCTTGAAGAGACGAACATTGTTGCGGTCGCTGCATGGAATCCCACATCGGAGTCCAGTAGCTTGTATCCGATGCACCATTACCCGTCTACTGTAAACATCGCACCCTTCCATAGACGATCTGGCACAGAAATTGCGTCTCGATTAAAAATTAGAGGCTCCATGGAGACTTCTTTCCAAGGGAGTTACACGACTGCGGTCGCCACATATAACCTCTCCTTGGAGTCTAGTTGTTTCTATCCGGTGAACCACTGCCCGTTTACTGTAACACTCGCACCATCCCATTGACAATTCGACACAGAAATTGCGTCGCGATTGAAAACTGCAGGCTCCTTGCTGACCTCTCTTGAAGAGATGAACATTGCTGCGGTCGCTGCATGGAATTCCACATCGGAGTCCAGTGGTCCAGTGGCTTGTATCCGATGCACCATTTCCCGTCTACTGTAAACCTTGCACCCTTCCATAGACGATCTGGCACAGAAATTGCGTCTCGATTAAAAACTAGAGGCTCCATGGAGACTTCTTCCGAAGGGAGTTACACGACTGCGGTCGTCGCATATAACCTCTCCTTGGAGTCTAGTTGTTTCTATCCGGTGAACCACTGCCCGTTTACTGTAACACTCGCACCATCCCATTGACAATTCGACACAGAAATTGCGTCGCGATTGAAAACTGCAGGCTCCTTGCTGACCTCTCTTGAAGAGACGAACATTGTTGCGGACGCTGCATGGAATCCCACATCGGAGTCCAGTGGCTTGTATCCGATGCACCATTTCCCGTCTACTGTAAACCTCGCACCCTACCATAGACGATCTGGCACAGAAATTGCGTCTCGATAAAAAACTAGAGGCTCCATGGAGACTTCTTCCGAAGGGAGTTACACGACTGCGGTCGCCGCTTATAACCTCTCCTTGGAGTCTAGTTGTTTCTATCCGGTGAACCACTGCCGGTTTACTGTAACACTCGCACCATCCCATTGACAATTCGACACAGAAATTGCGTCGCGATTGAAAACTGCAGGCTCCTTGCTGACCTTTCTTGAAGAGACGAACATTGTTGCGGTCGCTGCATGGAATCCCACATCGGAGTCCAGTGGCTTGTATCCGATGCACCATTTCCCATCTACTGTAAACCTCGCACCCTTCCATAGACGATCTGGCACAGAAATTGCGTCTCGATTAAAAACTAGAGGCTCCATGGAGACTTCTTTCCAAGGGAGTTACACGACTGCGGTCGCCGCATATAACCTCTCCTTGGAGTCTAGTTGTTTCTATCTGGTGAACCACTGCCCGTTTACTGTAACACTCGCACCATCCCATTGACAATTCGACACAGAAATTGCGTCGCGATTGAAAAATGCAGGCTCCTTGCTGACCTCTCTTGAAGAGACGAACATTGTTGCGGGCGCTGCATGGAATCCCACATCGGAGTCCAGTGGCTTGTATCCGATGCACCATTTCCCGTCTACTGTAAACCTTGCACCCTTCCATAGACGATCTGGCACAGAAATTGCGTCTCGATTAAAAACTAGAGGCTCCATGGAGACTTCTTTCCAAGGGAGTTAGACGACTGCGGTCGCCGCATATAACCTCTCCTTGGAGTCTAGTTGTTTCTATCCGGTGAACCATTGCCCGTTTACTGTAACACTCGCACCATCCCATTGACAATTCGACACAGAAATTGCGTCGCGATTGAAAACTGCAGGCACCTAGCTGACCTCTCTTGAAGAGACGAACATTGTTGCGGTCGCTGCATGGAATCCCACATCGGAGTCCAGTGGCTTGTATCCGATGCACCATTTCCCGTCTACTGTAAACCTCGCACCCCTCCATAGACGATCTGGCACAGAAATTGCGTCTCGATTAAAAACTAGAGGCTCCATGGAGACTTCTTTCCAAGGGAGTTACACGACTGCGGTCGCCGCATATAACCTCTCCTTGGAGTCTAGTTGTTTCTATCCGGTGAACCACTGCCCGTTTACTGTAACACTCGCACCATCCTATTGACAATTCGACACAGAAATTGCGTCGCGATTGAAAACTGCAGGCTCCTTGCTGACCTCTCTTGAAGAGACGAACATTGTTGCGGTCGCTGCATGGAATCCCACATCGGAGTCCAGTGGCTTGTATCCGATGCACCATTTCCCGTCTACTGTAAACCTTGCACCCTTCCATAGACGATCTGGCACAGAAATTGCGTCTCGATTAAAAACTAGAGGCTCCATGGAGACTTCTTTCCAAGGGAGTTACACGACTGCGGTCGCCGCATATAACCTCTCCTTGGAGTCTAGTTGTTTCTATCCGGTGAACCACTGCCCGTTTACTGTAACACTCGCACCATCCCATTGACAATTCGAAACAGAAATTGCGTCGCGATTGAAAACTGCAGGTTCCTTGCTGACCTCTCTTGAAGAGACGAACATTGTTGCGGTCGCTGCATGGAATCCCACATCGGAGTCCAGTGGCTTGTATCCGATGCACCATTTCCCGTCTACTATAAACCTCGCACCCCTCCATAGACGATCTGGCACAGAAATTGCGTCTCGATTAAAAACTAGAGGCTCCATGGAGACTTCTTTCCAAGGGAGTTACACGACTGCGGTCGCCGCATATAACCTCTCCTTGGAGTCTAGTTGTTTCTATCCGGTGAACCACTGCCCGTTTACTGTAACACTCGCACCATCCCATTGACAATTCGACACAGAAATTGCGTCGCGATTGAAAACTGCAGGCTCCTTGCTGACCACTCTGGAAGAGACGAACATTGTTGCGGTCGCTGCATGGAATCCCACATCGGAGTCCAGTGGCTTGTATCCGATGCACCATTTCCCGTCTACTGTAAACCTCGCACCCTTCCATAGACGATCTGGCACAGAAATTGCGTCTCGGTTAAAAACTAGAGGCTCCATGGAGACTTATTTCCAAGGGAGTTACACGACTGCGGTCGCCGCGTATAACCTCTCCTTGGAGTCTAGTTGTTTCTATCCGGTGAACCACTGCCCGTTTACTGTAACAGTCGCACCATCCCATTGACAATTCGACACAGAAATTGCGTCGCGATTGAAAACTGCAGGCTCCTTGCTGACCTCTCTTGAAGAGATGAACATTGTTGCTGTCGCTGCATGGAATCACACATCGGAGTCCAGTGGCTTGTATCCGATGCACCATTTCCCGTCTACTGTAAACCTCACACCCTTGCATAGACGATCTGGCACAGAGACTGCGTCTCGATTAAAAACTAGAGGCTCCATGGAGACTTCTTTCCAAGGGAGTTACACGACTGCGGTCGCCGCATATAACCTCTCCTTGGAGTCTAGTTGTTTCTATCCGGTGAACCACTGCCCGTTTACTGTAACACTCGCACCATCCCACTGACAATTCGACACAGGTATTGCGTCGCGATTGAAAACTGCAGGCTCCTTGCTGACCTCTCTTGAAGAGACGAACATTGTTGCGGTCGCTGCATGGAATCCCACATCGGAGTCCAGTGTCTTGTATCCGATGCACCATTTCCCGTCTACTGTAAACCTCGCACCCTTCCATAGACGATCTGGCACAGATATTGCGTCTCGATTAAAAACTAGAGGCTCCATGGAGACTTCTTTCCAAGGGAGTTACACGACTGTGGTCGCTGCATATAACCTCTCCTTGGAGTCTAGTTGTTTCTATCCGGTGAATCACTGCCCGTTTACTGTAACACTCGCACCATCCCATTGACAATTCGACACAGAAATTGCGTCGCGATTGAAAACTGCAGGCTCCTTGCTGACCTCTCTTGAAGAGACGAACATTGTTGCGGTCGCTGCATGGAATCCCACATCGGAGTAAAGTGGCTTGTATCCGATGCACCATTTCCCGTCTACTGTAAACCTCGCACCCTACCATAGACGATCTGGCACACAAATTGCGTCTCGATTAAAAACTAGAGGCTCCATGGAGACTTCTTTCCAAGGGAGTTACACGACTGCGGTCGACGCATATAACCTCTCCTTGGAGTCTAGTTGTTTCTATCCGGTGAACCACTGCCCGTTTACTGTAACACTCGCACCATCCCATTGACAATTCGACACAGAAATTGGGTCGCGATTGAAATCTGCAGGGTCCTTGCTGACCTCTCTTGAAGAGACGAACATTGTTGCGGTCGCTGCATGGAATCCCACATCGGAGTCCAATGGCTTGTATCCGATGCACCATTTCCCGTCTACTGTAAACCTCGCACCCTTCCATAGACGATCTGGCACAGAAATTGCGTCTCGATTAAAAACTAGAGGCTCCATGGAGACTTATTTCCAAGGGAGTCACACGACTGCGGTCGCCGCATATAACCTCTCCTTGGAGTCTAGTTGTTTCTATCCGGTGAACCACTGCCCGTTTACTGTAACACTCGCACCATACCATTGACAATTCGACACAGAAATTGCGTCGCGATTGAAAACTGCAGGCTCCTTGCTGACCTCTCTTGAAGAGACGAACATTGCAGCGGTCGCTGCATGGAATCCCACATTGGAGTCCAGTGGCTTGTATCCGATGCACCATTTCCCATCTACTGTAAACCTCGCACCCTTCCATAGACGATCTGGCACAGAAATTGCGTCTCGATTAAAAACTAGAGGCTCCATGGAGCCTTATTTCCAAGGGAGTTACACGACTGCGGTCGCCGCATAAAACCTCTCCTTGGAGTCTAGTTGTTTCTATCCGGTGAACCACTGCCCGTTTACTGTAACACTCGCACCATCCCATTGACAATTCGACACAGAAATTGCGTCGCGATTGAAAACTGCAGGCTCCTTGCTGACCTCTCTTGAAGAGACGAACATTGTTGCGGTCGCTGCATGGAATCCCACATCGGAGTCCAGTGGCTTGTATCCGATGCACCATTTCCCGTCTACTGTAAACCTCGCACCCTTCCATAGACGATCTGGCACAGAAATTGCGTCTCGATTAAAAGCTAGAGGCTCCATGGATACTTCTTTCCAAGGGAGTTACACGACTGCGGTCGCCGCATATAACCTCTCCTTGGAGTCTAGTTGTTTCTATCCGGTGAACCACAGCCGGTTTACTGTAACACTCGCACCATCCCATTGACAATTCGACACAGAAATTGCGTCGCGAATGGAAACTGCAGGCTCCTTGCTGACCTCTCTTGAAGAGACGAACATTGTTGCGGTCGATGCTTGGAATCCCACATCGGAGTCCAGTGGCTTGTATCCGACGCACCATTTCCCGTCTACTGTAAACCTCGCACCCTTCCATAGACGATCTGGCACAGAAATTGCGTCTCGATTAAAAACTAGAGGCTCCATGGAGACTTCTTCCCAAGGGAGTTACACGACTGCGGTCGCCGCATATAACCACTCCTTGGAGTCTAGTTGTTTCTATCCGGTGAACCACTGCCCGTTTACTGTAACACTCGCACCATCCCATTGACAATTGGACACAGAAATTGCGTCGCGATTGAAAACTGCAGGCTCCTTGCTGACCTCTCTTGAAGAGATGAACATTGTTGCGGTCGCTGCATGGAATCCCACATCGGAGTCCAGTGGCTTGTATCCGATGCACCATTTCCCGTCTACTGTAAACCTCACACCCTTGCATAGACGATCTGGCACAGAAATTGCGTCTCGATTAAAAACTAGAGGCTCCATGGAGACTTATTTCCAAGGGAGTTACACGACTGCGGTCGCCGCATATAACCTCTCCTTGGAGTCTAGTTGTTTCTATCCGGTGAACCACTGCCCGTTTACTGTAACACTCGCACCATCCCATTGACAATTCGACACAGGATTTGCGTCGCGATTGAAAACTGCAGGCTCCTTGCTGACCTCTCTTGAAGAGACGAACATTGCTGCGGTCGCTGCATGGACTCCCACATCGGAGTCCAGTTGCTTGTATCCGATGCACCATTTCCCGTCTACTGTAAACCTCGCACCCTTCCATAGACGATCTGGCACAGAAATTGCGTCTCGAATATAAACTAGAGGCTCCATGGAGACTTATTTCCAAGGGAGTTACACGACTGCGGTCGCCGCATATAACCTCTCCCTGGAGTCTAGTTGTTTCTATCCGGTGAACCACTGCCCGTTTACTGTAACACTCTCACCATCCCATTGACAATTCGACACAGAAATTGCGTCGCGATTGAAAACTGCAGGCTCCTTGCTGACCTCTCTTGAAGAGACGAACATTGTTGCGGTCGCTGCATGGAATCCCACATCGGAGTCCAGTGGCTTGTATCCGATGCACCATTTCCTGTCTACTGTAAACCTCGCACCCTTCCATAGACGATCTGGCACAGAAATTGCGTCTCGATAAAAAACTAGAGGCTCCATGGAGACTTATTTCCAAGGGAGTCACACGACTGCGGTCGCCGCATATAACCTCTCCTTGGAGTCTAGTTGTTTCTATCCGGTGAACCACTGCCCGTTTACTGTAACACTCGCACCATACCATTGACAATTCGACACAGAAATTGCGTCGCGATTGAAAACTGCAGGCTCCTTGCTGACCTCTCTTGAAGAGACGAACATTGCAGCGGTCGCTGCATGGAATCCCACATTGGAGTCCAGTGGCTTGTATCCGATGCACCATTTCCCATCTACTGTAAACCTCGCACCCTTCCATAGACGATCTGGCACAGAAATTGCGTCTCGATTAAAAACTAGAGGCTCCATGGAGACTTCCTTCCAAGGGAGTTACACGACTGCGGTCGCCGCATATAACCTCTCCTTGGAGTCTAGTTGTTTCTATCCGGTGAACCACTGCCCGTTTACTGTAACACTCGCACCATCCCATTGACAATTTGACACAGAAATGACGTCGCGATTGAAAACTGCAGGCTCCTTGCTGACCTCTCTTGAAGAGACGAACATTGTTGCGGTCGCTGCATGGAATCCCACATCGGAGTCCAGTGGCTTGTATCCGATGCACCATTTCCCGTCTACTGTAAACCTCGCACCCTTCCATAGACGATCTGGCACAGAAATTGCGTCTCGATTAAAAACTAGAGGCTCCATGGAGACTTATTCCCAAGGGAGTTACACGACTGCGGTCGCCGCATATAACCTCTCCTTGGAGTCTAGTTGTTTCTATCCGGTGAACCACTGCCCGTTTTCTGTAACACTCGCACCATCCCATTGACAATTCGACACAGAAATTGCGTCGCGATTGAAAACTGCAGGCTCCTTGCTGACCTCTCTTGAAGAGATGAACATTGTTGCGGTCGCTGCATGGAATCCCACATCGGAGTCCAGTGGCTTGTATCCGATGCACCATTTCCCGTCTACTGTAAACCTCACACCCTTGCATAGACGATCTGGCACAGAAATTGCGTCTCGATTAAAAACTAGAGGCTCCATGGAGACTTAATTCCAAGGGAGTTACACGACTGCGGTCGCCGCATATAAAATCTCCCTGGAGTCTAGTTGTTTCTATCCGGTGAACCACTGCCCGTTTACTGTAACACTCTCACCATCCCATTGACAATTCGACACAGAAATTGCGTCGCGATTGAAAACTGCAGGCTCCTTGCTGACCTCTCTTGAAGAGACGAACATTGTTGCGGTCGCTGCATGGAATCCCACATCGGAGTCCAGTGGCTTGTATCCGATGCACCATTTCCCCTCTACTGTAAACCTTGCACCCTTCCATAGACGATCTGGCACAGAAATTGCGTCTCGATTAAAAACTAGAGGCTCCATGGAGACTTCTTTGCAAGGGAGTTACACGACTGCGGTCGCCACATATAACCTCTCCTTGGAGTCTAGTTGTTTCTATCCGGTGAACCACTGCCCGTTTACTGTAACACTCGCACCATCCCATTGACAATTCGACACAGAAATTGCGTCGCGATTGAAAACTGCAGGGTCCTTGCTGACCTCTCTTGAAGAGACGAACATTGTTGCGGTCGCTGCATGGAATCCCACATCGGAGTCCAGTGGCTTGTATCCGATGCACCATTTCCCAAAACTGTAAACCTCGCACCCTTGCATAGACGATCTGGCACAGAAATTGCGTCTCGAATAAAAACTAGAGGCTCCATGGAGACTTATTTCCAAGGGAGTTACACGACTGCGGTCGCCGCATATAACCTCTCCTTGGAGTCTAGTTGTTTCTATCCGGTGAACCACTGCCCGTTTACTGTAACACTCGCACCATCCCATTGACAATTCGACACAGGATTTGCGTCGCGATTGAAAACTGCAGGCTCCTTGCTGACCTCTCTTGAAGAGACGAACATTGCTGCGGTCGCTGCATGGACTCCCACATCGGAGTCCAGTTGCTTGTATCCGATGCACCATTTCCCGTCTACTGTAAACCTCGCACCCTTCCATAGACGATCTGGCACAGAAATTGCGTCTCGAATATAAACTAGAGGCTCCATGGAGACTTATTTCCAAGGGAGTTACACGACTGCGGTCGCCGCATATAACCTCTCCCTGGAGTCTAGTTGTTTCTATCCGGTGAACCACTGCCCGTTTACTGTAACACTCTCACCATCCCATTGACAATTCGACACAGGTATTGCGTCGCGATTGAAAACTGCAGGCTCCTTGCTGACCTCTCTTGAAGAGACGAACATTGTTGCGGTCGCTGCATGGAATCCCACATCGGAGTCCAGTGGCTTGTATCCGATGCACCATTTCCTGTCTACTGTAAACCTCGCACCCTTCCATAGACGATCTGGCACAGAAATTGCGTCTCGATAAAAAACTAGAGGCTCCATGGAGACTTATTTCCAAGGGAGTCACACGACTGCGGTCGCCGCATATAACCTCTCCTTGGAGTCTAGTTGTTTCTATCCGGTGAACCACTGCCCGTTTACTGTAACACTCGCACCATACCATTGACAATTCGACACAGAAATTGCGTCGCGATTGAAAACTGCAGGCTCCTTGCTGACCTCTCTTGAAGAGACGAACATTGCAGCGGTCGCTGCATGGAATCCCACATTGGAGTCCAGTGGCTTGTATCCGATGCACCATTTCCCATCTACTGTAAACCTCGCACCCTTCCATAGACGATCTGGCACAGAAATTGCGTCTCGATTAAAAACTAGAGGCTCCATGGAGACTTCCTTCCAAGGGAGTTACACGACTGCGGTCGCCACATATAACCTCTCCTTGGAGTCTAGTTGTTTCTATCCGGTGACCCACTGCCCGTTTACTGTAACACTCGCACCATCCCATTGACAATTTGACACAGAAGTGACGTCGCGATTGAAAACTGCAGGCTCCTTGCTGACCTCTCTTGAAGAGACGAACATTGTTGCGGTCGCTGCATGGAATCCCACATCGGAGTCCAGTGGCTTGTATCCGATGCACCATTTCCCGTCTACTGTAAACCTCGCACCCTTCCATAGACGATCTGGCACAGAAATTGCGTCTCGATTAAAAACTAGAGGCTCCATGGAGACTTCTTCCCAAGGGAGTTACACGACTGCGGTCGCCGCATATAACCTCTCCTTGGAGTCTAGTTGTTTCTATCCGGTGAACCACTGCCCGTTTACTGTAACACTCGCACCATCCCATTGACAATTCGACACAGAAATTGCGTCGCGATTGAAAACTGCAGGCTCCTTGCTGACCTCTCTTGAAGAGATGAACATTGTTGCGGTCGCTGCATGGAATCCCACATCGGAGTCCAGTGGCTTGTATCCGATGCACCATTTCCCGTCTACTGTAAACCTCACACCCTTGCATAGACGATCTGGCACAGAAATTGCGTCTCGATTAAAAACTAGAGGCTCCATGGAGACTTAATTCCAAGGGAGTTACACGACTGCGGTCGCCGCATATAAAATCTCCCTGGAGTCTAGTTGTTTCTATCCGGTGAACCACTGCCCGTTTACTGTAACACTCTCACCATCCCATTGACAATTCGACACAGAAATTGCGTCGCGATTGAAAACTGCAGGCTCCTTGCTGACCTCTCTTGAAGAGACGAACATTGTTGCGGTCGCTGCATGGAATCCCACATTGGAGTCCAGTGGCTTGTATCCGATGCACCATTTCCCCTCTACTGTAAACCTTGCACCCTTCCATAGACGATCTGGCACAGAAATTGCGTCTCGATTAAAAACTAGAGGCTCCATGGAGACTTCTTTCCAAGGGAGTTACACGACTGCGGTCGCCACATATAACCTCTCCTTGGAGTCTAGTTGTTTCTATCCGGTGAACCACTGCCCGTTTACTGTAACACTCGCACCATCCCATTGACAATTCGACACAGAAATTGCGTCGCGATTGAAAACTGCAGGGTCCTTGCTGACCTCTCTTGAAGAGACGAACATTGTTGCGGTCGCTGCATGGAATCCCACATCGGAGTCCAGTGGCTTGTATCCGATGCACCATTTCCCAAAACTGTAAACCTCGCACCCTTCCATAGACGATCTGGCACAGAAATTGCGTCTCGATTAAAAACTAGAGGCTCCATGGAGACTTATTTCCAAGGGAGTTACACGACTGCGGTCACCGCATATAACCTCTCCTTGGAGTCTAGTTGTTTCTATCCGGTGAACCAGTGCCCGTTTACTGTAACAGTCGCACCATCCCATTGACAATTCGACACAGAAATTGCGTCGCGATTGAAAACTGCAGGCTCCTTGCTGACCTCTCTTGAAGAGACGAACATTGTTGCGGTCGCTGCATGGAATCCCACATCGGAGTCCAGTGGCTTGTATCCGATGCACCATTTCCCATCTACTGTAAACCTCGCACCCTTGCATAGACGATCTGGCACAGAAATTGCGTCTCGATTAAAAACTAGAGATTTCATGGAGACTTCTTTCCAAGGGAGTTACACGACTGCGGTCGCCGCATATAACCTCTCCTTGGAGTCTAGTTGTTTCTATCCAGTGAACCACTGCCCGTTTACAGTAACACTCGCACCATCCCATTGACAATTCGACACAGTAATTGCGTCGCGATTGAAAACTGCAGGCTCCTTGCTGACCTCTCTTGAAGAGACGAACATTGTTGCGCTCGCTGCATGGAATCCCACATCGGAGTCCGGTGGCATGTATCCAATGCACCATTTCCCGTCTACTGTAAACCTCGCACCCTTCCATAGACGATCTGGCACAGAAATTGCGTCTCGATTAAAAACTAGAGGCTCCATGGAGACTTCTTCCCAAGGGAGTTACACGACTGCGGTCGCCGCATATAACCTCTCCTTGGAGTCTAGTTGTTTCTATCCGGTGAACCACTGCCCGTTTACTGTAACACCCGCACCATCCCATTGACAATTCGACACAGAAATTGCGTCGCGATTGAAAACTGCAGGCTCCTTGCTGACCTCTCTTGAAGAGACGAACATTAATGGGGTCGCTGCATGGAATCCCACATCGGAGTCCAGTGGCTTGTATCCGATGCACCATTTCCCGTCTACTGTAAACCTCGCACCCTTCCATAGACGATCTGGCACAGAAATTGCGTCTCGATTAAAAACTAGAGGCTCCATGGAGACTTTTTTTCCAAGGGAGTTACACGACTGCGGTCGCCGCATATAACCTCTCCTTGGAGTCTAGTTGTTTCTATCCGGTGAACCAGTGCCCGTTTACTGTAACACTCGCACCATCCCATTGACAATTCGACACAGAAATTGCGTCGCGATTGAAAACTGCAGGCTCCTTGCTGACCTCTCTTGAAGAGACGAACATTGTTGCGGTCGCTGCATGGAATCCCACATCGGAGTCCAGTGGCTTGTATCCGATGCACCATTTCCCGTCTACTGTAAACCACGCACCCTTCCATAGACGATCTGGCACAGAAATTGCGTCTCGATTAAAAACTAGAGGCTCCATGGAGACTTATTTCCAAGGGAGTTACACGACTGCAGTCGCCGCATATAACCTCTCCTTGGAGTCTAATTGTTTCTATCCGGTGGACCACTCCCCGTTTACTGTAACACTCGCACCATCCCATTGACAATTCGACACAGAAATTGCGTCGCGATTGAAAACTGCAGGCTCCTTGCTGACCTCTCTTGAAGAGACGAACATTGTTGCGGTCGCTGCATGGAATCCCACATCGGAGTCCAGTGGCTTGTATCCGATGCACCATTTCCCGTCTACTGTAAACCTCGCACCCTTCCATAGACGATCTGGCACAGAAATTGCGTCTCGATTAAAAACTAGAGGCTCCATGGAGACTTATTTCCAAGGGAGTTACACGACTGCGGTCGCCGCATATAACCTGTCCTTGGAGTCTAGTTGTTTCTATCCGGTGAACCACTGCCCGTTTACTGTAACACTCGCACCATCCCATTGACAATTCGACACAGAAAATGCGTCGCGATTGAAAACTGCAGGCTCCTTGCTGACCTCTCTTGAAGAGACGAACATTGTTGCGGTCGCTGCATGGAATCCCACATCGGAGTCCAGTGGCTTGTATCCGATGCACCATTTCCCGTCTACTGTAAACCTCGCACCCTTCCATAGACGATCTGGCACAGAAATTGCGTCTCGATTAAAAACTAGAGGCTCCATGGAGACTTCTTTCCAAGGGAGTTACACGACTGCGGTCGACGCATATAACCTCTCCTTGGAGTCTAGATGTTTCTATCCGGTGAACCACTGCCCGTTTACTGTAACACTCGCAGCATCCCATTGACAATTCGACACAGAAATTGCGTCGCGATTGAAAACTGCAGGCTCCTTGCTGACCTCTCTTGAAGAGACGAACATTGTTGCGGTCGCTGCATGGAATCCCACATCGGAGTCCAGTGGCTTGTATCCGATGCACCATTTCCCGTCTACTGTAAACCTCGCACCCTTCCATAGACGATCTGGCACAGAAATTGCGTCTCGATTTAAAACTAGAGGCTCCATGGAGACTTATTTCCAAGGGAGTTACACGACTGCGGTCGCCGCATATAACCTCTCCTTGGAGTCTAGTTGTTTCTATCCGGTGGACCACTGCCCATTTACTGTAACACTCGCACCATCCCATTGACAATTCGACACAGAAATTGCGTCGCGATTGAAAACTGCAGGCTCCTTGCTGACCTCTCTTGAAGAGACGAACATTGTTTCGGTCGCTGCATGGAATCCCACATCGGAGTCCAGTGGCTTGTATCCGATGCACCATTTCCCATCTACTGTAAACCTCGCACCCTTCCATAGACGATCTGGCACAGAAATTGCGTCTCGATTAAAAACTAGAGGCTCCATGGAGACTTCTTTCCAAGGAAGTTACACGACTGCGGTCACCGCATATAACCTCTCCTTGCAGTCTAGTTGTTTCTATCCGGTGAACCACTGCCCGTTTACTGTAACACTCGCAGCATCCCATTGACAATTCGACACAGTAATTGTGTCGCGATTGAAAACTGCAGGCTCCTTGCTGACCTCTCTTGAAGAGACGAACATTGTTGCGCTCGCTGCATGGAATCCCACATCGGAGTCCGGTGGCATGTATCCAATGCACCATTTCCCGTCTACTGTAAACCTCGCACCCTTCCATAGACGATCTGGCACAGAAATTGCGTCTCGATTAAAAACTAGAAGCTCCATGGAGACTTCTTTCCAAGGGAGTTACACGACTGCGGTCGCCGCATATAACCTCTCCTTGGAGTCTAGTTGTTTCTATCCGGTGAACCACTGCCCGTTTACTGTAACACTCGCACCATCCCATTGACAATTCGACACAGAAATTGCGTCGCGATTGAAAACTGCAGGCTCCTTGCTGACCTCTCTTGAAGAGACGAACATTGTTGGGGTCGCTGCATGGAATCCCACATCGGAGTCCAGTGGCTTGTGTCCGATACACCATTTCCCATCTACTGTAAACCTCGCACCCTTCCATAGACGATCTGGCACAGAAATTGCGTCTCGATTATAAACTAGAGGCTCCATGGAGACTTATTTCCAAGGGAGTTACACGACTGCGGTCGCCGCATATAACCTCTCCTTGGAGTCTAGTTGTTTCTATCCGGTGAACCACTGCCCGTTTACTGTAACACTCGCACCATCCCATTGACAATTCGACACAGAAATTGCGTCGCGATTGAAAACTGCAGGCTCCTTGCTGACCTCTCTTGAAGAGACGAACATTGTTGCGGTCGCTGCATGGAATCCCACTCGGAGTCCAGTGGCTTGTATCCGATGCACCATTTCCCATCTACTGTAAACCTCGCACCCTTCCATAGACGATCTGGAACAGAAATTGCGTCTCGATTAAAAACTAGAGGCTCCATGGAGACTTCTTTCCAAGGGAGTTACACGACTGCGGTCGCCGCATATAACCTCTCCTTGGAGTCTGGTTGTTTCTATCCGGTGAACCACTGCCCGTTTACTGTAACACTCGCACCATCCCATTGACAATTCGACACAGAATTTGCGTCGCGATTGAAAACTGCAGGCTCCTTGCTGACCTCTCTTGAAGAGACGAACATTGTTGCGGCCGCTGCATGGAATCCCACATCGGAGTCCAGTGGCTTGTATCCGATGCACCATTTCCCATCAACTGTAAACCTCGCACCCTTCCATAGACGATCTGGCACAGAAATTGCGTCTCGATTAAAAACTAGAGATTTCATGGAGACTTCTTTCCAAGGGAGTTACATGACTGCGGTCGCCGCATATAACCTCTCCTTGGAGTCTAGTTGTTTCTATCCGGTGAACCACTGCCCGTTTACTGTAACACTCGCACCATCCCATTGACAATTCGACACAGAAATTGCGTCGCGATTGAAAACTGCAGGCTCCTTGCTGACCTCTCTTGAAGAGACGAACATTGTTGCGGTCGCTGCATGGAATCCCACATCGGAGTCCAGTGGCTTGTATCCGATGCACCATTTCCCATCTACTGTAAACCTCGCACCCTTCCATAGACGATCTGGCACAGAAATTGCGTCTCGATTAAAAACTAGAGGCTCCATGGAGACTTCTTTCCAAGGAAATTACACGACTGCGGTCACCGCATATAACCTCTCCTTGCAGTCTAGTTGTTTCTATCCGGTGAACCACTGCCCGTTTACTGTAACACTCGCACCATCCCATTGACAATTCGACACAGTAATTGTGTCGCGATTGAAAACTGCAGGCTCCTTGCTGACCTCTCTTGAAGAGACGAACATTGTTGCGCTCGCTGCATGGAATCCCACATCGGAGTCCGGTGGCATGTATCCAATGCACCATTTCCCGTCTACTGTAAACCTCGCACCCTTCCATAGACGATCTGGCACAGAAATTGCGTCTCGATTAAAAACTAGAAGCTCCATGGAGACTTCTTTCCAAGGGAGTTACACGACTGCGGTCGCCGCATATAACCTCTCCTTGGAGTCTAGTTGTTTCTATCCGGTGAACCACTGCCCGTTTACTGTAACACTCGCACCATCCCATTGACAATTCGACACAGAAATTGCGTCGCGATTGAAAACTGCAGGCTCCTTGCTGACCTCTCTTGAAGAGACGAACATTGTTGGGGTCGCTGCATGGAATCCCACATCGGAGTCCAGTGGCTTGTGTCCGATACACCATTTCCCATCTACTGTAAACCTCGCACCCTTCCATAGACGATCTGGCACAGAAATTGCGTCTCGATTATAAACTAGAGGCTCCATGGAGACTTTTTTTCCAAGGGAGTTACACGACTGCGGTCGCCGCATATAACCTCTCCTTGGAGTCTAGTTGTTTCTATCCGGTGAACCAGTGCCCGTTTACTGTAACACTCGCACCATCCCATTGACAATTCGGCACAGAAATTGCGTCGCGATTGAAAACTGCAGGCTCCTTGCTGACCTCTCTTGAAGAGACGAACATTGTTGCGGTCGCTGCATGGAATCCCACATCGGAGTCCAGTGGCTTGTATCCGATGCACCATTTCCCATCTACTGTAAACCTCGCACCCTTCCATAGACGATCTGGCACAGAAATTGCGTCTCGATTAAAAACTAGAGGCTCCATGGAGACTTATTTCCAAGGGAGTTACACGACTGCGGTCGCCGCATATAACCTCTCCTTGGAGTCTAGTTGTTTCTATCTGGTGGACCACTGCCCGTTTACTGTAACACTCGCACCATCCCATTGACAAATCGACACAGAAATTGCGTCGCGATTGAAAACTGCAGGCTCCTTGCTGACCTCTCTTGAAGAGACGAACATTGTTGCGGTCGCTGCATGGAATCCCACATCGGAGTCCAGTGGCTTGTATCCGATGCACCATTTCCCGTCTACTGTAAACCTCGCACCCTTCCATAGACGATCTGGCACAGAAATTGCGTCTCGATTAAAAACTAGAGGCTCCATGGAGACTTATTTCCAAGGGAGTTACACGACTGCGGTCGCCGCATATAACCTCTCCTTGGAGTCTAGTTGTTTCTATCCGGTGAACCACTGCCCGTTTACTGTAACACTCGCACCATCCCATTGACAATTCGACACAGAAATTGCGTCGCGATTGAAAACTGCAGGCTCCTTGCTGACCTCTCTTGAAGAGACGAACATTGTTGCGGTCGCTGCATGGAATCCCACTCGGAGTCCAGTGGCTTGTATCCGATGCACCATTTCCCATCTACTGTAAACCTCGCACCCTTCCATAGACGATCTGGAACAGAAATTGCGTCTCGATTAAAAACTAGAGGCTCCATGGAGACTTCTTTCCAAGGGAGTTACACGACTGCGGTCGCCGCATATAACCTCTCCTTGGAGTCTGGTTGTTTCTATCCGGTGAACCACTGCCCGTTTACTGTAACACTCGCACCATCCCATTGACAATTCGACACAGAATTTGCGTCGCGATTGAAAACTGCAGGGTCCTTGCTGACCTCTCTTGAAGAGACGAACATTGTTGCGGTCGCTGCATGGAATCCCACATCGGAGTCCAGTGGCTTGTATCCGATGCACCATTTCCCATCAACTGTAAACCTCGCACCCTTCCATAGACGATCTGGCACAGAAATTGCGTCTCGATTAAAAACTAGAGATTTCATGGAGACTTCTTTCCAAGGGAGTTACATGACTGCGGTCGCCGCATATAACCTCTCCTTGGAGTCTAGTTGTTTCTATCCGGTGAACCAGTGCCCGTTTACTGTAACACTCGCACCATCCCATTGACAATTCGACACAGAAATTGCGTCGCGATTGAAAACTGCAGGCTCCTTGCTGACCTCTCTTGAAGAGACGAACATTGTTACGGTCGCTGCATGGAATCCCACATCGGAGTCCAGTGGCTTGTATCCGATGCACCATTTGCCATCTACTGTAAACCTCGCACCCTTCCATAGACGATCTGGCAAAGAAATTGCGTCTCGATTAAAAACTAGAGGCTCCATGGAGACTTCTTTCCAAGGGAGTTACACGACTGCGGTCGACGCATATAACCTCTCCTTGGAGTCTAGTTGTTTCTATCCGGTGAACCACTGCCCATTTACTGTAACACTCGCACCATCCCATTGACAATTCGACACAGAAATTGTGTCGCGATTGAAAACTGAAGGCTCCTTGCTGACCTCTCTTGAAGAGACGAACATTGTTGCAGTCGCTGCATGGAATTCCACATCGGAGTCCAGTGGCTTGTATCCGATGCACCATTTCCCGTCTACTGTAAACCTCGCACCCTTCCATAGACGATCTGGCACAGAAATTGCGTCTCGATTAAAAACTAGAGGCTCCATGGAGACTTCTTTCCAAGGGAGTTACACGACTGCGGTCGCCGCATATAACCTCTCCTTGGAGTCTAGTTGTTTCTATCCGGTGAACCACTGCCCGTTTACTGTAACACTCGCACCATCCCATTGACAATTCGACACAGAAATTGCGTCGCGATTGAAAACTGCAGGCACCTTGCTGACCTCTCTTGAAGAGACGAACATTGTTGCGGTCGCTGCATGGAATCTCACATCGGAGTCCAGTGGCTTGTATCCGATGCACCATTTCCCATCTACTGTAAACCTCACACCCTTGCATAGACGATCTGGCACAGAAATTGCGTCTCGATTAAAAACTAGAGGCTCAATGGAGACTTATTTCCAAGGGAGTTACACGACTGCGGTCGCCGCATATAACCTCTCCTTGGAGTCTAGTTGTTTCTATCCGGTGAACCACTGCCCGTTTACTGTAACACTCGCACCATCCCATTGACAATTCGACACAGAAATTGCGTCGCGATTGAAAACTGCAGGCTCCTTGCTGACCTCTCTTGAAGAGACGAACATTGTTGCGGTCGCTGCATGGAATCCCACATCGGAGTCCAGTGGCTTGTATCCGATGCACCATTTCCCATCTACTGTAAACCTCGCACCCTTCCATAGACGATCTGGAACAGAAATTGCGTCTCGATTAAAAACTAGAGGCTACATGGAGACTTCTTTCCAAGGGAGTTACACGACTGCGGTCGCCGCATATAACCTCTCCTTGGAGTCTGGTTGTTTCTATCCGGTGAACCACTGCCCGTTTACTGTAACACTCTCACCATCCCATTGACAATTCGACACAGAAATTGCGTCGCGATTGAAAACTGCAGGCTCCTTGCTGACCTCTCTTGAAGAGACGAACATTGTTGCGGTCGCTGCATGGCATCCCACATCGGAGTCCAGTGGCTTGTATCCGATACACCATTTCCCGTACTACTGTAAACCTCGCACCCTTCCATAGACGATCTGGCAAAGAAATTGCGTCTCGATTAAAAACTAGGGGCTCCATGGAGACTTCTTTCCAAGGGAGTTACACGACTGCAGTCGACGCATATAACCTCTCCTTGGAGTCTAGTTGTTTCTATCCGGTGAACCACTGCCCGTTTACTGTAACACTCGCACCATCCCATTGACAATTCGACACAGAAATTGCGTCGCGATTGAAAACTGAAGGCTCCTTGCTGACCTCTCTTGAAGAGACGAACATTGTTGCAGTCGCTGCATGGAATTCCACATCGGAGTCCAGTGGCTTGTATCCGATGCACCATTTCCCGTCTACTGTAAACCTCGCACCCTTCCATAGACGATCTGGCACAGAAATTGCGTCTCGATTAAAAACTAGAGGCTCCATGGAGACTTCTTTCCAAGGGAGTTACACGACTGCGGTCGCCGCATATAACCTCTCCTTGGAGTCTAGTAGTTTCTATCCGGTGAACCACTGCCCGTTTACTGTAACACTCGCACCATCCCATTGACAATTCGACACAGAAACTGCGTCGCGATTGTAAACTGCAGGCTCCTTGCTGACCTCTCTTGAAGAGACGAACATTGTTGCGGTCGCTGCATGGAATCCCACATCGGAGTCCAGTGGCTTGTATCCGATGCACCATTTCCCGTCTACTGTAAACCTCGCACCCTTCCATAGACGATCTGGCACAGAAATTGCGTCTCGATTAAAAACTAGAGGCTCCATGGAGACTTCTTTCCAAGGGAGTTACACGACTGCGGTCGCCGCATATAACCTCTCCTTGGAGTCTAGTTGTTTCTATCCGGTGAACCACTGCCCGTTTACTGTAACACTCGCACCATCCCATTGACAATTGGACACAGAAATTGCGTCGCGATTGAAAACTGCAGGCTCCTTGCTGACCTCTCTTGAAGAGACGAACATTGTTGCGGTCGCTGCATGGAATCCCACATCGGAGTCCAGTGGCTTGTATCCGATGCACCATTTCCCGTCTACTGTAAACCTCGCACCCTTCCATAGACGATCTGGCAAAGAAATTGCGTCTCGATTAAAAACTAGAGGCTCCATGGAGACTTCTTTCCAAGGGAGTTACACGACTGCGATCGCCGCATATAACCTCTCCTTGGAGTCTAGTTGTTTCTATCCGGTGACCCACTGCCCGTTTACTGTAACACTCGCACCATACCATTGACAATTCGACACAGAAATTGCGTCGCGATTGAAAACTGCAGGCTCCTTGCTGACCTCTCTTGAAGAGACGAACATTGTTGCGGTCGCTGCATGGAATCCCACATCGGAGTCCAGTGGCTTGTATCCGATGCACCATTTCCCGTCTACTGTAAACCTCGCACCCTACCATAGACGATCTGGCACAGAAATTGGGTCTCGATTAAAAACTAGAGGCTCCATGGAGACTTCTTTCCAAGGGAGTTACACGACTGCGGTCGACGCATATAACCTCTCCTTGGAGTCTAGTTGTTTCTATCCGGTGAACCACTGCCCGTTTACTGTAACACTCGCACCATCCCATTGACAATTCGACACAGAAATTGCATCGCGATTGAAAACTGCAGGCTCCTTGCTGACCTCTCTTGAAGAGACGAACATTGTTGCGGTCGCTGCATGGAATCCCACATCGGAGTCCAGTGGCTTGTATCCGACGCACCATTTCCCGTCTACTGTAAACCTCGCACCTTTCCATAGACGATCTGGCACAGAAATTGCGGCTCGATTAAAAACTACAGGCTCCATGGAGACTTCTTTCCAAGGGAGTTACACGACTGTGGTCGCAGTATATAACCTCTCCTTGGAGTCTAGTTGTTTCTATTCGGTGAACCACTGCCCGTTTAGTGTAGCACTCGCACCATCCCATTGACAATTCGACACAGAAATTGCGTCGCGATTGAAAACTGCAGGCTCCTTGCTGACCTCTCTTGAAGAGACGAACATTGTTGCGGTCGCTGCATGGAATCCCACATCGGAGTCCAGTGGCTTGTATCCGATGCACCATTTCCCATCTACTGTAAACCTAGCACCCTTCCATAGACGATCTGGAACAGAAATTGCGTCTCGATTAAAAACTAGAGGCTCCATGGAGACTTCTTTCCAAGGCAGTTACACGACTGCGGTCGCCGCATATAACCTCTCCTTGGAGTCTGGTTGTTTCTATCCGGTGAACCACTGCCCGTTTACTGTAACACTCTCACCATCCCATTGACAATTCGACACAGAAATTGCGTCGCGATTGAAAACTGAAGGCTCCTTGCTGACCTCTCTTGAAAAGACGAACATTGTTGCAGTCGCTGCATGGAATTCCACATCGGAGTCCAGTGGCTTGTATCCGATGCACCATTTCCCGTCTACTGTAAACCTCGCACCCTTCCATAGACGATCTGGCACAGAAATTGCGTCTCGATTAAAAACTAGAGGCTCCATGGAGACTTCTTTCCAAGGGAGTTACACGACTGCGGTCGCCGCATATAACCTCTCCTTGGAGTCTAGTTGTTTCTATCCGGTGAACCACTGCCCGTTTACTGTAACACTCGCACCATCCCATTGACAATTCGACACAGAAACTGCGTCGCGATTGAAAACTGCAGGCTCCTTGCTGACCTCTCTTGAAGAGACGAACATTGTTGCGGTCGCTGCATGGACTCCCACATCGGAGTCCAGTGGCTTGTATCCGATGCACCATTTCCCGTCTACTGTAAACCTCGCACCCTTCCATAGACGATCTGGCACAGAAATTGCGTCTCGATTAAAAACTAGAGGCTCCATGGAGACTTATTTCCAAGGGAGTTACACGACTGCGGTCGCCGCATATAACCTCTCCTTGGAGTCTAGTTGTTTCTATCCGGTGAACCACTGCCCGTTTACTGTAACACTAGGAGCATCCCATTGACAATTCGACACAGAAATTGCGTCGCGATTGAAAACTGCAGGCTCCTTGCTGACCTCTCTTGAAGAGACGAACATTGTTGCGGTCGCTGTATGGAATCCCACATCGGAGTCCAGTGGCTTGTATCCGATGCACCATTTCCCATCTACTGTAAACCTCGCACCCTTCCATAGACGATCTGGAACAGAAATTGCGTCTCGATTAAAAACTAGAGGCTCCATGGAGACTTCTTTCAAAGGGAGTTACACGACTGCGGTCGCCGCATATAACCTCTCCTTGGAGTCTGGTTGTTTCTATCCGGTGAACCACTGCCCGTTTACTGTAACACTCTCACCATCCCATTGACAATTCGACACAGAAATTGCGTCGCGATTGAAAACTGCAGGCTCCTTGCTGACCTCTCTTGAAGAGACGAACATTGTTGCGGTCGCTGCATGGCATCCCACATCGGAGTCCAGTGGCTTGTATCCGATACACCATTTCCCGTCTACTGTAAACCTCGCACCCTTCCATAGACGATCTGGCAAAGAAATTGCGTCTCGATTAAAAACTAGAGGCTCCATGGAGACTTCTTTCCAAGGGAGTTACACGACTGCGGTCGACGCATATAACCTCTCCTTGGAGTCTAGTTGTTTCAATCCGGTGAACCACTGCCCATTTACTGTAACACTCGCACCATCCCATTGACAATTCGACACAGAAATTGCGTCGCGATTGAAAAATGAAGGCTCCTTGCTGACCTCTCTTGAAGAGACGAACATTGTTGCAGTCGCTGCATGGAATTCCACATCGGAGTCCAGTGGCTTGTATCCGATGCACCATATCCCGTCTACTGTAAACCTCGCACCCTTCCATAGACGATCTGGCACAGAAATTGCGTCTCGATTAAAAACTAGAGGCTCCATGGAGACTTCTTTCCAAGGGAGTTACACGACTGCGGTCGCCGCATATAACCTCTCCTTGGAGTCTAGTTGTTTCTATCCGGTGAACCACTGCCCGTTTACTGTAACACTCGCACCATCCCATTGACAATTCGACACAGAAACTGCGTCGCGATTGAAAACTGCAGGCTCCTTGCTGACCTCTCTTGAAGAGACGAACATTGTTGCGGTCGCTGCATGGAATCCCACATCGGAGCCCAGTGGCTTGTATCCGATGCACCATTTCCCGTCTACTGTAAACCTCGCACCCTTCCATAGACGATCTGGCACAGAAATTGCGTCTCGATTAAAAACTAGAGGCTCCATGGAAACTTCTTCCCAAGGGAGTTACACGACTGCGGTCGCCACATATAACCTCTCCTTGGAGTCTAGTTGTTTCTATCCGGTGAACCACTGCCCGTTTACTGTAACACTAGGACCATCCCATTGACAATTCGACACAGAAATTGCGTCGCGATTGAAAACTGAAGGCTCCTTGCTGACCTCTCTTGAAGAGACGAACATTGTTGCGGTCACTGCATGGAATCCCACATCGGAGTCCAGTGGCTTGTATCCGATGCACCATTTCCCGTCTACTGTAAACCTCGCACCTTTCCATAGACGATCTGGCACAGAAATTGCGTCTCGATTAAAAACTACAGGCTCCATGGAGACTTCTTTCCAAGGGAGTTACACGACTGCGGTCGCAGCATATAACCTCTCCTTGGAGTCTAGTTGTTTCTATTCGGTGAACCACTGCCCGTTTAGTGTAGCACTCGCACCATCCCATTGACAATTCGACACAGAAATTGCGTCCCGATTGAAAACTGCAGGCTCCTTGCTGACATCGGGGTCCAGTGGCTTGTATCCGATGCACCATTTCCCGTCTACTGTAAACCTCGAACCCTTCCATAGACGATCTGGCACAGAAATTGCGACTCGATTAAAAACTAGAGGCTCCATGGAGACTTCTTTCCAAGGGAGTTACACGACTGCGGTCGACGCATATAACCTCTCCTTGGAGTCTAGTTGTTTCTATCCGGTGAACCACTGCCCGTTTACTGTAACACTCGCAGCATCCCATTGACAATTCGACACAGAAATTGCGTCGCGATTGAAAACTGCAGGCACCTTGCTGACCTCTCTTGAAGAGACGAACATTGTTGCGGTCGCTGCATGGAATCTCACATCGGAGTCCAGTGGCTTGTATCCGATTCACCATTTCCCGTCTACTGTAAACCTCACACCCTTGCATAGACGATCTGGCACAGAAATTGCGTCTCGATTAAAAACTAGAGGCTCAATGGAGACTTATTTCCAAGGGAGTTACACGACTGCGGTCGCCGCATATAACCTCTCCTTGGAGTCTAGTTGTTTCTATCCGGTGAACCACTGCCCGTTTACTGTAACACTCGCACCATCCCATTGACAATTCGACACAGAAATTGCGTCGCGATTGAAAACTGCAGGCTACTTGCTGACCTCTCTTGAAGAGACGAACATTGTTGCGGTCGCTGCATGGAATCCCACATCGGAGGCCAGTGGCTTGTATCCGATGCACCATTTCCATCTACTGTAAACCTCGCACCCTTCCATAGACGATCTGGAACAGAAATTGCGTCTCGATTAAAAACTAGAGGCTCCATGGAGACTTCTTTCCAAGGGAGTTACACGACTGCGGTCGCCGCATATAACCTCTCCTTGGAGTCTGGTTGTTTCTATCCGGTGAACCACTGCCCGTTTACTGTAACACTCGCACCATCCCATTGACAATTCGACACAGAAATTGCGTCGCGATTGAAAACTGCAGGCTCCTTGCTGACCTCTCTTGAAGAGACGAACATTGTTGCAGTCGCTGCATATAATTCCACATCGGAGTCCAGTGGCTTGTATCCGATGCACCATTTCCCGTCTACTGTAAACCTCGCACCCTTCCATAGACGATCTGGCACAGAAATTGCGTCTCGATTAGAAACTAGAGGCTCCATGGAGACTTCTTTCCAAGGGAGTTACACGACTGCGGTCGCCGCATATAACCTCTCCTTGGAGTCTAGTTGTTTCTATCCGGTGAACCACTGCCCGTTTACTGTAACACTCGCACCATCCCATTGACAATTCGACACAGAAACTGCGTCGCGATTGAAAACTGCAGGCTCCTTGCTGACCTCTCTTGAAGAGACGAACATTGTTGCGGTCGCTGCATGGAATCCCACATCGGAGTCCAGTGGCTTGTATCCGATGCACCATTTCCCGTCTACTGTAAACCTCGCACCCTTCCATAGACGATCTGGCACAGAAATTGCGTCTCGAATAAAAACTAGAGGCTCCATGGAGACTTCTTTCCAAGGGAGTTACACGACTGCGGTCGCCGCATATAACCTCTCCTTGGAGTCTAGTTGTTTCTATCCGGTGACCCACTGCCCGTTTACTGTAACACTCGCAACATACCATTGACAATTGGACACAGAAATTGCGTCGCGATTGAAAACTGCAGGCTCCTTGCTGACCTCTCTTGAAGAGACGAACATTGTTGCGGTCGCTGCATGGAATCCCACATCGGAGTCCAGTGGCTTGTATCCGATGCACCATTTCCCGTCTACTGTAAAACTCGCACCCTACCATAGACGATCTGGCACAGAAATTGGGTCTCGATTAAAAACTAGAGGCTCCATGGAGACTTCTTTCTAAGAGGGTTACACGACTGCGGTCGACGCATATAACCTCTCCTTGGAGTCTAGTTGTTTCTATCCGGTGAACCACTGCCCGTTTACTGTAACACTCGCAGCATCCCATTGACAATTCGACACAGAAATTGCGTCGCGATTGAAAACTGCAGGCACCTTGCTGACCTCTCTTGAAGAGACGAACATTGTTGCGGTCGCTGCATGGAATCCCACATCGGAGTCCAGTGGCTTGTATCAGATGCACCATTTCCCGTCTACTGTAAACCTCGCACCCTTCCATAGACGATCTGGCACAGAAATTGCGTCTCGATTAAAAACTAGAGGCTCCATGGAAACTTCTTCCCAAGGGAGTTACACGACTGCGGTCGCCACATATAACCTCTCCTTGGAGTCTAGTTGTTTCTATCCGGTGAACCACTGCCCGTTTACTGCAACACTCGCACCATCCCATTGACAATTCGACACAGAAATTGCATCGCGATTGAAAACTGCAGGCTCCTTGCTGACCTCTCTTGAAGAGACGAACATTGTTGCGGTCGCTGCATGGAATCCCACATCGGAGTCCAGTGGCTTGTATCCGATACACCATTTCCCGTACTACTGTAATCCTCACACCCTTCCATAGACGATCTGGCAAAGAAATTGCGTCACGATTAAAAACTAGAGGCTCCATGGAGACTTCTTTCCAAGGGAGTTACACGACTGCGGTCGACGCATATAACCTCTCCTTGGAGTCTAGTTGTTTCAATCCGGTGAACCACTGCCCATTTACTGTAACACTCGCACCATCCCATTGACAATTCGACACAGAAATTGCGTCGCGACTGAAAACTGAAGGCTCCTTGCTGACCTCTCTTGAAGAGACGAACATTGTTGCAGTCGCTGCATGGAATTCCACATTGGAGTCCAGTGGCTTGTATCCGATGCACCATTTCCCGTCTACTGTAAACCTCGCACCCTTCCATAGACGATCTGGCACAGAAATTGCGTCTCGATTAAAAACTAGAGGCTCCATGGAGACTTCTTTCCAAGGGAGTTACACGACTGCGGTCGCCGCATATAACCTCTCCTTGGAGTCTAGTTGTTTCTATCCGGTGAACCACTGCCCGTTTACTGTAACACTCGCACCATCCCATTGACAATTCGACACAGATACTGCGTCGCGATTGAAAACTGCAGGCTCCTTGCTGACCTCTCTTGAAGAGACGAACATTGTTGCGGTCGCTGCATGGAATCCCACATCGGAGTCCAGTGGCTTGTATCCGATGCACCATTTCCCGTCTACTGTAAACCTCGCACCCTTCCATAGACGATCTGGCACAGAAATTGCGTCTCGATTAAAAACTAGAGGCTCCATGGAGACTTCTTTGCAAGGGAGTTACACGACTGCGGTCGCCGCATATAACCTCTCCTTGGAGTCTAGTTGTTTCTATCCGGTGAACCACTGCCCGTTTACTGTAACACTCGCGCCATCCCATTGACAATTGGACACAGAAATTGCGTCGCGATTGAAAACTGCAGGCTCCTTGCTGACCTCTCTTGAAGAGACGAACATTGTTGCGGTCGCTGCATGGAATCCCACATCGGAGTCCAGTGGCTTGTATCCGATGCACCATTTCCCATCTACTGTAAACCTCGCACCCTTCCATAGACGATCTGGCACAGAAATTGCGTCTCGATTAAAAACTAGAGGCTCCATGGAGACTTCTTTCCAAGGGAGTTACACGACTGCGGTCGCCGCATATAACCTCTCCTTGGAGTCTAGTTGTTTCAATCCGGTGAACCACTGCCCATTTACTGTAACACTCGCACCATCCCATTGAAAATTCGACACAGAAATTGCGTCGCGACTGAAAACTGAAGGCTCCTTGCTGACCTCTCTTGAAGAGACGAACATTGTTGCAGTCGCTGCATGGAATTCCACATTGGAGTCCAGTGGCTTGTATCCGATGCACCATTTCCCGTCTACTGTAAACCTCGCACCCTTCCATAGACGATCTGGCACAGAAATTGCGTCTCGATTAAAAACTAGAGGCTCCATGGAGACTTCTTTCCAAGGGAGTTACACGACTGCGGTCGCCGCATATAACCTCTCCTTGGAGTCTAGTTGTTTCTATCCGGTGAACCACTGCCCGTTTACTGTAACACTCGCACCATCCCATTGACAATTCGACACAGAAACTGCGTCGCGATTGAAAACTGCAGGCTCCTTGCTGACCTCTCTTGAAGAGACGAACATTGTTGCGGTCGCTGCATGGAATCCCACATCGGAGTCCAGTGGCTTGTATCCGATGCACCATTTCCCGTCTACTGTAAACCTCGCACCCTTCCATAGACGATCTGGCACAGAAATTGCGTCTCGATTAAAAACTAGAGGCTCCATGGAGACTTCTTTGCAAGGGAGTAACACGACTGCGGTCGCCGCATATAACCTCTCCTTGGAGTCTAGTTGTTTCTATCCGGTGAACCACTGCCCGTTTACTGTAACACTCGCACCATCCCATTGACAATTCGACACAGAAATTGCGTCCCGATTGAAAACTGCAGGCTCCTTGCTGACCTCTCTTGAAGAGACGAACATTGTTGCGGTCGCTTCATGGAATCCCACATCGGAGTCCAGTGGCTTGTATCCGATGCACCATTTCCCGTCTACTGTAAACCTCGCACCCTTCCATAGACTATCTGGCACAGAAATTGCGTCTCGATTAAAAACTAGAGGCTCCATGGAAACTTCTTCCCAAGGGAGTTACACGACTGCGGTCGCCACATATAACCTCTCCTTGGAGTCTAGTTGTTTCTATCCGGTGAACCACTGCCCGTTTACTGTAACACTAGGAGCATCCCATTGACAATTCGACACAGAAATTGCATCGCGATTGAAAACTGCAGGCTCCTTGCTGACCTCTCTTGAAGAGACGAACATTGTTGCGGTCGCTGCATGGAATCCCACATCGGAGTCCAGTGGCTTGTATCCGATGCACCATTTCCCATCTACTGTAAACCTCGCACCCTTCCATAGACGATCTGGAACAGAAATTGCGTCTCGATTAAAAACTGGAGGCTCCATGGAGACTTCTTTCCAAGGGAGTTACACGACTGCGGTCGCCGCATATAACCTCTCCTTGGAGTCTGGTTGTTTCTATCCGGTGAACCAATGCCCGTTTACTGTAACACTCTCACCATCCCATTGACAATTCGACACAGAAATTGCGTCGCGATTGAAAACTGCAGGCTCCTTGCTGACCTCTCTTGAAGAGACGAACATTGTTGCGGTCGCTGCATGGCATCCCACATCGGAGTCCAGTGGCTTGTATCCGATACACCATTTCCCGTACTACTGTAAACCTCGCACCCTTCCATAGACGATCTGGCAAAGAAATTGCGTCTCGATTAAAAACTAGAGGCTCCATGGAGACTTCTTTCCAAGGGAGTTACACGACTGCGGTCGACGCATATAACCTCTCCTTGGAGTCTAGTTGTTTCTATCCGGTGAACCACTGCCCATTTACTGTAACACTCGCACCATCCCATTGACAATTCGACACAGAAATTGCGTCGCGATTGAAAACTGAAGGCTCCTTGCTGACCTCCCTTGAAGAGACGAACATTGTTGCAATCGCTGCATGGAATTCCACATCGGAGTCCAGTGGCTTGTATCCGATGCACCATTTCCCGTCTACTGTAAACCTCGCACCCTTCCATAGACGATCTGGCACAGAAATTGCGTCTCGATTAAAAACTAGAGGCTCCATGGAGACTTCTTTCCAAGGGAGTTAGACGACTGCGGTCGCCGCATATAACCTCTCCTTGGAGTCTAGTTGTTTCTATCCGGTGAACCACTGCCCGTTTACTGTAACACTCGCACCATACCATTGACAATTGGACACAGAAATTGCGTCGCGATTGAAAACTGCAGGCTCCTTGCTGACCTCTCTTGAAGAGACGAACATTGTTGCGGTCGCTGCATGGAATCCCACATCGGAGTCCAGTGGCTTGTATCCGATGCACCATTTCCCGTCTACTGTAAACCTCGCACCCTACCATAGACGATCTGGCACAGAAATTGGGTCTCGATTAAAAACTAGAGGCTCCATGGAGACTTCTTTCCAAGGGAGTTACACGACTGCGGTCGTCGCATATAACCTCTCCTTGGAGTCTAGTTGTTTCTATCCGGTGAACCACTGCCCGTTTACTGTAACACTCGCACCATCCCATTGACAATTGGACACAGAAATTGCGTCGCGATTGAAAACTGCAGGCTCCTTGCTGACCTCTCTTGAAGAGACGAACATTGTTGCGGTCGCTGCATGGAATCCCACATCGGAGTCCAGTGGCTTGTATCCGATGCACCATTTCCCATCTACTGTAAACCTCGCACCCTTCCATAGACGATCTGGCACAGAAATTGCGTCTCGATTAAAAACTAGAGGCTCCATGGAGACTTCTTTCCAAGGGAGTTACACGACTGCGGTCGCCGCATATAACCTCTCCTTGGAGTCTAGTTGTTTCTATCCGGTGAACCACTGCCCGTTTACTGTAACACTCGCAGCATCCCATTGACAATTCGACACAGAAATTGCGTCGCGATTGAAAACTGCAGGCACCTTGCTGACCTCTCTTGAAGAGACGAACATTGTTGCGGTCGCTGCATGGAATCTCACATCGGAGTCCAGTGGCTTGTATCCGATGCACCATTTCCCATCTACTGTAAACCTCACACCCTTGCATAGACGATCTGGCACAGAAATTGCGTCTCGATTAAAAACTAGAGGCTCAATGGAGACTTATTTCCAAGGGAGTTACACGACTGCGGTCGCCGCATACAACCTCTCCTTGGAGTCTAGTTGTTTCTATCCGGTGAACCACTGCCCGTTTACTGTAACACTCGCACCATCCCATTGACAATTCGACACAGAAATTGCGTCGCGATTGAAAACTGCAGGCTCCTTGCTGACCTCTCTTGAAGAGACGAACATTGTTGCGGTCGCTGCATGGAATCCCACATCGGAGTCCAGTGGCTTGTATCCGATGCACCATTTCCCGTCTACTGTAAACCTCGCACCTTTCCATAGACGATCTGGCACAGAAATTGCGTCTCGATTAAAAACTACAGGCTCCATGGAGACTTCTTTCCAAGGGAGTTACACGACTGCGGTCGCCGCATATAACCTCTCCTTGGAGTCTAGTTGTTTCTATTCGGTGAACCACTGCCCGTTTAGTGTAGCACTCGCACCATCCCATTGACAATTCGACACAGAAATTGCGTCGCGATTGAAAACTGCAGGCTCCTTGCTGACCTCTCTTGAAGAGACGAACATTGTTGCGGTCGCTGCATGGAATCCCACATCGGAGTCCAGCGGCTTGTATCCGATGCACCATTTCCCGTCTACTGTAAACCTCGCACCCTTCCATAGACGATCTGGCACAGAAATTGCGTCTCGATTAAAAACTAGAGGCTCCATGGAGACTTCTTTCCAAGGGAGTTACACGACTGCGGTCGACGCATATAACCTCTCCTTGGAGTCTAGTTGTTTCTATCCGGTGAACCACTGCCCGTTTACTGTAACACTCGCAGCATCCCATTGACAATTCGACACAGAAATTGCGTCGCGATTGAAAACTACAGGCACCTTGCTGACCTCTCTTGAAGAGACGAACATTGTTGCGGTCGCTGCATGGAATCTCACATCGGAGTCCAGTGGCTTGTATCCGATGCACCATTTCCCATCTACTGTAAACCTCACACCCTTGCATAGACGATCTGGCACAGAAATTGCGTCTCGATTAAAAACTAGAGGCTCAATGGAGACTTATTTCCAAGGGAGTTACACGACTGCGGTCGCCGCATACAACCTCTCCTTGGAGTGTAGTTGTTTCTATCCGGTGAACCACTGCCCGTTTACTGTAACACTCGCACCATCCCATTGACAATTCGACACAGAAATTGCGTCGCGATTGAAAACTGCAGGCTCCTTGCTGACCTCTCTTGAAGAGACGAACATTGTTGCGGTCGCTGCATGGAATCCCACATCGGAGTCCAGTGGCTTGTATCCGATGCACCATTTCCCGTCTACTGTAAACCTCGCACCCTTCCATAGACGATCTGGCAAAGAAATTGCGTCTCGATTAAAAACTAGAGGCTCCATGGAGACTTCTTCCGAAGGGAGTTACACGACTGCGGTCGCTGCATATAACCTCTCCTTGGAGTCTAGTTGTTTCTATCCGGTGACCCACTGCCCGTTTACTGTAACACTCGCACCATACCATTGACAATTGGACACAGAAATTGCGTCGCGATTGAAAACTGCAGGCTCCTTGCTGACCTCTCTTGAAGAGACGAACATTGTTGCGGACGCTGCATTGGAATCCCACATCGGAGTAAAGTGGCTTGTATCCGATGCACCATTTCCCGTCTACTGTAAACCTCGCACCCTACCATAGCCGATCTGGCACAGAAATTGGGTCTCGATTAAAAACTAGAGGCTCCATGGAGACTTCTTTCCAAGGGAGTTACACGAATGCGGTCGACGCATATAACCTCTCCTTGGAGTCTAGTTGTTTCTATCCGGTGAACCACTGCCCGTTTACTGTAACACTCGCAGCATCCCATTGACAATTCGACACAGAAATTGCGTCGCGATTGAAAACTGCAGGCACCTTGCTGACCTCTCTTGAAGAGACGAACATTGTTGCGGTCGCTGCATGGAATCCCATATTGGAGTCCTGTGGCTTGTATCCGATGCACCATTTCCCGTCTACTGTAAACCTCGCACCCTTCCATAGACTATCTGGCACAGAAATTGCGTCTCGATTAAAAACTAGAGGCTCCATGGAAACTTCTTCCCAAGGGAGTTACACGACTGCGGTCGCCACATATAACCTCTCCTTGGAGTCTAGTTGTTTGTATCCGGTGACCCACTGCCCGTTTACTGTAACACTCGCACCATCCCATTGACAATTCGACACAGAAATTGCATCGAGATTGAAAACTGCAGGCTCCTGGCTGACCTCTCTTGAAGAGACGAACATTGTTGCGGTCGCTGCATGAAATCCCACATCAGAGTCCAGTGGCTTGTATCCGATGCACCATTTCCCGTCTACTGTAAACCTCGCACCCTTCCATAGACGATCTGGCACAGAAATTGCGTCTCGATTAAAAACTAGAGGCTCCATGGAGTCTTCTTTCCAAGGGAGTTACACGACTGCGGTCGCCGCATATAACATCTCCTTGGAGTCTAGTTGTTTCTATCCGGTGAACCACTGCCCGTTTACTGTAACACTCGCACCATCCCATTGACAATTCGACACAGAAATTGCGTCGCGATTGAAAACTGCAGGCTCCTTGCTGACCTCTCTTGAAGAGACGAACATTGTTGCGGTCGCTGCATGGAATCCCACATCGGAATCCAGTGGCTTGTATCCGATGCACCATTTCCCGTCTACTGTAAACCTCGCACCCTTCCAAAGACGAACTGGCACAGAAATTGCGTCTCGATTAAAAACTAGAGGCTCCATGGAGACTTCTTTCCAAGGGAGTTACACGACTGCAGTCGCCGCATATAACCTCTCCTTGGAGTCTAGTTGTTTGTATCCGGTGAACCACTGCCCGTTTACTGTAACACTCGCACCATCCCATTGACAATTCGACACAGAAATTGCGTCGCGATTGAAAACTGCAGGCTCCTTGCTGACCTCTCTTGAAGAGACGAACATTTTTGCGGTCGCTGCATGGAATCCCACATCGGAGTCCAGTGGCTTGTATCCGATGCACCATTTCCCGTCTACTGTAAACCTCGCACCCTTCCATAGACGATCTGGCACAGAAATTGCGTCTCGATTAAAAACTAGAGGCTCCATGGAGACTTCTTTCCAAGGGAGTTACACGACTGCGGTCGACGCATATAACCTCTCCTTGGAGTCTAGTTGTTTCTATCCGGTGAACCACTGCCCGTTTACTGTAACACTCGCAGCATCCCATTGACAATTCGACACAGAAATTGCGTCGCGATTGAAAACTGCAGGCACCTTGCTGACCTCTCTTGAAGAGACGAACATTGTTGCGGTCGCTGCATGGAATCCCATATCGGAGTCCTGTGGCTTGTATCCGATGCACCATTTCCCGTCTACTGTAAACCTCGCACCCTTCCATAGACTATCTGGCACAGAAATTGCGTCTCGATTAAAAACTAGAGGCTCCATGGAGACTTCTTTCCAAGGGAGTTACACGACTGCGGTCGCCACATATAACCTCTCCTTGGAGTCTAGTTGTTTGTATCCGGTGACCCACTGCCCGTTTACTGTAACACTCGCACCATCCCATTGACAATTCGACACAGAAATTGCATCGAGATTGAAAACTGCAGGCTCCTGGCTGACCTCTCTTGAAGAGACGAACATTGTTGCGGTCGCTGCATGAAATCCCACATCAGAGTCCAGTGGCTTGTATCCGATGCACCATTTCCCGTCTACTGTAAACCTCGCACCCTTACATAGACGATCTGGCACAGAAATTGCGTCTCGATTAAAAACTAGAGGCTCCATGGAGTCTTCTTTCCAAGGGAGTTACACGACTGCGGTCGCCGCATATAACATCTCCTTGGAGTCTAGTTGTTTCTATCCGGTGAACCACTGCCCGTTTACTGTAACACTCGCACCATCCCATTGACAATTCGACACAGAAATTGCGTCGCGATTGAAAACTGCAGGCTCCTTGCTGACCTCTCTTGAAGAGACGAACATTGTTGCGGTCGCTGCATGGAATCCCACATCGGAATCCAGTGGCTTGTATCCGATGCACCATTTCCCGTCTACTGTAAACCTCGCACCCTTCCAAAGACGAACTGGCACAGAAATTGCGTCTCGATTAAAAACTAGAGGCTCCATGGAGACTTCTTTCCAAGGGAGTTACACGACTGCGGTCGCCGCATATAACCTCTCCTTGGAGTCTAGTTGTTTGTATCCGGTGAACCACTGCCCGTTTACTGTAACACTCGCTACATCCCATTGACAATTCGACACAGAAATTGCGTCGCGATTGAAAACTGCAGGCTCCTTGCTGACCTCTCTTGAAGAGACGAACATTTTTGCGGTCGCTGCATGGAATCCCACATCGGAGTCCAGTGGCTTGTATCCGATGCACCATTTCCCGTCTACTGTAAACCTCGCACCCTTCCATAGACGATCTGGCACAGAAATTGCGTCTCGATTAAAAACTAGAGGCTCCATGGAGACTTCTTTCCAAGGGAGTTACACGACTGCGGTCGACGCATATAACCTCTCCTTGGAGTCTAGTTGTTTCTATCCGGTGAACCACTGCCCGTTTACTGTAACACTCGCAGCATCCCATTGACAATTCGACACAGAAATTGCGTCGCGATTGAAAACTGCAGGCACCTTGCTGACCTCTCTTGAAGAGACGAACATTGTTGCGGTCGCTGCATGGAATCTCACATCGGAGTCCAGTGGCTTGTATCCGATGCACCATTTCCTGTCTACTGTAAACCTCACACCCTTGCATAGACGATCTGGCACAGAAATTGCGTCTCGATTAAAAACTAGAGGCTCAATGGAGACTTATTTCCAAGGGAGTTACACGACTGCGGTCGCCGCATATAACCTCTCCTTGGAGTCTAGTTGTTTCTATCCGGTGAACCACTGCCCGTTTACTGTAACACTCGCACCATCCCATTGACAATTCGACACAGAAATTGCGTCGCGATTGAAAACTGCAGGCTCCTTGTTGACCTCTCTTGAAGAGACGAACATTGTTGCGGTCGCTGCATGGAATCCCACATCGGAGTCCAGTGGCTTGTATCCGATGCACCATTTCCCGTCTACTGTAAACCTCGCACCCTTCCATAGACTATCTGGCACAGAAATTGCGTCTCGATTAAAAACTAGAGGCTCCATGGAGACTTCTTTCCAAGGGAGTTACACGACTGCGGTCGCCACATATAACCTCTCCTTGGAGTCTAGTTGTTTGTATCCGGTGACCCACTGCCCGTTTACTGTAACACTCGCACCATCCCATTGACAATTCGACACAGAAATTGCATCGAGATTGAAAACTGCAGGCTCCTGGCTGACCTCTCTTGAAGAGACGAACATTGTTGCGGTCGCTGCATGAAATCCCACATCAGAGTCCAGTGGCTTGTATCCGATGCACCATTTCCCGTCTACTGTAAACCTCGCACCCTTCCATAGACGATCTGGCACAGAAATTGCGTCTCGATTAAAAACTAGAGGCTCCATGGAGTCTTCTTTCCAAGGGAGTTACACGACTGCGGTCGCCGCATATAACATCTCCTTGGAGTCTAGTTGTTTCTATCCGGTGAACCACTGCCCGTTTACTGTAACACTCGCACCATCCCATTGACAATTCGACACAGAAATTGCGTCGCGATTGAAAACTGCAGGCTCCTTGCTGACCTCTCTTGAAGAGACGAACATTGTTGCGGTCGCTGCATGGAATCCCACATCGGAATCCAGTGGCTTGTATCCGATGCACCATTTCCCGTCTACTGTAAACCTCGCACCCTTCCAAAGACGAACTGGCACAGAAATTGCGTCTCGATTAAAAACTAGAGGCTCCATGGAGACTTCTTTCCAAGGGAGTTACACGACTGCGGTCGCCGCATATAACCTCTCCTTGGAGTCTAGTTGTTTGTATCCGGTGAACCACTGCCCGTTTACTGTAACACTCGCACCATCCCATTGACAATTCGACACAGAAATTGCGTCGCGATTGAAAACTGCAGGCTCCTTGCTGACCTCTCTTGAAGAGACGAACATTTTTGCGGTCGCTGCATGGAATCCCACATCGGAGTCCAGTGGCTTGTATCCGATGCACCATTTCCCGTCTACTGTAAACCTCGCACCCTTCCATAGACGATCTGGCACAGAAATTGCGTCTCGATTAAAAACTAGAGGCTCCATGGAGACTTCTTTCCAAGGGAGTTACACGACTGCGGTCGACGCATATAACCTCTCCTTGGAGTCTAGTTGTTTCTATCCGGTGAACCACTGCCCGTTTACTGTAACACTCGCAGCATCCCATTGACAATTCGACACAGAAATTGCGTCGCGATTGAAAACTGCAGGCACCTTGCTGACCTCTCTTGAAGAGACGAACATTGTTGCGGTCGCTGCATGGAATCTCACATCGGAGTCCAGTGGCTTGTATCCGATGCACCATTTCCTGTCTACTGTAAACCTCACACCCTTGCATAGACGATCTGGCACAGAAATTGCGTCTCGATTAAAAACTAGAGGCTCAATGGAGACTTATTTCCAAGGGAGTTACACGACTGCGGTCGCCGCATATAACCTCTCCTTGGAGTCTAGTTGTTTCTATCCGGTGAACCACTGCCCGTTTACTGTAACACTCGCACCATCCCATTGACAATTCGACACAGAAATTGCGTCGCGATTGAAAACTGCAGGCTCCTTGTTGACCTCTCTTGAAGAGACGAACATTGTTGCGGTCGCTGCATGGAATCCCACATCGGAGTCCAGTGGCTTGTATCCGATGCACCATTTCCCGTCTACTGTAAACCTCGCACCCTTCCATAGACGATCTGGCACAGAAATTGCGTCTCGATTAAAAACTAGAGGCTCCATGGAGACTTCTTTCCAAGGGAGTTTCACGACTGCGGTCGCCGCATATAACCTCTCCTTGGAGTCTAGTTGTTTCTATCCGGTGAACCACTGCCCGTTTACTGTAACACTCGCACCATCCCATTGACAATTCGACACAGAAATTGCGTCGCGATTGAAAACTGAAGGCTCCTTGCTGACCTCTCTTGAAGAGACGAACATTGTTGCGGTCGCTGCATGGAATCCCACATCGGAGTCCAGTGGCTTGTATCCGATGCACCATTTCCCATCTACTGTAAACCTCGCACCCTTCCATAGACGATCTGGCAAAGAAATTGCGTCTCGATTAAAAACTAGAGGCTCCATGGAGACTTCTTTCCAAGGGAGTTACACGACTGCGGTCGCTGCATATAACCTCTCCTTGGAGTCTAGTTGTTTCTATCCGGTGACCCACTGCCCGTTTACTGTAACACTCGCACCATACCATTGACAATTGGACACAGAAATTGCGTCGCGATTGAAAACTGCAGGCTCCTTGCTGACCTCTCTTGAAGAGACGAACATTGTTGCGGTCGCTGCATGGAATCCCACATCGGAGTAAAGTGGCTTGTATCCGATGCACCATTTCCCGTCTACTGTAAACCTCGCACCCTACCATAGCCGATCTGGCACAGAAATTGGGTCTCGATTAAAAACTAGAGGCTCCATGGAGACTTCTTTCCAAGGGAGTTACACGACTGCGGTCGCCGCATATAACCTCTCCTTGGAGTCTAGTTGTTTCTATCCGGTGAACCACTGCCCGTTTACTGTAACACTCGCACCATCCCATTGACAATTCGACACAGAAATTGCATCGCGATTGAAAACTGCAGGCTCCTTGCTGACCTCTCTTGAAGAGACGAACATTGTTGCGGTCGCTGCATGGAATCCCACATCGGAGTCCAGTGGCTTGTATCCGATGCACCATTTCCCGTCTACTGTAAACCTCGCACCTTTCCATAGACGATCTGGCACAGAAATTGCGTCTCGATTAAAAACTACATTCTCCATGGAGACTTCTTTCCAAGGGAGTTACACGACTGCGGTCGCAGCATATAACCTCTCCTTGGAGTCTAGTTGTTTCTATTCGGTGAACCACTGCCCGTTTAGTGTAGCACTCGCACCATCCCATTGACAATTCGACACAGAAATTGAGTCCCGATTGAAAACTGCAGGCTCCTTGCTGACCTCTCTTGAAGAGACGAACATTGTTGCGGTCGCTGCATGGAATCCTACATCAGAGTCCAGTGGCTTGTATCCGATGCACCATTTCCCGTCTACTGTAAACCTCGCACCCTTCCATAGACGATCTGGCACAGAAATTGCGTCTCGATTAAAAACTAGAGGCTCCATGGAGACTTCTTTCCAAGGGAGTTACACGACTGGGCTCGCCACATATAACCTCTCCTTGGAGTCTAGTTGTTTCTATCCGGTGAACCACTGCCCGTTTACTGTAACACTCGCACCATCCCATTGACAATTCGACACAGAAATTGCGTCGCGATTGAAAACTGCAGGCTCCTTGCTGACCTCTCTTGAAGAGACGAACATTGTTGCGGTCGCTGCATGGAATCCCACATCGGAATCCAGTGGCTTGTATCCGATGCACCATTTCCCGTCTACTGTAAACCTCGCACCCTTCCAAAGACGAACTGGCACAGAAATTGCGTCTCGATTAAAAACTAGAGGCTCCATGGAGACTTCTTTCCAAGGGAGTTACACGACTGCGGTCGCCGCATATAACCTCTCCTTGGAGTCTAGTTGTTTCTATCCGGTGAACCACTGCCCGTTTACTGTAACACTCGCACCATCCCATTGACAATTCGACACAGAAATTGCGTCGCGATTGAAAACTGCAGGCTCCTTGCTGACCTCTCTTGAAGAGACGAACATTGTTGCGGTCGCTGCATGGAATCCCACATCGGAGTCCAGTGGCTTGTATCCGATACACCATTTCCCGTCTACTGTAAACCTCGCACCCTTCCATAGACGATCTGGAAAAGAAATTGCGTCTCGATTAAAAACTAGAGGCTCCATGGAGACTTCTTTCCAAGGTAGTTACACGACTGCGGTCGCCGCATATAACCTCCCCTAGGAGTCTAGTTGTTTCTATCCGGTGAACCACTGCCCATTTACTGTAACACTCGCACCATCCCATTGACAATTCGACACAGAAATTGCGTCGCGATTGAAAACTGCAGGCTCCTTGCTGACCTCTCTTGAAGAGACGAACATTGTTGCGGTCGCTGCATGGAATTCCACATCGGAGTCCAGTGGCTTGTATCCGATGCACCATTTCCCGTCTACTGTAAACCTCGCACCCTTCCATAGACGATCTGGCACAGAAATTGCGTCTCGATTAAAAACTAGACGCTCCATGGAGACTTATTTCCAAGGGAGTTACACGACTGCGGTCGCCGCATATAACCTCTCCTTGGAGTCTAGTTGTTTCTATCCGGTGACCCACTGCCCGTTTACTGTAACACACGCACCATCCCATTGACAATTCGACACAGAAATTGCGTCGCGATTGAAAACTGCAGGCTCCTTGCTGACCTCTCCTGAAGAGACGAACATTGTTGCGGTCGCTGCATGGAATCCCACATCGGAGTCCAGTGGCTTGTATCCGATGCACCATTTCCCATCTACTGTAAACCGCACACCCTTCCATAGACGATCGGGCACAGAAATAGCGACTCGATTAAAAACTAGAGGCTCCATGGAGACTTCTTTCCAAGGGAGTTACACGACTGCGGTCGCCGCATATAACCTCTCCTTCGAGTCTAGTTGTTTCTATCCGGTGAAAGACTGCCCGTTTACTGTAACACTCGCACCATCCCATTGACAATTCGACACAGAAATTGCGTCGCGATTGAAAACTGCAAGCTCCTTGCTGACCTCTCTTGAAGAGACGAACATTGTTGCGGTCGCTGCATGGAATCCCACATCGGAGTCCAGTGGCTTGTATCCGATGCACCATTTCCCATCTACTGTAAACCTCGCACCCTTCCATAGACTATCTGGCACAGAAATTGCGTCTCGATTAAAAACTAGAGGCTCCATGGAGACTTCTTTCCAAGGGAGTTACACGACTGCGGTCGACGCATATAACCTCTCCTTGGAGTCTAGTTGTTTCTATCCGGTGAACCACTGCCCATTTACTGTAACACTCGCACCATCCCATTGACAAATCGACACAGAAATTGCGTCGCGATTGAAAACTGCAGGCTCCTTGCTGACCTCTCTTGAAGAGACGAACATTGTTGCGGTCGCTGCATGGAATTCCACATCGGAGTCCAGTGGCTTGTATCCGATGCACCATTTCCCATCTACTGTAAACCTCGCACCCTTCCATAGACGATCTGGCACAGAAATTGCGTCTCGATTAAAAACTAGAGGCTCCATGGAGACTTCTTTCCAAGGGAGTTACACGACTGCGGTCGCCGCATATAACCTCTCCTTGGAGTCTAGTTGTTTCTATCCGGTGACCCACTGCCCGTTTACTGTAACACTCGCACCATCCCATTGACAATTCGACACAGAAATTGCGTCGCGATTGAAAACTGCAGGTTCCTTGCTGACCTCTCTTGAAGAGACGAACATTGTTGCGGTCGCTGCATGGAATCCCACATCGGAGTCCAGTGGCTTGTATCCGATGCACCATTTCCCGTCTACTGTAAACCTCGCACCCTTCCGTAGACGAACTGGCACAGAAATTGCGTCTCGATTAAAAACTAGAGGCTCCATGGAGACTTCTTTCCAAGGGAGTTACACGACTGCGGTCGCCGCATATAACCTCTCCTTGGAGTGTAGTTGTTTCTATTCGGTGAACCACTGCCCGTTTACTGTAGCACTCGCACCATCCCATTGGCAATTCGACACAGAAATTGCGTCCCGATTGAAAACTGCAGGCTCCTTGCTGACCTCTCTTGAAGAGACGAACATTGTTGCGGTCGCTGCATGGAATCCCACATCAGAGTCCAGTGGCTTGTATCCGATGCACCATTTCCCGTCTACTGTAAACCTCGCACCCTTCCATAGACGATCTGGCACAGAAATTGCGTCTCGATTAAAAACTAGAGGCTCCATGGAGACTTCATTCCAAGGGAGTTACACGACTGGGCTCGCCACATATAACCTCTCCTTGGAGTCTAGTTGTTTCTATCCGGTGAACCACTGCCCGTTTACTGTAACACTCGCACCATCCCATTGACAATTCGACACAGAAATTGCGTCGCGATTGAAAACTGCAGGCTCCTTGCTGACCTCTCTTGAAGAGACGAACATTGTTGCGGTCACTGCATGGAATCCCACATCGGAGTCCAGTGGCTTGTATCCGATGCACCATTTCCCATCTACTGTAAACCTCACACCCTTGCATAGACGATCTGGAAAAGAAATTGCGTCTCGATTAAAAACTAGAGGCTCCATGGAGACTTATTTCCAAGGGAGTAACACGACTGCGGTCACCGCATATAACCTCTCCTTGGAGTGTAGTTGTTTCTATCCGGTGAACCACTGCCCGTTTACTGTAACACTCGCACCATCCCATTGACAATTCGTCACAGAAATTGCGTCGCGATTGAAAACTGCAGGCTCCTTGCTGACCTCTCTTGAAGAGACGAACATTGTTGCGGTCGCTGCATGGAATCCCACATCAGAGTCCAGTGGCTTGTATCCGATGCACCATTTCCCGTCTACTGTAAACCTCGCACCCTTCCATAGACGATCTGGCACACAAATTGAGTCTCGATTAAAAACTAGAGGCTCCATGGAGACTTCTTTCCAAGGGAGTTACACGACTGCGGTCGCCGCATATAACCTCTCCTTGGAGTCTAGTTGTTTGTATCCGGTGAACCACTACCCGTTTACTGTAACACTCGCACCATCCCATTGACAATTCGACACAGAAATTGCGTCGCGATTGAAAACTGCAGGCTCCTTGCTGACCTCTCTTGAAGAGACGAACATTGTTGCGGTCGCTGCATGGAATCCCACATCGGAGTCCAGTGGCTTGTATCCGATGCACCATTTCCCATCTACTGTAAACCTCGCACCCTTCCATAGACGATCTGGCACAGAAATTGCGTCTCGATTAAAAACTAGAGGCTCCATGGAGACTTCTTTCCAAGGGAGTTACACGACTGCAGTCGCCGCATATAACCTCTCCTTGGAGTCTAGTTGTTTCTATCCGGTGAACCACTGCCCGTTTACTGTAACACTCGCACCATCCCATTGACAATTCGACACAGAAATTGCGTCGCGATTGAAAACTGCAGGCTCCTTGCTGACCTCTCTTGAAGAGACGAACATTGTTGCGGTCGCTGCATGGAATCCCACATCGGAGTAAAGTGGCTTGTATCCGATGCACCATTTCCCGTCTACTGTAAACCTCGCACCCTTCCATAGACGATCTGTCACACAAATTGCTTCTCGATTAAAAACTAGACGCTTCATGGAGACTTCTTTCCAAGGGAGTTACACGACTGCGGTCGCCGCATATAACCTCTCCTTGGAGTCTAGTTGTTTCTATCCGGTGACCCACTGCCCGTTTACTGTAACACTCGCACCATCCCATTGAGAATTCGACACAGAAATTGCGTCGCGATTGAAAACTGAAGGCTCCTTGCTGACCTCTCCTGAAGAGACGAACATTGTTGCGGTCGCTGCATGGAATCCCACATCGGAGTCCAGTGGCTTGTATCCGATGCACCATTTCCCGTCTACTGTAAACCGCACACCCTTCCATAGACGATCGGACACAGAAATTGCGTCTCGATTAAAAACTAGAGGCTCCATGGAGACTTCTTTCCAAGGGAGTTACACGACTGCGGTCGCCGCATATAACCTCTTCTTGGAGTCTAGTTGTTTCTATCCGGTGAACCACTGCCCGTTTACTGTAACACTCGCACCATCCCATTGACAATTCGACACAGAAATTGCGTCGCGATTGAAAACTGCAGGCTCCTTGCTGACCTCTCTTGAAGAGACGAACATTGTTGCGGTCGCTGCATCGAATCCCACATCGGAGTCCAGTGGCTTGTATCCGATGCACCATTTCCCATCTACTGTAAACCTCGCACCCTTCCATAGACGATCTGGGTCAGAAATTGCGTCTCGATTAAAAACTAGAGGCTCCATGGTGACTTCTTTCCAAGGGAGTCACACGACTGCGGTCGCCGCATATAACCTCTCCTTGGAGTCTAGTTGTTTCTATCCGGTGACCCACTGCCCGTTTACTGTAACACTCGCACCATCCCATTGACAATTCGACACAGAAATTGCGTCGCGATTGAAAACTGCAGGCTCCTTGCTGACCTCTCTTGAAGAGACGAACATTGTTGCGGTCGCTGCGTGAAATCCCGCATCGGAGTCCAGTGGCTTGTATCCGATGCACCATTTCCCGTCTACTGTAAACCTCGCACCCTTCCATAGACGATTTGGCACAGAAATTGCATCTCGATTAAAAACTAGAGGCTCCATGGAGACTTCTTTCCAAGGCAGTTACACGACTGGGCACGACGCATATAACCTCTCCTTGGAGTCTAGTTGTTTCTATCCGGTGAACCACTGCCCGTTTACTGTAACACTCGCACCATCCCATTGACAATTCGAAACAGAAATTGCGTCGCGATTGAAAACTGCAGGCTCCTTGCTGACCTCTCTTGAAGAGACGAACATTGTTGCGGTCGCTGCATGGAATCCCACATCGGAATCCAGTGGCCTGTATCCGACGCACCATTTCCCGTCTACTGTAAACCTCGCACCCTTCCATAGACGATCTGGCACAGAAATTGCGTCGATTAAAAACTAGAGGCTCCATGGAGACTTCTTTCCAAGGGAGTTACACGACTGAGGTCACCGCATATAACCTCTCCTTGGAGTCTAGTTGTTTCTATCCGGTGATTCACTGCCCGTTTACTGTAACACTCGCACCATCCCATTGACAATTCGACACAGAAATTGCGTCGCGATTGAAAACTGCAGGCTCCTTGCTGACCTCTCTTGAAGAGACGAACATTTTTGCGGTCGCTGCATGGAATCCCACATCGGAGTCCAGTGGCTTGTATCCGATGCACCATTTCCCATCTACTGTAAACCTCGCACCCTTCCATAGACGATCTGGCACAGAAATTGCGTCTCGATTAAAAACTAGAGGCTCCATGGAGACTTCTTTCCAAGGGAGTTACACGACTGCGGTCGCCGCATATAACCTCTCCTTGGAGTCTAGTTGTTTCTATCCGGTGACCCACTGCCCGTTTACTGTAACACTCGCACCATCCCATTGACAATTCGACACAGAAATTGCGTCGCGATTGAAAACTGCAGGCTCCTTGCTGACCTCTCTTGAAGAGACGAACATTGTTGCGGTCGCTGCATGAAATCCCGCATTGGAGTCCAGTGGCTTGTATCCGATGCACCATTTCCCATCTACTGTAAACCTCGCACCCTTCCATAGACGATTTGGCACAGAAATTGCATCTCGATTAAAAACTAGAGGCTCCATGGAGACTTCTTTCCAAGGCAGTTACACGACTGGGCACGCCGCATATAACCTCTCCTTGGAGTCTAGTTGTTTCTATCCGGTGAACCACTGCCCGTTTACTGTAACACTCGCACCATCCCATTGACAATTCGAAACAGAAATTGCGTCGCGATTGAAAACTGCAGGCTCCTTGCTGACCTCTCTTGAAGAGACGAACATTGTTGCGGTCGCTGCATGGAATCCCACATCGGAATCCAGTATCTTGTATCCGATGCACCATTTCCCGTCTACTGTAAACCTCGCACCCTTCCATAGACGAACTGGCACAGAAATTGCGTCGATTAAAAACTAGAGGCTCCATGGAGACTTCTTTCCAAGGGAGTTACACGACTGCGGTCGCCGCATATAACCTCTCCTTGGAGTCTAGTTGTTTCTATCCGGTGAACCACTGCCCGTTTACTGTAACACTCGCACCATCCCATTGACAATTCGACACAGAAATTGCGTCACGATTGAAAACTGCAGGCTCCTTGCTGACCTCTCTTGAAGAGACGAACCTTTTTGCGGTCGCTGCATGGAATCCCACATCAGAGTCCATTGGCTTGTATCCGATGCACCATTTCCCGTCTACTGTAAACCTCGCACCCTTCCATAGACGATCTGGCACAGAAATTGCGTCTCGATTAAAAACTAGAGGCTCCATGGAGACTTCTTTCCAAGGGAGTTACACGACTGCGGTCGCCGCATATAACCTCTCCTTGGAGTCTAGTTGTTTCTATCCGGTGAACCACTGCCCGTTTACTGTAACACTCGCACCATCCCATTGACAATTCGACACAGAAATTGCGTCGCGATTGAAAACTGCAGGCTCCTTGCTGACCTCTCTTGAAGAGACGAACATTGTTGCGCTCGCTGCATGGAATCCCACATCGGAGTCCAGTGGCTTGTATCCTATGCATCATTTCCCATCTACTGTAAACCTCGCACCCTTCCATAGATGATCTGGCACAGAAATTGCGTCTCGATTAAAAACTAGAGGCTCCATGGAGACTTCTTTCCAAGGGAGTTACACGACTGCGGTCGCCGCATATAACCTCTCCTTGGAGTCTAGTTGTTTCTATCCGGTGAACCACTGCCCGCTTAGTGTAACACTCGCACCATCCCATTGACAATTCGACACAGAAATTGCGTCGCGATTGAAAACTGCATGCTCCTTGCTGACCTCTCTTGAAGAGACGAACATTGTTGCGGTCGCTGCATGGAATTCCACATCGGAGTCCAGTGGCTTGTATCCGATGCACCATTTCCCGTCTACTGTAAACCTCGCACCCTTCCATAGACGATCTGGCACACAAATTGCGTCTCGATTAAAAACTAGAGGCTCCATGGAGACTTCTTTCCAAGGGAGTTACACGACTGCGGTCGCCGCATATAACCTCTCCTTGGAGTCTAGTTGTTTCTATCCAGTGACCCACTGCCCGTTTACTGTAACACTCGCACCATCCCATTGACAATTCGACACAGAAATTGCGTCGCGATTGAAAACTGCAGGCTCCTTGCTGACCTCTCTTGAAGAGACGAACATTGTTGCGGTCGCTGCATGGAATCCCACATCGGAGTCCAGTGGCTTGTATCCGTTGCACCTTTTCCCGTCTACTGTAAACCGCACACCTTTCCATAGACGATCGGGCACAGAAATTGCGTCTCGATTAAAAACTAGAGGCTCCATGGAGACTTCTTTCCAAGGGAGTTACACGACTGCGGTCGCCGCATATATCCTCTCCTTGGAGTCTAGTTGTTTCTATCCAGTGAACCACTGCCCATTTACTGTAACACTCGCACCATCCTATTGACAATTCGACACAGAAATTGCGTCGCGATTGAAAACTGCAGGCTCCTTGCTGACCTCTCTTGAAGAGACGAACATTGTTGCGGTCGCTGCATGGAATCCCACATCGGAGTCCAGTGGCTTGTATCCGATGCACCATTTCCCGTCTACTGTAAACCTCGCACCCTTCCATAGACGATCTGGCACAGAAATTGCGTCTCGATTAAAAACTAGAGGCTCCATGGAGACTTCTTTCCAAGGGAGTTACACGACTGCGGTCGCCGCATATAACCTCTCCTTGGAGTCTAGTTGTTTCTATCCGGTGACCCACTGCCCGTTTACTGTAACACTCGCACCATCCCATTGACAATTCGACACAGAAATTGCGTCGCGATTGAAAACTGCAGGCTCCTTGCTGACCTCTCCTGAAGAGACGAACATTGTTGCGGTCGCTGCATGGAATCCCACATCGGAGTCCAGTGGCTTGTATCCGATGCACCATTTCCCGTCTACTGTAAACCGCACACCCTTCCATAGACGATCTGGCACAGAAATTGCGTCTCGATTAAAAACTAGAGGCTCCATGGAGACTTCTTTCCAAGGGAGTTACACGACTGTGGTCGCCGCATATAACCTCTCCTTGGAGTCTAGTTGTTTCTATCCGGTGAACCACTGCCCGTTTACTGTAACACTCGCACCATCCCATTGACAATTCGACACAGAAATTGCGTCGCGATTGAAAACTGCAGGCTCCTTGCTGACCTCTCTTGAAGAGACGAACATTGTTGCGGTCGCTGCATGGAATCCCACATCGCAGTCCAGTGGCTTGTATCCGATGCACCATTTCCCGTCTACTGTAAACCTCGAACCCTTCCATAGACGATCTGGCACATAAATTGCGTCTCGATTAAAAACTAGAGGCTCTATGGAGACTTCTTTCCAAGGGAGTTAGACGACTGCGGTCGCCGCATATAACCTCTCCTTGGAGTCTAGTTGTTTCTATCCGGTGAACCACTGCCCGTTTACTGTAACACTCGCACCATCCCATTGACAATTCGACACAGAAATTGCGTCGCGATTGAAAACTGCAGGCTCCTTGCTGACCTCTCTTGAAGAGACGAACATTGTTGCGGTCGCTGCATGCAATCCCACATCGGAGTCCAGTGGCTCGTATCCGATGCACCATTTCCCGTCTACTGTAAACCTCGCACCCTTCCATAGACGATCTGGCACAGAAATTGCGTCTCGATTAAAAACTAGAGGCTCCATGGAGACTTCTTTCCAAGGGAGTTAGACGACGGCGGTCGCCCCATATAAGCTCTCCTTGGAGTCTAGTTGTTTCTATCCGGTGAACCACTGCCCGTTTACTGTAACACTCGCACCATCCCTTTGACAATTCGACACAGAAATTGCGTCGCGATTGAAAACTGCAGGCTCCTTGCTGACCTCTCTTGAAGAGACGAACATTGTTGCGGTCGCTGCATGGAATCCCACATCGGAGTCCATTGGCTTGTATCCCATGCCCCATTTCCCGTCTGCTGTAAACCTCGCACACTTCCATAGACGATCTGGCACAGAAGTTGTGTCTCGATTAAAAACTAGAGGCTCCATGGAGACTTCTTTCCAAGGGAGTTACACGACTGCGGTCGCCCCATATAAGCTCTCCTTGGAGTCTAGTTGTTTCTATCCGGTGAACCACTGCCCGTTTACTGTAACACTCGCACCATCCCATTGACAATTCGACATAGAAATTGCGTCGCGATTGAAAACTGCAGGCTCCTTGCTGACCTCTCTTGAAGAGACGAACATTGTTGCGGTCGCTGCATGGAATCCCACATCGGAGTCCAGTGGCTTGTATCCGATGCACCATTTCCCATCTACTGTAAACCTCGCACCCTTCCATAGACGATCTGGCACAGAAATTTGCGTCTCGATTAAAAACTAGAGGCTCCATGGAGACTTCTTTCCAAGGGAGTTACACGACTGCGGTCGCCGCATATAACCTCTCCTTGGAGTCTAGTTGTTTCTATCCGGTGAACCACTGCCCGTTTACTGTAACACTCGCACCATCCCATTGACAATTCGACACAGAAATTGCGTCACGATTGAAAACTGCAGGCTCCTTGCTGACCTCTCTTGAAGAGACGAACATTGTTGCGGTCGCTGCATGGAATCCCACATCGGAATCCAGTGGCTTGTATCCGATGCACCATTTCCTGTCTACTGTAAACCTCGCACCCTTCCATAGACGATCTGGCACAGAAATTGCGTCGATTAAAAACTAGAGGCTCCATGGAGACTTCTTTCCAAGGGAGTTACACGACTGCGGTCGCCGCATATAACCTCTCCTTGGAGTCTAGTTGTTTCTATCCGGTGAACCACTGCACGTTTACTGTAACACTCGCACCATCCCATTGACAATTCGACACAGAAATTGCGTCGCGATTGAAAACTGCAGGCTCCTTGCTGACCTCTCTTGAAGAGACGAACATTTTTGCGGTCGCTGCATGGAATCCCACATCAGAGTCCAGTGGCTTGTATCCGATGCACCATTTCCCGTCTACTGTAAACCTCGCACCCTTCCATAGACGATCTGGCACAGAAATTGCGTCGATTAAAAACTAGAGGCTCCATGGTAACTTCTTTCCAAGGGAGTTCCACGAGTGCGGTCGCCGCATATAACCTCTCCTTGGAGTCTAGTTGTTTCTATCCGGTGAACCACTGCCCGTTTACTGTAACACTCGCACCATCCCATTGACAATTCGACACAGAAATTGCGTCGCGATTGAAAACTGCAGGCTCCTTGCTGACCTCTCTTGAAGAGACGTACATTGTTGCGGTCGCTGCATGGAATCCCACATCGGAGTCCAGTGGCTTGTATCCGATGCCCCATTTCCCGTCTACTGTAAACCTCGCACCCTTCCATAGACGATCTGGCACAGAAATTGCGTCTCGATTAAAAACTAGAGGCTCCATGGAGACTTCTTTCCAAGGGAGTTACACGACTGAGGTCGCCGCATATAACCTCTCCTTGGAGTCTAGTTGTTTCTATCCGGTGAACCACTGCCCGTTTACTGTAACACTCGCACCATCCCATTGACAATTCGACACAGAAATTGCGTCGCGATTGAAAACTGCAGGCTCCTTGCTGACCTCTCTTGAAGAGACGAACATTGTTGCGGTCGCTGCATGGAATCCCATATCGGAGTCCAGTGGCTTGTATCCGATGCACCATTTCCCATCTACTGTAAACCTCGCACCCTTCCATAGACGATCTGGCAAAGAAAATGCGTCTCGATTAAGAACTAGAGGCTCCATGGAGACTTCTTTCCAAGGGAGTTACACTAGTGCGGTCGCCGCATATAACCTCTCCTTGGAGTCTAGTTGTTTCTATCCGGTGAACCACTGCCCTTTTACTGTAACACTCGCACCATCCCATTGACAATTCGACACAGAAATTGCGTCGCGATTGAAAACTGCAGGCTCCTTGCTGACCTCTCTTGAAGAGACGAACATTGTTGCGGTCGCTGCATGGAATCCCACATCGGAGTCCAGTGGCTTGTATCCGATGCACCATTTCCCGTCTACTGTAAACCTCGCACCCTTCCATAGACGATCTGGCACAGAAATTGCGTCTCGATTAAAAACTAGAGGCTCCATGGAGACTTCTTTCCAAGGGAGTTACACGACTGCGGTCGCCGCATATAACCTCTCCTTGGAGTCTAGTTGTTTCTATCCGGTGACCCACTGCCCGTTTACTGTAACACTCGCACCATCCCATTGACAATTCGACACAGAAATTGCGTCGCGATTGAAAACTGCAGGCTCCTTGCTGACCTCTCCTGAAGAGACGAACATTGTTGCGGTCGCTGCATGGAATCCCACATCGGAGTCCAGTGGCTTGTATCCGATGCACCATTTCCCGTCTACTGTAAACCGCACACCCTTCCATAGACGATCTGGCACAGAAATTGCGTCTCGATTAAAAACTAGAGGCTCCATGGAGACTTCTTTCCAAGGGAGTTACACGACTGTGGTCGCCGCATATAACCTCTCCTTGGAGTCTAGTTGTTTCTATCCGGTGAACCACTGCCCGTTTACTGTAACACTCGCACCATCCCATTGACAATTCGACACAGAAATTGCGTCGCGATTGAAAACTGCAGGCTCCTTGCTGACCTCTCTTGAAGAGACGAACATTGTTGCGGTCGCTGCATGGAATCCCACATCGCAGTCCAGTGGCTTGTATCCGATGCACCATTTCCCGTCTACTGTAAACCTCGAACCCTTCCATAGACGATCTGGCACATAAATTGCGTCTCGATTAAAAACTAGAGGCTCTATGGAGACTTCTTTCCAAGGGAGTTAGACGACTGCGGTCGCCGCATATAACCTCTCCTTGGAGTCTAGTTGTTTCTATCCGGTGAACCACTGCCCGTTTACTGTAACACTCGCACCATCCCATTGACAATTCGACACAGAAATTGCGTCGCGATTGAAAACTGCAGGCTCCTTGCTGACCTCTCTTGAAGAGACGAACATTGTTGCGGTCGCTGCATGCAATCCCACATCGGAGTCCAGTGGCTCGTATCCGATGCACCATTTCCCGTCTACTGTAAACCTCGCACCCTTCCATAGACGATCTGGCACAGAAATTGCGTCTCGATTAAAAACTAGAGGCTCCATGGAGACTTCTTTCCAAGGGAGTTAGACGACGGCGGTCGCCCCATATAAGCTCTCCTTGGAGTCTAGTTGTTTCTATCCGGTGAACCACTGCCCGTTTACTGTAACACTCGCACCATCCCTTTGACAATTCGACACAGAAATTGCGTCGCGATTGAAAACTGCAGGCTCCTTGCTGACCTCTCTTGAAGAGACGAACATTGTTGCGGTCGCTGCATGGAATCCCACATCGGAGTCCATTGGCTTGTATCCCATGCCCCATTTCCCGTCTGCTGTAAACCTCGCACACTTCCATAGACGATCTGGCACAGAAGTTGTGTCTCGATTAAAAACTAGAGGCTCCATGGAGACTTCTTTCCAAGGGAGTTACACGACTGCGGTCGCCCCATATAAGCTCTCCTTGGAGTCTAGTTGTTTCTATCCGGTGAACCACTGCCCGTTTACTGTAACACTCGCACCATCCCATTGACAATTCGACATAGAAATTGCGTCGCGATTGAAAACTGCAGGCTCCTTGCTGACCTCTCTTGAAGAGACGAACATTGTTGCGGTCGCTGCATGGAATCCCACATCGGAGTCCAGTGGCTTGTATCCGATGCACCATTTCCCATCTACTGTAAACCTCGCACCCTTCCATAGACGATCTGGCACAGAAATTTGCGTCTCGATTAAAAACTAGAGGCTCCATGGAGACTTCTTTCCAAGGGAGTTACACGACTGCGGTCGCCGCATATAACCTCTCCTTGGAGTCTAGTTGTTTCTATCCGGTGAACCACTGCCCGTTTACTGTAACACTCGCACCATCCCATTGACAATTCGACACAGAAATTGCGTCACGATTGAAAACTGCAGGCTCCTTGCTGACCTCTCTTGAAGAGACGAACATTGTTGCGGTCGCTGCATGGAATCCCACATCGGAATCCAGTGGCTTGTATCCGATGCACCATTTCCTGTCTACTGTAAACCTCGCACCCTTCCATAGACGATCTGGCACAGAAATTGCGTCGATTAAAAACTAGAGGCTCCATGGAGACTTCTTTCCAAGGGAGTTACACGACTGCGGTCGCCGCATATAACCTCTCCTTGGAGTCTAGTTGTTTCTATCCGGTGAACCACTGCACGTTTACTGTAACACTCGCACCATCCCATTGACAATTCGACACAGAAATTGCGTCGCGATTGAAAACTGCAGGCTCCTTGCTGACCTCTCTTGAAGAGACGAACATTTTTGCGGTCGCTGCATGGAATCCCACATCAGAGTCCAGTGGCTTGTATCCGATGCACCATTTCCCGTCTACTGTAAACCTCGCACCCTTCCATAGACGATCTGGCACAGAAATTGCGTCGATTAAAAACTAGAGGCTCCATGGTAACTTCTTTCCAAGGGAGTTCCACGAGTGCGGTCGCCGCATATAACCTCTCCTTGGAGTCTAGTTGTTTCTATCCGGTGAACCACTGCCCGTTTACTGTAACACTCGCACCATCCCATTGACAATTCGACACAGAAATTGCGTCGCGATTGAAAACTGCAGGCTCCTTGCTGACCTCTCTTGAAGAGACGTACATTGTTGCGGTCGCTGCATGGAATCCCACATCGGAGTCCAGTGGCTTGTATCCGATGCCCCATTTCCCGTCTACTGTAAACCTCGCACCCTTCCATAGACGATCTGGCACAGAAATTGCGTCTCGATTAAAAACTAGAGGCTCCATGGAGACTTCTTTCCAAGGGAGTTACACGACTGAGGTCGCCGCATATAACCTCTCCTTGGAGTCTAGTTGTTTCTATCCGGTGAACCACTGCCCGTTTACTGTAACACTCGCACCATCCCATTGACAATTCGACACAGAAATTGCGTCGCGATTGAAAACTGCAGGCTCCTTGCTGACCTCTCTTGAAGAGACGAACATTGTTGCGGTCGCTGCATGGAATCCCATATCGGAGTCCAGTGGCTTGTATCCGATGCACCATTTCCCATCTACTGTAAACCTCGCACCCTTCCATAGACGATCTGGCAAAGAAAATGCGTCTCGATTAAGAACTAGAGGCTCCATGGAGACTTCTTTCCAAGGGAGTTACACTAGTGCGGTCGCCGCATATAACCTCTCCTTGGAGTCTAGTTGTTTCTATCCGGTGAACCACTGCCCTTTTACTGTAACACTCGCACCATCCCATTGACAATTCGACACAGAAATTGCGTCGCGATTGAAAACTGCAGGCTCCTTGCTGACCTCTCTTGAAGAGACGAACATTGTTGCGGTCGCTGCATGGAATCCCAGATCGGAGTCCAGTGGCTTGTATCCGATGCACCATTTCCCGTCTACTGTAAACCTCGCACCCTTCCATAGACGATCTGGCACAGAAATTGCGTCGATTAAAAACTAGAGGCTCCATGGAGACTTCTTTCCAAGGGAGTTACACGACTGCGGTCGCCGCATATAACCTCTCCTTGGAGTCTAGTTGTTTCTATCCAGTGAACCACTACACGTTTACTGTAACACTCGCACCATCCCATTGACAATTCGACACAGAAATTGCGTCGCGATTGAAAACTGCAGGCGCCTTGCTGACCTCTCTTGAAGAGACGAACATTTTTGCGGTCGCTGCATGGAATCCCACATCAGAGTCCAGTGGCTTGTATCCGATGCACCATTTCCCGTCTACTGTAAACCTCGCACCCTTCCATAGACGATCTGGCACAGAAATTGCGTCGATTAAAAACTAGAGGCTCCATGGTAACTTCTTTCCAAGGGAGTTCCACGAGTGCGGTCGCCGCATATAACCTCTCCTTGGAGTCTAGTTGTTTCTATCCGGTGAACCACTGCCCGTTTACTGTAACACTCGCACCATCCCATTGACAATTCGACACAGAAATTGCGTCGCGATTGAAAACTGCAGGCTCCTTGCTGACCTCTCTTGAACAGACGTACATTGTTGCGGTCGCTGCATGGAATCCCACATCGGAGTCCAGTGGCTTGTATCCGATGCCCCATTTCCCGTCTACTGTAAACCTCTCACCCTTCCATAGACGATCTGGCACAGAAATTGCGTCTCGATTAAAAACTAGAGGCTCCATGGAGACTTCTTTCCAAGGGAGTTACACGACTGAGGTCGCCGCGTAAAACCTCTCCTTGGAGTCTAGTTGTTTCTATCCGGTGAACCACTGCCCGTTTACTGTAACACTCGCACCATCCCATTGACAATTCGACACTGAAATTGTGTCGCGATTGAAAACTGCAGGCTCCTTGCTGACCTCTCTTGAAGAGACGAACATTGTTGCGGTCGCTGCATGGAATCCCATATCGGAGTCCAGTGGCTTGTATCCGATGCACCATTTCCCATCTACTGTAAACCTCGCACCCTTCCATAGACGATCTGGCAAAGAAAATGCGTCTCGATTAAGAACTTGAGGCTCCATGGAGACTTCTTTCCAAGGGAGTTACACGACTGCGGTCGCCGCATATAACCTCTCCTTGGAGTCTAGTTGTTTCTATCCGGTGAACCACTGCCCGTTTACTGTAACACTCGCACCATCCCATTGACAATTCGACACAGAAATTGCGTCGCGATTGAAAACTGCAGGCTCCTTGCTGACCTCTCTTGAAGAGACGAACATTGTTGCGGTCGCTGCATGGAATCCCACATCGGAGTCCAGTGGCTTGTATCCGATGCACCATTTCCCGTCTACTGTAAACCTCGCACCCTTCCATAGACGATCTGGCACAGAAATTGCGTCTCGATTAAAAACTAGAGGCTCCATGGAGACTTCTTTCCAAGGGAGTTACACGACTGCGGTCGCCGCATATAACCTCTCCTTGGAGTGTAGTTGTTTGTATCCGGTAAACCACTGCCCGTTTACTGTAACACTCGCACCATCCCTTTGACAATTCGACACAGAAATTGCGTCGCGATTGAAAACTGCAGGCTCCTTGCTGACCTCTCTTGAAGAGACGAACATTGTTGCGGTCGCTGCATGGAATCCCACATCGGAGTCCAGTGGCTTGTATCCGATGCACCATTTCCCGTCTACTGTAAACCTCGCACCCTTCCATAGACGATCTGGCACAGAAATTGCGTCTCGATTAAAAACTAGAGGCTCCATGGAGACTTCTTTCCAAGGGAGTTACACGACTGCGGTCGCCGCATATAACCTGTCCTTGGAGTCTAGTTGTTTCTGTCCGGTGAACCACTGCCCGTTTGCTGTAACACTCGCACCATCCCATTGACAATTCGACACAGAAATTGCGTCGCGATTGAAAACTGCAGGCTCCTTGCTGACCTCTCTTGAAGAGACGAACATTGTTGCGGTCGCTGCATGGAATCCCACATCGGAGTCCAATGGCTTGTATCCGATGCACCATTTCCCGTCTACTGTAAACCTCGCACCCTTCCATAGACGATCTGGCACAGAAATTGCGTCTCGATTAAAAACTAGAGGCTCCATGGAGACTTCTTTCCAAGGGAGTTACACGACTGCGGTCGCCGCATATAACCTCTCCTTGGAGTCTAGTTGTTTCTATCAGGTGAACCACTGCCCGTTTTCTGTAACACTTGCACCATCCCATTGACAATTCGACACAGAAATTGCATCGCGATTGAAAACTGTAGGCTCCTTGCTGACCTCTCTTGAAGAGACGAACATTGTTCCGGTCGCTGCATGGAATCCCACATCGGAGTCCAATGGCTTGTATCCGATGCACCATTTCCCGTCTACAGTAAACCTAGCACCCTTCCATAGACGATCTGGCACAGAAATTGCGTCTCGATTAAAAACTACAGGCTCCATGGAGACTTCTTCCCAAGGGAGTTACACGACTGCGGTCGCCGCATATAACCTCTCCTTGGAGTCTAGTTGTTTCTATCCGGTGATTCACTGCCCGTTTACTGTAACACTCGCACCATCCCATTGACAATTCGACACAGAAATTGCGTCGCGATTGAAAACTTCAGGCTCCTTGCTGACCTCTCTTGAAGAGACGAACATTGTTGCGGTCGCTGCATGGAATCCCACATCTGAGTCCAGTGGCTTGTATCCGATGCACCATTTCCCGTCTACTGTAAACCTAGCACCCTTCCATAGACGATCTGGCACAGAAATTGCGTCTCGATTAAAAGCTAGAGGCTCCATGGAGACTTCTTTCCAAGGGAGTTACACGACTGCGGTCGCCGCATATAACCTCTCCTTGGAGTCTAGTTGTTTCTATCAGGTGAACCACTGCCCGTTTTCTGTAACACTTGCACCATCCCATTGACAATTCGACACAGAAATTGCATCGCGATTGAAAACTGCAGGCTCCTTGCTGACCTCTCTTGAAGAGACGAACATTGTTGCGGTCGCTGCATGGAATCCCACATCGGAGTCCAGTGGCTTGCATCCGATGCACCATTTCCCGTCTACAGTAAACCTAGCACCCTTCCATAGACGATCTGGCACAGAAATTGCGTCTCGATTAAAAACTACAGGCTCCATGGAGACTTCTTCCCAAGGGAGTTACACGACTGCGGTCGCCGCATATAACCTCTCCTTGGAGTCTAGTTGTTTCTATCCGGTGATTCACTGCCCGTTTACTGTAACACTCGCACCATCCCATTGACAATTCGACACAGAAATTGCAACGCGATTGAAAACTGCAGGCTCCTTGCTGACCTCTCTTGAAGAGACGAACATTGTTGCGGTCGCTGCATGGAATCCCACATCGGAGTCCAGTGGCTTGTATCCGATGCACCATTTCCCGTCTACTGTAAACCTCGCACCCTTCCATAGACGATCTGGCACAGAAATTGCGTCTCGATTAAAAGCTAGAGGCTCCATGGAGACTTCTTTCCAAGGGAGTTACACGACTGCGGGCGCGGCATATAACCTCTCCTTGGAGTCTAGTTGTTTCTATCCGGTGAACCACTGCCCGTTTACTGTAACACTTGCACCATCCCATAAGTCCCATAGTGCTCAGAGCCATTTGAGCACCATCCCATTGACAATTCTACACAGAAATTGCGTCGCGATTGAAAACTGCAGGCTCCTTGCTGACCTCTCTTGAAGAGACGAACATTGTTGCGGTCGCTGCATGGAATCCCACATCGGAGTCTAGTGGCTTGTATCCGATGCACCATTTCCCGTCTACTGTAAACCTCGCACCCTTCCATAGACGATCTGGCACAGAAATTGCGTCTCGATTAAAAACTAGAGGCTCCATGGAGACTTCTTTCCAAGGGAGTTACACGACTGCGGTCGCCGCATATAACCTCTCCTTGGAGTCTAGTTGTTTCTATCCGGTGAACCACTGCCCGTTTACTGTAACACTCGCACCATCCCATTGACAATTCGACACAGAAATTGCGTCGCGATTGAAAACTGCAGGCTCCTTGCTGACCTCTCTTGAAGAGACGAACATTGTTGCGGTCGCTGCATGGAATCCCACATCGGAGTCCAATGGCTTGTATCCGGTGCACCATTTCCCGTCTACTGTAAACCTCGCACCCTTCCATAGACGATCTGGCACAGAAATTGCGTCTCGATTAAAAACTAGAGGCTCCATGGAGACTTCTTTCCAAGGGAGTTACACGACTGCGGTCGCCGCATATAACCTCTCCTTGGAGTCTAGTTGTTTCTATCAGGTGAACCACTGCCCGTTTTCTGCAACACTTGCACCATCCCATTGACAATTCGACACAGAAGTTGCATCGCGATTGAAAACTGCAGTCTCCTTGCTGACCTCTCTTGAAGAGACGAACATTGTTGCGGTCGCTGCATGGAATCCCACATCGGAGTCCAGTGGCTTGTATCCGATGCACCATTTCCCGTGTACTGTAAACCTCGCACCCTTCCAAAGACGATCTGGCACAGAAATTGCGTCTCGATTAAAAACTAGAGGCTCCATGGAGACTTCTTTCCAAGGGAGTTACACGACTGCGGTCGCCGCATATAACCTCTCCTTGGAGTCTAGTTGTTTCTATCCGGTGAACCACTGCCCGTTTACTGTAACACTCGCACCATCCCATTGACAATTCGACACAGAAATTGCGTCGCGATTGAAAACTGCAGGCTCCTTGCTGACCTCTCTTGAAGAGACGAACATTGTTGCGGTCGCTGCATGGAATCCCACATCGGAGTCCAATGGCTTGTATCCGATGCACCATTTCCCGTCTACTGTAAACCTCGCACCCTTCCATAGACGATCTGGCACAGAAATTGCGTCTCGATTAAAAACTAGAGGCTCCATGGAGACTTCTTTCCAAGGGAGTTACACGACTGCGGTCGCCGCTTATAACCTCTCCTTGGAGTCTAGTTGTTTCTATCCGGTGAACCACTGCCCTTTTACTGTAACACTCGCACCATCCCATTGACAATTCGACACAGAAATTGCGTCGCGATTGAAAACTGCAGGCTCCTTGCTGACCTCTCTTGAAGAGACGAACATTGTTGCGGTCGCTGCATGGAATCCCAGATCGGAGTCCAGTGGCTTGTATCCGATGCACCATTTCCCGTCTACTGTAAACCTCGCACCCTTCCATAGACGATCTGGCACAGAAATTGCGTCGATTAAAAACTAGAGGCTCCATGGAGACTTCTTTCCAAGGGAGTTACACGACTGCGGTCGCCGCATATAACCTCTCCTTGGAGTCTAGTTGTTTCTATCCAGTGAACCACTACACGTTTACTGTAACACTCGCACCATCCCATTGACAATTCGACACAGAAATTGCGTCGCGATTGAAAACTGCAGGCTCCTTGCTGACCTCTCTTGAAGAGACGAACATTTTTGCGGTCGCTGCATGGAATCCCACATCAGAGTCCAGTGGCTTGTATCCGATGCACCATTTCCCGTCTACTGTAAACCTCGCACCCTTCCATAGACGATCTGGCACAGAAATTGCGTCGATTAAAAACTAGAGGCTCCATGGTAACTTCTTTCCAAGGGAGTTCCACGAGTGCGGTCGCCGCATATAACCTCTCCTTGGAGTCTAGTTGTTTCTATCCGGTGAACCACTGCCCGTTTACTGTAACACTCGCACCATCCCATTGACAATTCGACACAGAAATTGCGTCGCGATTGAAAACTGCAGGCTCCTTGCTGACCTCTCTTGAAGAGACGAACATTGTTGCGGTCGCTGCATGGAATCCCACATCGGAGTCCAGTGGCTTGTATCCGATGCACCATTTCCCGTCTACTGTAAACCTCGCACCCTTCCATAGACGATCTGGCACAGAAATTGCGTCTCGATTAAAAGCTAGAGGCTCCATGGAGACTTCTTTCCAAGGGAGTTACACGACTGCGGTCGCTGCATATAACCTCTCCTTGGAGTCTAGTTGTTTCTATCCGGTGAACCACTGCCCGTTTACTGTAACACTTGCACCATCCCATAAGTCCCATAGTGCTCAGAGCCATTTGAGCACCATCCCATTGACAATTCTACACAGAAATTGCGTCGCGATTGAAAACTGCAGGCTCCTTGCTGACCTCTCTTGAAGAGACGAACATTGTTGCGGTCGCTGCATGGAATCCCACATCGGAGTCCAGTGGCTTGTATCCGATGCACCATTTCCCGTCTACTGTAAACCTCGCACCCTTCCATAGACGATCTGGCACAGAAATTGCGTCTCGATTAAAAACTAGAGGCTCCATGGAGACTTCTTTCCAAGGGAGTTACACGACTGCGGTCGCCGCATATAACCTCTCCTTGGAGTCTAGTTGTTTCTATCCGGTGAACCACTGCCCGTTTACTGTAACACTCGCACCATCCCATTGACAATTCGACACAGAAATTGCGTCGCGATTGAAAACTGCAGGCTCCTTGCTGACCTCTCTTGAAGAGACGAACATTGTTGCGGTCGCTGCATGGAATCCCACATCGGAGTCCAATGGCTTGTATCCGATGCACCATTTCCCGTCTACTGTAAACCTCGCACCCTTCCATAGACGATCTGGCACAGAAATTGCGTCTCGATTAAAAACTAGAGGCTCCATGGAGACTTCTTTCCAAGGGAGTTACACGACTGCGGTCGCCGCTTATAACCTCTCCTTGGAGTCTAGTTGTTTCTATCCGGTGAACCACTGCCCTTTTACTGTAACACTCGCACCATCCCATTGACAATTCGACACAGAAATTGCGTCGCGATTGAAAACTGCAGGCTCCTTGCTGACCTCTCTTGAAGAGACGAACATTGTTGCGGTCGCTGCATGGAATCCCAGATCGGAGTCCAGTGGCTTGTATCCGATGCACCATTTCCCGTCTACTGTAAACCTCGCACCCTTCCATAGACGATCTGGCACAGAAATTGCGTCGATTAAAAACTAGAGGCTCCATGGAGACTTCTTTCCAAGGGAGTTACACGACTGCGGTCGCCGCATATAACCTCTCCTTGGAGTCTAGTTGTTTCTATCCAGTGAACCACTACACGTTTACTGTAACACTCGCACCATCCCATTGACAATTCGACACAGAAATTGCGTCGCGATTGAAAACTGCAGGCTCCTTGCTGACCTCTCTTGAAGAGACGAACATTTTTGCGGTCGCTGCATGGAATCCCACATCAGAGTCCAGTGGCTTGTATCCGATGCACCATTTCCCGTCTACTGTAAACCTCGCACCCTTCCATAGACGATCTGGCACAGAAATTGCGTCGATTAAAAACTAGAGGCTCCATGGTAACTTCTTTCCAAGGGAGTTCCACGAGTGCGGTCGCCGCATATAACCTCTCCTTGGAGTCTAGTTGTTTCTATCCGGTGAACCACTGCCCGTTTACTGTAACACTCGCACCATCCCATTGACAATTCGACACAGAAATTGCGTCGCGATTGAAAACTGCAGGCTCCTTGCTGACCTCTCTTGAACAGACGTACATTGTTGCGGTCGCTGCATGGAATCCCACATCGGAGTCCAGTGGCTTGTATCCGATGCCCCATTTCCCGTCTACTGTAAACCTCTCACCCTTCCATAGACGATCTGGCACAGAAATTGCGTCTCGATTAAAAACTAGAGGCTCCATGGAGACTTCTTTCCAAGGGAGTTACACGACTGAGGTCGCCGCGTAAAACCTCTCCTTGGAGTCTAGTTGTTTCTATCCGGTGAACCACTGCCCGTTTACTGTAACACTCGCACCATCCCATTGACAATTCGACACAGAAATTGTGTCGCGATTGAAAACTGCAGGCTCCTTGCTGACCTCTCTTGAAGAGACGAACATTGTTGCGGTCGCTGCATGGAATCCCATATCGGAGTCCAGTGGCTTGTATCCGATGCACCATTTCCCATCTACTGTAAACCTCGCACCCTTCCATAGACGATCTGGCAAAGAAAATGCGTCTCGATTAAGAACTTGAGGCTCCATGGAGACTTCTTTCCAAAGGAGTTACACGACTGCGGTCGCCGCATATAACCTCTCCTTGGAGTCTAGTTGTTTCTATCCGGTGAACCACTGCCCGTTTACTGTAACACTCGCACCATCCCATTGACAATTCGACACAGAAATTGCGTCGCGATTGAAAACTGCAGGCTCCTTGCTGACCTCTCTTGAAGAGACGAACATTGTTGCGGTCGCTGCATGGAATCCCACATCGGAGTCCAGTGGCTTGTATCCGATGCACCATTTCCCGTCTACTGTAAACCTCGCACCCTTCCATAGACGATCTGGCACAGAAATTGCGTCTCGATTAAAAACTAGAGGCTCCATGGAGACTTCTTTCCAAGGGAGTTACACGACTGCGGTCGCCGCATATAACCTCTCCTTGGAGTGTAGTTGTTTGTATCCGGTAAACCACTGCCCGTTTACTGTAACACTCGCACCATCCCTTTGACAATTCGACACAGAAATTGCGTCGCGATTGAAAACTGCAGGCTCCTTGCTGACCTCTCTTGAAGAGACGAACATTGTTGCGGTCGCTGCATGGAATCCCACATCGGAGTCCAGTGGCTTGTATCCGATGCACCATTTCCCGTCTACTGTAAACCTCGCACCCTTCCATAGACGATCTGGCACAGAAATTGCGTCTCGATTAAAAACTAGAGGCTCCATGGAGACTTCTTTCCAAGGGAGTTACACGACTGCGGTCGCCGCATATAACCTGTCCTTGGAGTCTAGTTGTTTCTGTCCGGTGAACCACTGCCCGTTTGCTGTAACACTCGCACCATCCCATTGACAATTCGACACAGAAATTGCGTCGCGATTGAAAACTGCAGGCTCCTTGCTGACCTCTCTTGAAGAGACGAACATTGTTGCGCCGCTGCATGGAATCCCACATCGGAGTCCAATGGCTTGTATCCGATGCACCATTTCCCGTCTACTGTAAACCTCGCACCCTTCCATAGACGATCTGGCACAGAAATTGCGTCTCGATTAAAAACTAGAGGCTCCATGGAGACTTCTTTCCAAGGGAGTTACACGACTGCGGTCGCCGCATATAACCTCTCCTTGGAGTCTAGTTGTTTCTATCAGGTGAACCACTGCCCGTTTTCTGTAACACTTGCACCATCCCATTGACAATTCGACACAGAAATTGCATCGCGATTGAAAACTGTAGGCTCCTTGCTGACCTCTCTTGAAGAGACGAACATTGTTCCGGTCGCTGCATGGAATCCCACATCGGAGTCCAGTGGCATGTATCCGATGCACCATTTCCCGTCTACAGTAAACCTAGCACCCTTCCATAGACGATCTGGCACAGAAATTGCGTCTCGATTAAAAACTACAGGCTCCATGGAGACTTCTTCCCAAGGGAGTTACACGACTGCGGTCGCCGCATATAACCTCTCCTTGGAGTCTAGTTGTTTCTATCCGGTGATTCACTGCCCGTTTACTGTAACACTCGCACCATCCCATTGACAATTCGACACAGAAATTGCGTCGCGATTGAAAACTTCAGGCTCCTTGCTGACCTCTCTTGAAGAGACGAACATTGTTGCGGTCGCTGCATGGAATCCCACATCTGAGTCCAGTGGCTTGTATCCGATGCACCATTTCCCGTCTACTGTAAACCTAGCACCCTTCCATAGACGATCTGGCACAGAAATTGCGTCTCGATTAAAAGCTAGAGGCTTTATGGAGACTTCTTTCCAAGGGAGTTACACGACTGCGGTCGCCGCATATAACCTCTCCTTGGAGTCTAGTTGTTTCTATCAGGTGAACCACTGCCCGTTTTCTGTAACACTTGCACCATCCCATTGACAATTCGACACAGAAATTGCATCGCGATTGAAAACTGCAGGCTCCTTGCTGACCTCTCTTGAAGAGACGAACATTGTTGCGGTCGCTGCATGGAATCCCACATCGGAGTCCAGTGGCTTGCATCCGATGCACCATTTCCCGTCTACAGTAAACCTAGCACCCTTCCATAGACGATCTGGCACAGAAATTGCGTCTCGATTAAAAACTACAGGCTCCATGGAGACTTCTTCCCAAGGGAGTTACACGACTGCGGTCGCCGCATATAACCTCTCCTTGGAGTCTAGTTGTTTCTATCCGGTGATTCACTGCCCGTTTACTGTAACACTCGCACCATCCCATTGACAATTCGACACAGAAATTGCGTCGCGATTGAAAACTGCAGGCTCCTTGCTGACCTCTCTTGAAGAGACGAACATTGTTGCGGTCGCTGCATGGAATCCCACATCGGAGTCCAGTGGCTTGTATCCGATGCACCATTTCCCGTCTACTGTAAACCTCGCACCCTTCCATAGACGATCTGGCACAGAAATTGCGTCTCGATTAAAAGCTAGAGGCTCCATGGAGACTTCTTTCCAAGGGAGTTACACGACTGCGGGCGCGGCATATAACCTCTCCTTGGAGTCTAGTTGTTTCTATCCGGTGAACCACTGCCCGTTTACTGTAACACTTGCACCATCCCATAAGTCCCATAGTGCTCAGAGCCATTTGAGCACCATCCCATTGACAATTCTACACAGAAATTGCGTCGCGATTGAAAACTGCAGGCTCCTTGCTGACCTCTCTTGAAGAGACGAACATTGTTGCGGTCGCTGCATGGAATCCCACATCGGAGTCTAGTGGCTTGTATCCGATGCACCATTTCCCGTCTACTGTAAACCTCGCACCCTTCCATAGACGATCTGGCACAGAAATTGCGTCTCGATTAAAAACTAGAGGCTCCATGGAGACTTCTTTCCAAGGGAGTTACACGACTGCGGTCGCCGCATATAACCTCTCCTTGGAGTCTAGTTGTTTCTATCCGGTGAACCACTGCCCGTTTACTGTAACACTCGCACCATCCCATTGACAATTCGACACAGAAATTGCGTCGCGATTGAAAACTGCAGGCTCCTTGCTGACCTCTCTTGAAGAGACGAACATTGTTGCGGTCGCTGCATGGAATCCCACATCGGAGTCCAATGGCTTGTATCCGGTGCACCATTTCCCGTCTACTGTAAACCTCGCACCCTTCCATAGACGATCTGGCACAGAAATTGCGTCTCGATTAAAAACTAGAGGCTCCATGGAGACTTCTTTCCAAGGGAGTTACACGACTGCGGTCGCCGCATATAACCTCTCCTTGGAGTCTAGTTGTTTCTATCAGGTGAACCACTGCCCGTTTTCTGCAACACTTGCACCATCCCATTGACAATTCGACACAGAAGTTGCATCGCGATTGAAAACTGCAGGCTCCTTGCTGACCTCTCTTGAAGAGACGAACATTGTTGCGGTCGCTGCATGGAATCCCACATCGGAGTCCAGTGGCTTGTATCCGATGCACCATTTCCCGTGTACTGTAAACCTCGCACCCTTCCAAAGACGATCTGGCACAGAAATTGCGTCTCGATTAAAAACTAGAGGCTCCATGGAGACCTCTTCCCAAGGGAGTTACACGACTGCGGTCGCCGCATATAACCTCTCCTTGGAGTCTAGTTGTTTCTATCCGGTGAACCACTGGCCGTTTACTGTAACACTCGCACCATCCCATTGACAATTCGACACAGAAATTGTGTCGCGATTGAAAACTGCAGGCTCCTTGCTGACCTCTCTTGAAGAGATGAACATTGTTGCGGTCGCTGCATGGAATCCCACATCGGAGTCCAGTGGCTTGTATCCAATGCACCATTTCCCGTCTACTGTAAACCTCGCACCCTTCCATAGACGATCTGGCACAGAAATTGCGTCTCGATTAAAAACTAGAGGCTCCATGGAGACTTCTTTCCAAGGGAGTTACACGACTGCGGTCGCCGCATATAACCTCTCCTTGGAGTCAGTTGTTTCTATCAGGTGAACCACTGCCCGTTTTCTGTAACACTTGCACCATCCCATTGACAATTCGACACAGAAATTGCATCGCGATTGAAAACTGCAGGCTCCTTGCTGACCTCTCTTGAAGAGACGAACATTGTTGCGGTCGCTGCATGGAATCCCACATCGGAGTCCAGTGGCTTGTATCCGATGCACCATTTCCCGTCTACAGTAAACCTAGCACCCTTCCATAGACGATCTGGCACAGAAATTGCGTCTCGATCAAAAACTACAGGCTCCATGGAGACTTCTTCCCAAGGGAGTTACACGACTGCGGTCGCCGCATATAACCTCTCCTTGGAGTCTAGTTGTTTCTATCCGGTGATTCACTGCCCGTTTACTGTAACACTCGCACCATCCCATTGACAATTCGACACAGAAATGGCGTCGCGATTGAAAACTGCAGGCTCCTTGCTGACCTCTCTTGAAGAGACGAACATTGTTGCGGTCGCTGCATGGAATCCCACATCGGAGTCCAGTGGCTTGTATCCGATGCACCATTTCCCGTCTACTGTAAACCTCGCACCCTTCCATAGACGATCTGGCACAGAAATTGCGTCTCGATTAAAAGCTAGAGGCTCCATGGAGACTTCTTTCCAAGGGAGTTACACGACTGCGGTCGCCGCATATAACCTCTCCTTGGAGTCTAGTTGTTTCTATCAGGTGAACCACTGCCCGTTTTCTGTAACACTTGCACCATCCCATTGACAATTCGACACAGAAATTGCATCGCGATTGAAAACTGCAGGCTCCTTGCTGACCTCTCTTGAAGAGACGAACATTGTTGCGGTCGCTGCATGGAATCCCACATCGGAGTCCAGTGGCTTGTATCCGATGCACCATTTCCCGTCTACAGTAAACCTAGCACCCTTCCATAGACGATCTGGCACAGAAATTGCGTCTCGATTAAAAACTACAGGCTCCATGGAGACTTCTTCCCAAGGGAGTTACACGACTGCGGTCGCCGCATATAACCTCTCCTTGGAGTCTAGTTGTTTCTATCCGGTGATTCACTGCCCGTTTACTGTAACACTCGCACCATCCCATTGACAATTCGACACAGAAATTGCGTCGCGATTGAAAACTGCAGGCTCCTTGCTGACCTCTCTTGAAGAGACGAACATTGTTGCGGTCGCTGCATGGAATCCCACATCGGAGTCCAGTGGCTTGTATCCGATGCACCATTTCCCGTCTACTGTAAACCTCGCACCCTTCCATAGACGATCTGGCACAGAAATTGCGTCTCGATTAAAAGCTAGAGGCTCCATGGAGACTTCTTTCCAAGGGAGTTACACGACTGCGGTCGCTGCATATAACCTCTCCTTGGAGTCTAGTTGTTTCTATCCGGTGAACCACTGCCCGTTTACTGTAACACTTGCACCATCCCATAAGTCCCATAGTGCTCAGAGCCATTTGAGCACCATCCCATTGACAATTCTACACAGAAATTGCGTCGCGATTGAAAACTGCAGGCTCCTTGCTGACCTCTCTTGAAGAGACGAACATTGTTGCGGTCGCTGCATGGAATCCCACATCGGAGTCTAGTGGCTTGTATCCGATGCACCATTTCCCGTCTACTGTAAACCTCGCACCCTTCCATAGACGATCTGGCACAGAAATTGCGTCTCGATTAAAAACTAGAGGCTCCATGGAGACTTCTTTCCAAGGGAGTTACACGACTGCGGTCGCCGCATATAACCTCTCCTTGGAGTCTAGTTGTTTCTATCCGGTGAACCACTGGCCGTTTACTGTAACACTCGCACCATCCCATTGACAATTCGACACAGAAATTGTGTCGCGATTGAAAACTGCAGGCTCCTTGCTGACCTCTCTTGAAGAGATGAACATTGTTGCGGTCGCTGCATGGAATCCCACATCGGAGTCCAGTGGCTTGTATCCAATGCACCATTTCCCGTCTACTGTAAACCTCGCACCCTTCCATAGACGATCTGGCACAGAAATTGCGTCTCGATTAAAAACTAGAGGCTCCATGGAGACTTCTTTCCAAGGGAGTTACACGACTGCGGTCGCCGCATATAACCTCTCCTTGGAGTCAGTTGTTTCTATCAGGTGAACCACTGCCCGTTTTCTGTAACACTTGCACCATCCCATTGACAATTCGACACAGAAATTGCATCGCGATTGAAAACTGCAGGCTCCTTGCTGACCTCTCTTGAAGAGACGAACATTGTTGCGGTCGCTGCATGGAATCCCACATCGGAGTCCAGTGGCTTGTATCCGATGCACCATTTCCCGTCTACAGTAAACCTAGCACCCTTCCATAGACGATCTGGCACAGAAATTGCGTCTCGATCAAAAACTACAGGCTCCATGGAGACTTCTTCCCAAGGGAGTTACACGACTGCGGTCGCCGCATATAACCTCTCCTTGGAGTCTAGTTGTTTCTATCCGGTGATTCACTGCCCGTTTACTGTAACACTCGCACCATCCCATTGACAATTCGACACAGAAATGGCGTCGCGATTGAAAACTGCAGGCTCCTTGCTGACCTCTCTTGAAGAGACGAACATTGTTGCGGTCGCTGCATGGAATCCCACATCGGAGTCCAGTGGCTTGTATCCGATGCACCATTTCCCGTCTACTGTAAACCTCGCACCCTTCCATAGACGATCTGGCACAGAAATTGCGTCTCGATTAAAAGCTAGAGGCTCCATGGAGACTTCTTTCCAAGGGAGTTACACGACTGCGGTCGCCGCATATAACCTCTCCTTGGAGTCTAGTTGTTTCTATCAGGTGAACCACTGCCCGTTTTCTGTAACACTTGCACCATCCCATTGACAATTCGACACAGAAATTGCATCGCGATTGAAAACTGCAGGCTCCTTGCTGACCTCTCTTGAAGAGACGAACATTGTTGCGGTCGCTGCATGGAATCCCACATCGGAGTCCAGTGGCTTGTATCCGATGCACCATTTCCCGTCTACAGTAAACCTAGCACCCTTCCATAGACGATCTGGCACAGAAATTGCGTCTCGATTAAAAACTACAGGCTCCATGGAGACTTCTTCCCAAGGGAGTTACACGACTGCGGTCGCCGCATATAACCTCTCCTTGGAGTCTAGTTGTTTCTATCCGGTGATTCACTGCCCGTTTACTGTAACACTCGCACCATCCCATTGACAATTCGACACAGAAATTGCGTCGCGATTGAAAACTGCAGGCTCCTTGCTGACCTCTCTTGAAGAGACGAACATTGTTGCGGTCGCTGCATGGAATCCCACATCGGAGTCCAGTGGCTTGTATCCGATGCACCATTTCCCGTCTACTGTAAACCTCGCACCCTTCCATAGACGATCTGGCACAGAAATTGCGTCTCGATTAAAAGCTAGAGGCTCCATGGAGACTTCTTTCCAAGGGAGTTACACGACTGCGGTCGCTGCATATAACCTCTCCTTGGAGTCTAGTTGTTTCTATCCGGTGAACCACTGCCCGTTTACTGTAACACTTGCACCATCCCATAAGTCCCATAGTGCTCAGAGCCATTTGAGCACCATCCCATTGACAATTCTACACAGAAATTGCGTCACGATTGAAAACTGCAGGCTCCTTGCTGACCTCTCTTGAAGAGACGAACATTGTTGCGGTCGCTGCATGGAATCCCACATCGGAGTCTAGTGGCTTGTATCCGATGCACCATTTCCCGTCTACTGTAAACCTCGCACCCTTCCATAGACGATCTGGCACAGAAATTGCGTCTCGATTAAAAACTAGAGGCTCCATGGAGACTTCTTTCCAAGGGAGTTACACGACTGCGGTCGCCGCATATAACCTCTCCTTGGAGTCTAGTTGTTTCTATCCGGTGAACCACTGCCCGTTTACTGTAACACTCGCACCATCCCATTGACAATTGGACACAGAAATTGCGTCGCGATTGAAAACTGCAGGCTCCTTGCTGACCTCTCTTGAAGAGACGAACATTGTTGCGGTCGCTGCATGGAATCCCACATCGTAGTCCAATGGCTTGTATCCGATGCACCATTTCCCGTCTACTGTAAACCTCGCACCCTTCCATAGACGATCTGGCACAGAAATTGCGTCTCGATTAAAAACTAGAGGCTCCATGGAGACTTCTTTCCAAGGGAGTTACACGACTGCGGTCGCCGCTTATAACCTCTCCTTGGAGTCTAGTTGTTTCTATCAGGTGAACCACTGCCCGTTTTCTGTAACACTTGCACCATCCCATTGACAATTCGACACAGAAATTGCATCGCGATTGAAAACTGCAGGCTCCTTGCTGACCTCTCTTGAAGAGACGAACATTGTTGCGGTCTCTGCATGGAATCCCACATCGGAGTCCAGTGGCTTGTATCCGATGCACCATTTCCCGTCTACTGTAAACCTCGCACCCTTCCAAAGACGATCTGGCACAGAAATTGCGTCTCGATTAAAAACTAGAGGCTCCATGGAGACCTCTTCCCAAGGGAGTTACACGACTGCGGTCGCCGCATATAACCTCTCCTTGGAGTCTAGTTGTTTCTATCCGGTGAACCACTGCCCGTTTACTGTAACACTCGCACCATCCCATTGACAATTCGACACAGAAATTGTGTCGCGATTGAAAACTGCAGGCTCCTTGCTGACCTCTCTTGAAGAAACGAACATTGTTGCGGTCGCTGCATGGAATCCCACATCGGAGTCCAGTGGCTTGTATCCGATGCACCATTTCCCGTCTACTGTAAACCTCGTACCCTTCCATAGACGATCTGGCACAGAAATTGCGTCTCGATTAAAAACTAGAGGCTCCATGGAGACTTCTTTCCAAGGGAGTTACACGACTGCGGTCGCCGCATATAACCTCTCCTTGGAGTCAGTTGTTTCTATCAGGTGAACCACTGCCCGTTTTCTGTAACACTTGCACCATCCCATTGACAATTCGACACAGAAATTGCATCGCGATTGAAAACTGCAGGCTCCTTGCTGACCTCTCTTGAAGAGACGAACATTGTTGCGGTCGCTGCATGGAATCCCACATCGGAGTCCAGTGGCTTGTATCCGATGCACCATTTCCCGTCTACTGTAAACCTCGTACCCTTCCATAGACGATCTGGCACAGAAATTGCGTCTCGATTAAAAGCTAGAGGCTCCATGGAGACTTCTTTCCAAGGGAGTTACACGACTGCGGTCGCTGCATATAACCTCTCCTTGGAGTCTAGTTGTTTCTATCCGGTGAACCACTGCCCGTTTACTGTAACACTTGCACCATCCCATAAGTCCCATAGTGCTCAGAGCCATTTGAGCACCATCCCATTGACAATTCTACACAGAAATTGCGTCGCGATTGAAAACTGCAGGCTCCTTGCTGACCTCTCTTGAAGAGACGAACATTGTTGCGGTCGCTGCATGGAATCCCACATCGGAGTCTAGTGGCTTGTATCCGATGCACCATTTCCCGTCTACTGTAAACCTCGCACCCTTCCATAGACGATCTGGCACAGAAATTGCGTCTCGATTAAAAACTAGAGGCTCCATGGAGACTTCTTTCCAAGGGAGTTACACGACTGCGGTCGCCGCATATAACCTCTCCTTGGAGTCTAGTTGTTTCTATCCGGTGAACCACTGCCCGTTTACTGTAACACTCGCACCATCCCATTGACAATTCGACACAGAAATTGCGTCGCGATTGAAAACTGCAGGCTCCTTGCTGACCTCTCTTGAAGAGACGAACATTGTTGCGGTCGCTGCATGGAATCCCACATCGGAGTCCAATGGCTTGTATCCGATGCACCATTTCCCGTCTACTGTAAACCTCGCACCCTTCCATAGACGATCTGGCACAGAAATTGCGTCTCGATTAAAAACTAGAGGCTCCATGGAGACTTCTTTCCAAGGGAGTTACACGACTGCGGTCGCCGCTTATAACATCTCCTTGGAGTCTAGTTGTTTCTATCAGGTGAACCACTGCCCGTTTTCTGTAACACTTGCACCATCCCATTGACAATTCGACACAGAAATTGCATCGCGATTGTAAACTGCAGGCTCCTTGCTGACCTCTCTTGAAGAGACGAACATTGTTGCGGTCTCTGCATGGAATCCCACATCGGAGTCCAGTGGCTTGTATCCGATGCACCATTTCCCGTCTACTGTAAACCTCGTACCCTTCCATAGACGATCTGGCACAGAAATTGCGTCTCGATTAAAAACTAGAGGCTCCATGGAGACTTCTTTCCAAGGGAGTTACACGACTGCGGTCGCAGCATATAACCACTCCTTGGAGTCTAGTTGTTTCTATCCGGTGAACCACTGCCCGTTTACTGTAACACTCGCACCATCCCATTGACAATTCGACACAGAAATTGCGTCGCGATTGAAAACTGCAGGCTCCTTGCTGACCTCTCTTGAAGAGACAAACATTGTTGCGGTCGCTGCATGGAATCCCACATCGGAGTCCAGTGGCTTGTATCCGATGCACCATTTCCCGTCTACTGTAAACCTCACACCCTTCCATAGACGATCTGGCACAGAAATTGCGTCTCGATTAAAAACTAGAGGCTCCATGGAGACTTCTATCCAAGGGAGTTACACGACTGCGGTCGCCGCATATAACCTCTCCTTGGAGTCTAGTTGTTTCTATCCGGTGAACCACTGCCCGTTGTCTGTAACACTTGCACCATCCCATTGACAATTCGACACAGAAATTGCATCGCGATTGAAAACTGCAGGCTCCTTGCTGATCTCTCTTGAAGAGACGAACATTGTTGCGGTCGCTGCATGGAATCCCACATCGAAGTCCAATGGCTTGTATCCGATGCACTATTTCCCGTCTACTGTAAACCTCGCACCCTTCCATAGACGATCTGGCACAGAAATTGCGTCTCGATTAAAAACTAGAGGCTCCATGGAGACTTCTTTCCAAGGGAGTTACACGACTGCGGTCGCCGCATATAACCTCTCCTTCGAGTCTAGTTGTTTCTATCAGGTGAACCACTGCCCGTTTTCTGTAACACTTGCACCATCCCATTGACAATTCGACACAGAAATTGCATCGCGATTGAAAACTGCAGGCTCCTTGCTGACCTCTCTTGAAGAGACGAACATTGTTGCGGTCGCTGCATGGAATCCCACATCGGAGTCCAGTGGCTTGTATCCGATGCACTATTTCCCGTCTACTGTAAACCTCGCACCCTTCCAAAGACGATCTGGCACAGAAATTGCGTCTCGATTAAAAACTAGAGGCTCCATGGTGACCTCTTCCCAAGGGAGTTACACGACTGCGGTCGCCGCATATAACCTCTCCTTGGAGTCTAGTTGTTTCTATCCGGTGAACCACTGCCCGTTTACTGTAACACTCGCACCATCCCATTGACAATTCGACACAGAAATATTGTCGCGATTGAAAACTGCAGGCTCCTTGCTGACCTCTCTTGGAGAGACGAACATTGTTGCGGTCGCTGCATGGAATCCCACATCAGAGTCCAGTGGCTTGTATCCGATGCACCATTTCCCGTCTACTGTAAACCTCGTACCCTTCCATAGACGATCTGGCACAGAAATTGCGTCTCGATTAAAAACTAGACGCTCCATGGAGACTTCTTTCCAAGGGAGTTACACGACTGCGGTCGCAGAATATAACCACACCTTGGAGTCTAGTTGTTTCTATCCGGTGAACTACTGCCCGTTTACTGTAACACTCGCACCATCCCATTGACAATTCGACACAGAAATTGCATCGCGATTGAAAACTGCAGGCTCCTTGCTGATCTCTCTTGAAGAGACGAACATTGTTGCGGTCGCTGCATGGAATCCCACATCGAAGTCCAGTGGCTTGTATCCGATGCACCATTTCCCGTCTACTGTAAACCTCGCACCCTTCCAAAGACGATCTGGCACAGAAATTGCGTCTCGATTAAAAACTAGAGGCTCCATGGAGACCTCTTCCCAAAGGAGTTACACGACTGCGGTCGCCGCATATAACCTCTCCTTGGAGTCTAGTTGTTTCTATCCGGTGAACCACTGCCCGTTTACTGTAACACTTGCACCATCCCATAAGTCCCATAGTGCTCAGAGCCATTTGAGCACCATCCCATTGACAATTCTACACAGAAATTGCGTCGCGATTGAAAACTGCAGGCTCCTTGCTGACCTCTCTTGAAGAGACGAACATTGTTGCGGTCGCTGCATGGAATCCCACATCGGAGTCCAGTGGCTTGTATCCGATGCACCATTTCCCGTCTACTGTAAACCTCGCACCCTTCCATAGACGATCTGGCACAGAAATTGCGTCTCGATTAAAAACTAGAGGCTCCATGGAGACTTCTTTCCAAGGGAGTTACACGACTGCGGTCGCCGCATATAACCTCTCCTTGGAGTCTAGTTGTTTCTATCTGGTGAACCACTGCCCGTTTACTGTAACACTTGCACCATCCCATTGACAATTCGACACAGAAATTGCGTCGCGATTGAAAACTGCAGGCTCCTTGCTGACCTCTCTTGAAGAGACGAACATTGTTGCGGTCGCTGCATGGAATCCCACATCGGAGTCCAATGGCTTGTATCCGATGCACCATTTCCCGTCTACTGTAAACCTCGCACCCTTCCATAGACGATCTGGCACAGAAATTGCGTCTCGATTAAAAACTAGAGGCTCCATGGAGACTTCTTTCCAAGGGAGTTACACGACTGCGGTCGCCGCATATAACCTCTCCTTGGAGTCTAGTTGTTTCTATCAGGTGAACCACTGCCCGTTTTCTGTAACACTTGCACCATCCCATTGACAATTCGACACAGAAATTGCATCGCGATTGAAAACTGCAGGCTCCTTGCTGACCTCTCTTGAAGAGACGAACATTGTTGCGGTCGCTGCATGGAATCCCACATCGGAGTCCAGTGGCTTGTATCCGATGCACTATTTCCCGTCTACTGTAAACCTCGCACCCTTCCAAAGACGATCTGGCACAGAAATTGCGTCTCGATTAAAAACTAGAGGCTCCATGGTGACCTCTTCCCAAGGGAGTTACACGACTGCGCTCGCCGCATATAACCTCTCCTTGGAGTCTAGTTGTTTCTATCCGGTGAACCACTGCCCGTTTACTGTAACACTCGCACCATCCCATTGACAATTCGACACAGAAATTGTGTCGCGATTGAAAACTGCAGGCTCCTTGCTGACCTCTCTTGGAGAGACGAACATTGTTGCGGTCGCTGCATGGAATCCCACATCAGAGTCCAGTGGCTTGTATCCGATGCACCATTTCCCGTCTACTGTAAACCTCGTACCCTTCCATAGACGATCTGGCACAGAAATTGCGTCTCGATTAAAAACTAGACGCTCCATGGAGACTTCTTTCCAAGGGAGTTACACGACTGCGGTCGCAGAATATAACCACTCCTTGGAGTCTAGTTGTTTCTATCCGGTGAACTACTGCCCGTTTACTGTAACACTCGCACCATCCCATTGACAATTCGACACAGAAATTGCATCGCGATTGAAAACTGCAGGCTCCTTGCTGATCTCTCTTGAAGAGACGAACATTGTTGCGGTCGCTGCATGGAATCCCACATCGAAGTCCAGTGGCTTGTATCCGATGCACCATTTCCCGTCTACTGTAAACCTCGCACCCTTCCAAAGACGATCTGGCACAGAAACTGCGTCTCGATTAAAAACTAGAGGCTCCATGGAGACCTCTTCCCAAAGGAGTTACACGACTGCGGTCGCCGCATATAACCTCTCCTTGGAGTCTAGTTGTTTCTATCCGGTGAACCACTGCCCGTTTACTGTAACACTTGCACCATCCCATAAGTCCCATAGTGCTCAGAGCCATTTGAGCACCATCCCATTGACAATTCTACACAGAAATTGCGTCGCGATTGAAAACTGCAGGCTCCTTGCTGACCTCTCTTGAAGAGACGAACATTGTTGCGGTCGCTGCATGGAATCCCACATCGGAGTCCAGTGGCTTGTATCCGATGCACCATTTCCCGTCTACTGTAAACCTCGCACCCTTCCATAGACGATCTGGCACAGAAATTGCGTCTCGATTAAAAACTAGAGGCTCCATGGAGACTTCTTTCCAAGGGAGTTACACGACTGCGGTCGCCGCATATAACCTCTCCTTGGAGTCTAGTTGTTTCTATCTGGTGAACCACTGCCCGTTTACTGTAACACTCGCACCATCCCATTGACAATTCGACACAGAAATTGCGTCGCGATTGAAAACTGCAGGCTCCTTGCTGACCTCTCTTGAAGAGACGAACATTGTTGCGGTCGCTGCATGGAATCCCACATCGGAGTCCAATGGCTTGTATCCGATGCACCATTTCCCGTCTACTGTAAACCTCGCACCCTTCCATAGACGATCTGGCACAGAAATTGCGTCTCGATTAAAAACTAGAGGCTCCATGGAGACTTCTTTCCAAGGGAGTTACACGACTGCGGTCGCCGCATATAACCTCTCCTTGGAGTCTAGTTGTTTCTATCAGGTGAACCACTGCCCGTTTTCTGTAACACTTGCACCATCCCATTGACAATTCGACACAGAAATTGCATCGCGATTGAAAACTGCAGGCTCCTTGCTGACCTCTCTTGAAGAGACGAACATTGTTGCGGTCGCTGCATGGAATCCCACATCGGAGTCCAGTGGCTTGTATCCGATGCACTATTTCCCATCTACTGTAAACCTCGCACCCTTCCAAAGACGATCTGGCACAGAAATTGCGTCTCGATTAAAAACTAGAGGCTCCATGGTGACCTCTTCCCAAGGGAGTTACACGACTGCGGTCGCCGCATATAACCTCTCCTTGGAGTCTAGTTGTTTCTATCCGGTGAACCACTGCCCGTTTACTGTAACACTCGCACCATCCCATTGACAATTCGACACAGAAATTGTGTCGCGATTGAAAACTGCAGGCTCCTTGCTGACCTCTCTTGGAGAGACGAACATTGTTGCGGTCGCTGCATGGAATCCCACATCAGAGTCCAGTGGCTTGTATCCGATGCACCATTTCCCGTCTACTGTAAACCTCGTACCCTTCCATAGACGATCTGGCACAGAAATTGCGTCTCGATTAAAAACTAGACGCTCCATGGAGACTTCTTTCCAAGGGAGTTACACGACTGCGGTCGCAGAATATAACCACTCCTTGGAGTCTAGTTGTTTCTATCCGGTGAACTACTGCCCGTTTACTGTAACACTCGCACCATCCCATTGACAATTCGACACAGAAATTGCGTCGCGATTGAAAACTGCAGGCTCCTTGCTGACCTCTCTTGAAGAGACGAACATTGTTGCGGTCGCTGCATGGAATCCCACATCGGAGTCCAGTGGCTTGTATCCGATGCACCATTTCCCGTCTACTGTAAACCTCGTACCCTTCCATAGACGATCTGGCACAGAAATTGCGTCTCGATTAAAAACTACAGGCTCCATGGAGACTTCTATGCAAGGGAGTTACACGACTGCGGTCGCCGCATATAACCTCTCCTTGGAGTCTAGTTGTTTCTATCCGGTGAACCACTGCCCGTTTTCTGTAACACTTCCACCATCCCATTGACAATTCGACACAGAAATTGCGTCGCGATTGAAAACTGCAGGCTCCTTGCTGACCTCTCTTGAAGAGACGAACATTGTTGCGGTCGCTGCATGGAATCCCACATCGGAGTCCAGTGGCTTGTATCCGATGCACCATTTCCCGTCTACTGTAAACCTCACACCCTTCCATAGACGATCTGGCACAGAAATTGCGTCTCGATTAAAAACTAGAGGCTCCATGGAGACTTCTATCCAAGGGAGTTACACGACTGCGGTCGCCGCATATAACCTCTCCTTGGAGTCTAGTTGTTTCTATCCGGTGAACCACGGCCCGTTTTCTGTAACACTTGCACCATCCCATTGACAATTCGACACAGAAATTGCATCGCGATTGAAAACTGCAGGCTCCTTGCTGATCTCTCTTGAAGAGACGAACATTGTTGCGGTCGCTGCATGGAATCCCACATCGGAGTCCAGTGGCTTGTATCCGATGCACCATTTCCCGTCTACTGTAAACCTCGCACCCTTCCAAAGACGATCTGGCACAGAAATTGCGTCTCGATTAAAAACTAGAGGCTCCATGGAGACCTCTTCCCAAAGGAGTTACACGACTGCGGTCGCTGCATATAACCTCTCCTTGGAGTCTAGTTGTTTCTATCCGGTGAACCACTGCCCGTTTACTGTAACACTTGCACCATCCCATAGGTCCCATAGTGCTCAGAGCCATTTGAGCACCATCCCATTGACAATTCTACACAGAAATTGCGTCGCGATTGAAAACTGCAGGCTCCTTGCTGACCTCTCTTGAAGAGACGAACATTGTTGCGGTCGCTGCATGGAATCCCACATCGGAGTCCAGTGGCTTGTATCCGATGCACCATTTCCCGTCTACTGTAAACCTCGCACCCTTCCATAGACGATCTGGCACAGAAATTGCGTCTCGATTAAAAACTAGAGGCTCCATGGAGACTTCTTTCCAAGGGAGTTAGACGACTGCGGTCGCCGCATATAACCTCTCCTTGGAGTCTAGTTGTTTCTATCCGGTGAACCACTGCCCGTTTACTGTAACACTCGCACCATCCCATTGACAATTCGACACAGAAATTGCGTCGCGATTGAAAACTGCAGGCCCCTTGCTGACCTCTCTTGAAGAGACGAACATTGTTGCGGTCGCTGCATGGAATCCCACATCGGAGTCCAATGGCTTGTATCCGATGCACCATTTCCCGTGTACTGTAAACCTCGCACCCTTCCATAGACGATCTGGCACAGAAATTGCGTCTCGATTAAAAACTAGAGGCTCCATGGAGACTTCTTTCCAAGGGAGTTACACGACTGCGGTCGCCGCATATAACCTCTCCTTGGAGTCTAGTTGTTTCTATCAGGTGAACCACTGCCCGTTTTCTGTAACACTTGCACCATCCCATTGACAATTCGACACAGAAATTGCATCGCGATTGAAAACTGCAGGCTCCTTGCTGACCTCTCTTGAAGAGACGAACATTGTTGCGGTCGCTGCATGGAATCCCACATCGGAGTCCAGTGGCTTGTATCTGATGCACCATTTCCCGTCTACTGTAAACCTCGCACCCTTCCAAAGACGATCTGGCACAGAAATTGCGTCTCGATTAAAAACTAGAGGCTCCATGGAGACCTCTTCCCAAGGGAGTTACACGACTGCGGTCGCCGCATATAACCTCTCCTTGGAGTCTAGTTGTTTCTATCCGGTGAACCACTGCCCGTTTACTGTAACACTCGCACCATCCCATTGACAATTCGACACAGAAATTGTGTCGCGATTGAAAACTGCAGGCTTCTTGCTGACCTCTCTTGAAGAGACGAACATTGTTGCGGTCGCTGCATGGAATCCCACATCGGAGTCCAGTGGCTTGTATCCGATGCACCATTTCCCGTCAACTGTAAACCTCGTACCCTTCCATAGACGATCTGGCACAGAAATTGCGTCTCGATTAAAAACTAGAGGCTCCATGGAGACTTCTTTCCAAGGGAGTTACACGACTGCGGTCGCAGCATATAACCAGTCCTTGGAGTCTAGTTGTTTCTATCCAGTGAACCACTGCCCGTTTACTGTAACACTCGCACCATCCCATTGACAATTCGACACAGAAATTGCGTCGCGATTGAAAACTGCAGGCTCCTTGCTGACCTCTCTTGAAGAGACAAACATTGTTGCGGTCGCTGCATGGAATCCCACATCGGAGTCCAGTGGCTTGTATCCGATGCACCATTTCCCGTCTACTGTAAACCTCGCACCCTTCCAAAGACGATCTGGCACAGAAATTGCGTCTCGATTAAAAACTAGAGGCTCCATGGAGACCTCTTCCCAAGGGAGTTACACGACTGCGGTCGCCGCATATAACCTCTCCTTGGAGTCTAGTTGTTTCTATCCGGTGAACCACTGCCCGTTTACTGTAACACTTGCACCATCCCATAAGTCCCATAGTGCTCAGAGCCATTTGAGCACCATCCCATTGACAATTCTACACAGAAATTGCGTCGCGATTGAAAACTGCAGGCTCCTTGCTGACCTCTCTTGAAGAGACGAACATTGTTGCGGTCGCTGCATGGAATCCCACATCGGAGTCCAGTGGCTTGTATCCGATGCACCATTTCCCGTCTACTGTAAACCTCGCACCCTTCCATAGACGATCTGGCACAGAAATTGCGTCTCGATTAAAAACTAGAGGCTCCATGGAGACTTCTTTCCAAGGGAGTTACACGACTGCGGTCGTCGCATATAACCTCTCCTTGGAGTCTAGTTGTTTCTATCCGGTGAACCACTGCCCGTTTACTGTAACACTCGCACCATCCCATTGACAATTCGACACAGAAATTGCGTCGCGATTGAAAACTGCAGGCTCCTTGCTGACCTCTCTTGAAGAGACGAACATTGTTGCGGTCGCTGCATGGAATCCCACATCGGAGTCCAATGGCTTGTATCCGATGCAACATTTCCCGTCTACTGTAAACCTCGCACCCTTCCATAGACGATCTGGCACAGAAATTGCGTCTCGATTAAAAACTAGAGGCTCCATGGAGACTTCTTTCCAAGGGAGTTACACGACTGCGGTCGCCGCATATAACCTCTCCTTGGAGTCTAGTTGTTTCTATCAGGTGAACCACTGCCCGTTTTCTGTAACACTTGCACCATCCCATTGACAATTCGACACAGAAATTGCATCGCGATTGAAAACTGCAGGCTCCTTGCTGACCTCTCTTGAAGAGACGAACATTGTTGCGGTCGCTGCATGGAATCCCACATCGGAATCCAGTGGTTTGTATCCGATGCACCATTTCCCGTCTACTGTAAACCTCGCACCCTTCCAAAGACGATCTGGCACAGAAATTGCGTCTCGATTAAAAACTAGAGGCTCCATGGAGACCTCTTCCCAAGGGAGTTACACGACTGCGGTCGCCGCATATAACCTCTCCTTGGAGTCTAGTTGTTTCTATCCGGTGAACCACTGCCCGTTTACTGTAACACTCGCACCATCCCATTGACAATTCGACACAGAAATTGTGTCGCGATTGAAAACTGCAGGCTCCTTGCTGACCTCTCTTGAAGAGACGAACATTGTTGCGGTCGCTGCATGGAATCCCACATCAGAGTCCAGTGGCTTGTATCCGATGCACCATTTCCCGTCTACTGTAAACCTCGTACCCTTCCATAGACGATCTGGCACAGAAATTGCGTCTCGATTAAAAACTAGACGCTCCATGGAGACTTCTTTCCAAGGGAGTTAGACGACTGCAGTCGCCGCATATAACCTCTCCTTGGAGTCTAGTTGTTTCTATCCGGTGAACCACTGCCCGTTTACTGTAACACTCGCACCATCCCATTGACAATTCGACATAGAAATTGCGTCGCGATTGAAAACTGCAGGCTCCTTGCTGACCTCTCTTGAAGAGACGAACATTGTTGCGGTCGCGGCATGGAATCCCACATCGGAGTCCAATGGCTTGTATCCGATGCACCATTTCCCGTCTACTGTAAACCTCGCACCCTTCCATAGACGATCTGGCACAGAAATTGCGTCTCGATTAAAAACTAGAGGCTCCATGGAGACTTCTTTCCAAGGGAGTTACACGACTGCGGTCGCCGCATATAACCTCTCCTTGGAGTCTAGTTGTTTCTATCAGGTGAACCACTGCCCGTTTTCTGTAACACTTGCACCATCCCATTGACAATTCGACACAGAAATTGCATCGCGATTGAAAACTGCAGGCTCCTTGCTGACCTCTCTTGAAGAGACGAACATTGTTGCGGTCGCTGCATGGAATCCCACATCGGAGTCCAGTGGCTTGTATCCGATGCACCATTTCCCGTCTACTGTAAACCTCGCACCCTTCCAAAGTCGATCTGTCACAGAAATTGCGTCTCGATTAAAAACTAGAGGCTCCATGGAGACCTCTTCCCAAGGGAGTTACACGACTGCGATCGCCGCATATAACCTCTCCTTGGAGTCTAGTTGTTTCTATCCGGTGAACCACTGCCCGTTTACTGTAACACTCGCACCATCCCATTGACAATTCGACACAGAAATTGTGTCGCGATTGAAAACTGCAGGCTTCTTGCTGACCTCTCTTGAAGAAACGAACATTGTTGCGGTCGCTGCATGGAATCCCACATCGGAGTCCAGTGGCTTGTATCCGATGCACCATTTCCCGTCTACTGTAAACCTCGTACCCTTCCATAGACGATCTGGCACAGAAATTGCGTCTCGATTAAAAACTAGGGGCTCCATGGAGACTTCTTTCCAAGGGAGTTACACGACTGCGGTCGCAGCATATAACCAGTCCTTGGAGTCTAGTTGTTTCTATCCGGTGAACCACTGCCCGTTTACTGTAACACTCGCACCATCCCATTGACAATTCGACACAGAAATTGCGTCGCGATTGAAAACTGCAGGCTCCTTGCTGACCTCTCTTGAAGAGACAAACATTGTTGCGGTCGCTGCATGGAATCCCAAATCGAAGTCCTGTGGCTTGTATCCGATGCACCATTTCCCGTCTACTGTAAACCTCACACCCTTCCATAGACGATCTGGCACAGAAATTGCGTCTCGATTAAAAACTAGTGGCTCCATGGAGACTTCTATCCAAGGGAGTTACACGACTGCGGTCGCCGCATATAACCTCTTGTTGGAGTCTAGTTGTTTCTATCCGGTGAACCACTGCCCGTTTTCTGTAACACTTGCACCATCCCATTGACAATTCGACACAGAAATTGCATCGCGATTGAAAACTGCAGGCTCCTTGCTGACCTCTCTTGAAGAGACGAACATTGCTGCGGTCGCTGCATGGAATCCCACATCGAAGTCCAGTGGCTTGTATCCGATGCACCATTTCCCGTCTACTGTAAACCTCGCACCCTTCCAAAGACGATCTGGCACAGAAATTGCGTCTCGATTAAAAACTAGAGGCTCCATGGAGACCTCTTCCCAAAGGAGTTACACGACTGCGGTCGCCGCATATAACCTCTCCTTGGAGTCTAGTTGTTTCTTTCCGGTGAACCACTGCCCGTTTACTGTAACACTTGCACCATCCCATAACTCCCATAGTGCTCAGAGCCATTTGAGCACCATCCCATTGACAATTCTACACAGAAATTGCGTCGCGATTGAAAACTGCAGGCTCCTTGCTGACCTCTCTTGAAGAGACGAACATTGTTGCGGTCGCTGCATGGAATCCCACATCGGAGTCCAGTGGCTTGTATCCGATGCACCATTTCCCGTCTACTGTAAACCTCGCACCCTTCCATAGACGATCTGGCACAGAAATTGCGTCTCGATTAAAAACTAGAGGCTCCATGGAGACTTCTTTCCAAGGGAGTTACACGACTGCGGTCGCTGCATATAACCTCTCCTTGGAGTCTAGTTGTTTCTATCCGGTGAACCACTGCCCGTTTACTGTAACACTCGCACCATCCCATTGACAATTCGACACAGAAATTGCGTCGCGATTGAAAACTGCAGGCTCCTTGCTGACCTCTCTTGAAGAGACGAACATTGTTGCGGTCGCTGCATGGAATCCCACATCGGAGTCCAATGGCTTGTATCCGATGCACCATTTCCCGTCTACTGTAAACCTCGCACCCTTCCATAGACGATCTGGCACAGAAATTGCGTCTCGATTAAAAACTAGAGGCTCCATGGAGACTTCTTTCCAAGGGAGTTACACGACTGCGGTCGCCGCATATAACCTCTCCTTGGAGTCTAGTTGTTTCTATCAGGTGAACCACTGCCCGTTTTCTGTAACACTTGCACCATCCCATTGACAATTCGACACAGATATTGCATCGCGATTGAAAACTGCAGGCTCCTTGCTGACCTCTCTTGAAGAGACGAACATTGTTGCGGTCGCTGCATGGAATCCCACATCGGAGTCCAGTGGCTTGTATCCGATGCACCATTTCCCGTCTACTGTAAACCTCGCACCCTTCCAAAGACGATCTGGCACAGAAATTGCGTCTCGATTAAAAACTAGAGGTTTCATGGAGACCTCTTCCCAAGGGAGTTACACGACTGCAGTCGCCGCATATAACCTCTCCTTGGAGTCTAGTTGTTTCTATCCGGTGAACCACTGCCCGTTTACTGTAACACTCGCACCATCCCATTGACAATTCGACACAGAAATTGTGTCGCGATTGAAAACTGCAGGCTCCTTGCTGACCTCTCTTGAAGAGACGAACATTGTTGCGGTCGCTGCATGGAATCCCACATCAGAGTCCAGTGGCTTGTATCCGATGCACCATTTCCCGTCTACTGTAAACCTCGTACCCTTCCATAGACGATCTGGCACAGAAATTGCGTCTCGATTAAAAACTAGAGGCTCCATGGAGACTTCTTTCCAAGGGAGTTACACGACTGCGGTCGCAGCATATAACCAGTCCTTGGAGTCTAGTTGTTTCTATCCAGTGAACCACTGCCCGTTTACTGTAACACTCGCACCATCCCATTGACAATTCGACACAGAAATTGCGTCGCGATTGAAAACTGCAGGCTCCTTGCTGACCTCTCTTGAAGAGACAAACATTGTTGCGGTCGCTGCATGGAATCCCACATCGGAGTCCAGTGGCTTGTATCCGATGCACCATTTCCCGTCTACTGTAAACCTCGCACCCTTCCAAAGACGATCTGGCACAGAAATTGCGTCTCGATTAAAAACTAGAGGCTCCATGGAGACCTCTTCCCAAGGGAGTTACACGACTGCGGTCGCCGCATATAACCTCTCCTTGGAGTCTAGTTGTTTCTATCCGGTGAACCACTGCCCGTTTACTGTAACACTTGCACCATCCCATAAGTCCCATAGTGCTCAGAGCCATTTGAGCACCATCCCATTGACAATTCTACACAGAAATTGCGTCGCGATTGAAAACTGCAGGCTCCTTGCTGACCTCTCTTGAAGAGACGAACATTGTTGCGGTCGCTGCATGGAATCCCACATCGGAGTCCAGTGGCTTGTATCCGATGCACCATTTCCCGTCTACTGTAAACCTCGCACCCTTCCATAGACGATCTGGCACAGAAATTGCGTCTCGATTAAAAACTAGAGGCTCCATGGAGACTTCTTTCCAAGGGAGTTACACGACTGCGGTCGTCGCATATAACCTCTCCTTGGAGTCTAGTTGTTTCTATCCGGTGAACCACTGCCCGTTTACTGTAACACTCGCACCATCCCATTGACAATTCGACACAGAAATTGCGTCGCGATTGAAAACTGCAGGCTCCTTGCTGACCTCTCTTGAAGAGACGAACATTGTTGCGGTCGCTGCATGGAATCCCACATCGGAGTCCAATGGCTTGTATCCGATGCAACATTTCCCGTCTACTGTAAACCTCGCACCCTTCCATAGACGATCTGGCACAGAAATTGCGTCTCGATTAAAAACTAGAGGCTCCATGGAGACTTCTTTCCAAGGGAGTTACACGACTGCGGTCGCCGCATATAACCTCTCCTTGGAGTCTAGTTGTTTCTATCAGGTGAACCACTGCCCGTTTTCTGTAACACTTGCACCATCCCATTGACAATTCGACACAGAAATTGCATCGCGATTGAAAACTGCAGGCTCCTTGCTGACCTCTCTTGAAGAGACGAACATTGTTGCGGTCGCTGCATGGAATCCCACATCGGAATCCAGTGGTTTGTATCCGATGCACCATTTCCCGTCTACTGTAAACCTCGCACCCTTCCAAAGACGATCTGGCACAGAAATTGCGTCTCGATTAAAAACTAGAGGCTCCATGGAGACCTCTTCCCAAGGGAGTTACACGACTGCGGTCGCCGCATATAACCTCTCCTTGGAGTCTAGTTGTTTCTATCCGGTGAACCACTGCCCGTTTACTGTAACACTCGCACCATCCCATTGACAATTCGACACAGAAATTGTGTCGCGATTGAAAACTGCAGGCTCCTTGCTGACCTCTCTTGAAGAGACGAACATTGTTGCGGTCGCTGCATGGAATCCCACATCAGAGTCCAGTGGCTTGTATCCGATGCACCATTTCCCGTCTACTGTAAACCTCGTACCCTTCCATAGACGATCTGGCACAGAAATTGCGTCTCGATTAAAAACTAGACGCTCCATGGAGACTTCTTTCCAAGGGAGTTAGACGACTGCAGTCGCCGCATATAACCTCTCCTTGGAGTCTAGTTGTTTCTATCCGGTGAACCACTGCCCGTTTACTGTAACACTCGCACCATCCCATTGACAATTCGACATAGAAATTGCGTCGCGATTGAAAACTGCAGGCTCCTTGCTGACCTCTCTTGAAGAGACGAACATTGTTGCGGTCGCGGCATGGAATCCCACATCGGAGTCCAATGGCTTGTATCCGATGCACCATTTCCCGTCTACTGTAAACCTCGCACCCTTCCATAGACGATCTGGCACAGAAATTGCGTCTCGATTAAAAACTAGAGGCTCCATGGAGACTTCTTTCCAAGGGAGTTACACGACTGCGGTCGCCGCATATAACCTCTCCTTGGAGTCTAGTTGTTTCTATCAGGTGAACCACTGCCCGTTTTCTGTAACACTTGCACCATCCCATTGACAATTCGACACAGAAATTGCATCGCGATTGAAAACTGCAGGCTCCTTGCTGACCTCTCTTGAAGAGACGAACATTGTTGCGGTCGCTGCATGGAATCCCACATCGGAGTCCAGTGGCTTGTATCCGATGCACCATTTCCCGTCTACTGTAAACCTCGCACCCTTCCAAAGTCGATCTGTCACAGAAATTGCGTCTCGATTAAAAACTAGAGGCTCCATGGAGACCTCTTCCCAAGGGAGTTACACGACTGCGATCGCCGCATATAACCTCTCCTTGGAGTCTAGTTGTTTCTATCCGGTGAACCACTGCCCGTTTACTGTAACACTCGCACCATCCCATTGACAATTCGACACAGAAATTGTGTCGCGATTGAAAACTGCAGGCTTCTTGCTGACCTCTCTTGAAGAAACGAACATTGTTGCGGTCGCTGCATGGAATCCCACATCGGAGTCCAGTGGCTTGTATCCGATGCACCATTTCCCGTCTACTGTAAACCTCGTACCCTTCCATAGACGATCTGGCACAGAAATTGCGTCTCGATTAAAAACTAGGGGCTCCATGGAGACTTCTTTCCAAGGGAGTTACACGACTGCGGTCGCAGCATATAACCAGTCCTTGGAGTCTAGTTGTTTCTATCCGGTGAACCACTGCCCGTTTACTGTAACACTCGCACCATCCCATTGACAATTCGACACAGAAATTGCGTCGCGATTGAAAACTGCAGGCTCCTTGCTGACCTCTCTTGAAGAGACAAACATTGTTGCGGTCGCTGCATGGAATCCCAAATCGAAGTCCTGTGGCTTGTATCCGATGCACCATTTCCCGTCTACTGTAAACCTCACACCCTTCCATAGACGATCTGGCACAGAAATTGCGTCTCGATTAAAAACTAGTGGCTCCATGGAGACTTCTATCCAAGGGAGTTACACGACTGCGGTCGCCGCATATAACCTCTTGTTGGAGTCTAGTTGTTTCTATCCGGTGAACCACTGCCCGTTTTCTGTAACACTTGCACCATCCCATTGACAATTCGACACAGAAATTGCATCGCGATTGAAAACTGCAGGCTCCTTGCTGACCTCTCTTGAAGAGACGAACATTGCTGCGGTCGCTGCATGGAATCCCACATCGAAGTCCAGTGGCTTGTATCCGATGCACCATTTCCCGTCTACTGTAAACCTCGCACCCTTCCAAAGACGATCTGGCACAGAAATTGCGTCTCGATTAAAAACTAGAGGCTCCATGGAGACCTCTTCCCAAAGGAGTTACACGACTGCGGTCGCCGCATATAACCTCTCCTTGGAGTCTAGTTGTTTCTTTCCGGTGAACCACTGCCCGTTTACTGTAACACTTGCACCATCCCATAACTCCCATAGTGCTCAGAGCCATTTGAGCACCATCCCATTGACAATTCTACACAGAAATTGCGTCGCGATTGAAAACTGCAGGCTCCTTGCTGACCTCTCTTGAAGAGACGAACATTGTTGCGGTCGCTGCATGGAATCCCACATCGGAGTCCAGTGGCTTGTATCCGATGCACCATTTCCCGTCTACTGTAAACCTCGCACCCTTCCATAGACGATCTGGCACAGAAATTGCGTCTCGATTAAAAACTAGAGGCTCCATGGAGACTTCTTTCCAAGGGAGTTACACGACTGCGGTCGCTGCATATAACCTCTCCTTGGAGTCTAGTTGTTTCTATCCGGTGAACCACTGCCCGTTTACTGTAACACTCGCACCATCCCATTGACAATTCGACACAGAAATTGCGTCGCGATTGAAAACTGCAGGCTCCTTGCTGACCTCTCTTGAAGAGACGAACATTGTTGCGGTCGCTGCATGGAATCCCACATCGGAGTCCAATGGCTTGTATCCGATGCACCATTTCCCGTCTACTGTAAACCTCGCACCCTTCCATAGACGATCTGGCACAGAAATTGCGTCTCGATTAAAAACTAGAGGCTCCATGGAGACTTCTTTCCAAGGGAGTTACACGACTGCGGTCGCCGCATATAACCTCTCCTTGGAGTCTAGTTGTTTCTATCAGGTGAACCACTGCCCGTTTTCTGTAACACTTGCACCATCCCATTGACAATTCGACACAGATATTGCATCGCGATTGAAAACTGCAGGCTCCTTGCTGACCTCTCTTGAAGAGACGAACATTGTTGCGGTCGCTGCATGGAATCCCACATCGGAGTCCAGTGGCTTGTATCCGATGCACCATTTCCCGTCTACTGTAAACCTCGCACCCTTCCAAAGACGATCTGGCACAGAAATTGCGTCTCGATTAAAAACTAGAGGTTTCATGGAGACCTCTTCCCAAGGGAGTTACACGACTGCAGTCGCCGCATATAACCTCTCCTTGGAGTCTAGTTGTTTCTATCCGGTGAACCACTGCCCGTTTACTGTAACACTCGCACCATCCCATTGACAATTCGACACAGAAATTGTGTCGCGATTGAAAACTGCAGGCTCCTTGCTGACCTCTCTTGAAGAGACGAACATTGTTGCGGTCGCTGCATGGAATCCCACATCAGAGTCCAGTGGCTTGTATCCGATGCACCATTTCCCGTCTACTGTAAACCTCGTACCCTTCCATAGACGATCTGGCACAGAAATTGCGTCTCGATTAAAAACTAGAGGCTCCATGGAGACTTCTTTCCAAGGGAGTTACACGACTGCGGTCGCAGCATATAACCACTCCTTGGAGTCTAGTTGTTTCTATCCGGTGAACCACTGCCCGTTTACTGTAACACTCGCACCATCCCATTGACAATTCGACACAGAAATTGCGTCGCGATTGAAAACTGCAGGCTCCTTGCTGACCTCTCTTGAAGAGACAAACATTGTTGCGGTCGCTGCATGATATCCCACATCGGAGTCCAGTGGCTTGTATCCGATGCACCATTTCCCGTCTACTGTAAACCTCGCACCCTTCCATAGACGATCTGGCACAGAAATTGCGTCTCGATTAAAAACTAGAGGCTCCATGGAGACTTCTATCCAAGGGAGTTACACGACTGCGGTCGCCGCATATAACCTCTTGTTGGAGTCTAGTTGTTTCTATCCGGTGAACCACTGCCCGTTTACTGTAACACTTGCACCATCCCATTGACAATTCGACACAGAAATTGCATCGCGATTGAAAACTGCAGGCTCCTTGCTGACCTCTCTTGAAGAGACGAACATTGTTGCGGTCGCTGCATGGAATCCCACATCGGAGTCCAGTGGCTTGTATCCGATGCACCATTTCCCGTCTACTGTAAACCTCGCACCCTTCCAAAGACGATGTGGCACAGAAATTGCGTCTCGATTAAAAACTAGAGGCTCCATGGAGACCTCTTCCCAAAGGAGTTACACGACTGCGGTCGCCGCATATAACCTCTCCTTGGAGTCTAGTTGTTTCTATCTGGTGAACCACTGCCCGTTTACTGTAACACTCGCACCATCCCATTGACAATTCGACACAGAAATTGTGTCGCGATTGAAAACTGCAGGCTCCTTGCTGACCTCTCTTGAAGAGACGAACATTGTTGCGGTCGCTGCATGGAATCCCACATCGGAGTCCAGTGGCTTGTATCCGATGCACCATTTCCCGTCTACTGTAAACCTCGCACCCTTCCAAAGACGATCTGGCACAGAAATTGCGTCTCGATTAAAAACTAGAGGCTCCATGGAGACCTCTTCCCAAAGGAGTTACACGACTGCGGTCGCCGCATATAACCTCTCCTTGGAGTCTAGTTGTTTCTATCCGGTGAACCACTGCCCGTTTACTGTAACACTCGCACCATCCCATTGACAATTCGACACAGAAATTGTGTCGCGATTGAAAACTGCAGGCTCCTTGCTGACCTCTCTTGAAGAGACGAACATTGTTGCGGTCGCTGCATGGAATCCCACATCGGAGTCCAGTGGCTTGTATCCGATGCACCATTTCCCGTCTACTGTAAACCTCGTACTCTTCCATAGACGATCTGGCACAGAAATTGCGTCTCGATTAAAAACTACAGGCTCCATGGAGACTTCTATCCAAGGGAGTTACACGACTGCGGTCGCCGCATATAACCTCTCCTTGGAGTCTAGTTGTTTCTATCCGGTGAACCACTGCCCGTTTACTGTAACACTCGCACCATCCCATTGACAATTCGACACAGAAATTGCGTCGCGATTGAAAACTGCAGGCTCCTTGCTGACCTCTCTTGAAGAGACGAACATTGTTGCGGTCGCTGCATGGAATCCCACATCGGAGTCCAGTGGCTTGTATCCGATGCACCATTTCCCGTCTACTGTAAACCTCGCACCCTTCCATAGACGATCTGGCACAGAAATTGCATCTCGATTAAAAACTAGAGGCTCCATGGAGACTTCTTTCCAAGGGCGTTACACGACTGCGGTCGCCGCATTTAACCTCTCCTTGGAGTCTAGTTGTTTCTATCCGGTGAACCACTGCCGTTTACTGTAACACTCGCACCATCCCATTGACAATTCGACACAGAAATTGCGTCGCGATTGAAAACTGCAGGCTCCTTGCTGACCTCTCTTGAAGAGACGAACATTGTTGCGGTCGCTGCATGGAATCCCACATCGGAGTCCTGTGGCTTGTATCCGATGCACCATTTCCCATCTACTGTAAACCTCACACCCTTCCATAGACGATCTGGCACAGAAATTGCGTCTCGATTAAAAACTAGAGGCTCCATGGAGACTTCTTTCCAAGGGAGTTACACGACTGCGGTCGCCGCATATAACCTCTCCTTGGAGTCTAGTTGTTTCTATCCGGTGAACCACTGCCCGTTTACTGTAACACTCTCACCATCCCATTGACAATTCGACACAGAAATTGCGTCGCGATTGAAAACTGCAGGCTCCTTGCTGACCTCTCTTGAAGAGACGAACATTGTTGCGGTCGCTGCATGGAATCCCACATCGGAGTCCAGTGGCTTGTATCCGATGCACCATTTCTCGTCTACTGTAAACCTCGCACCCTTCCATAGACGATCTGGCACAGAAATTGCGTCGATTAAAAACTAGAGGATCCATGGAGACTTCTTTCCAAGGGAGTTACACGACTGCGGTCGCCGCATATAACCTCTCCTTGGAGTGTAGTTGTTTCTATCCGGTGAACCACTGCCTGTTTACTGTAACACTCACACCATCCCATTGACAATTCGACACAGAAATTGCGTCGCGATTGAAAACTGCAGGCTCCTTGCTGACCTCTCTTGAAGAGACGAACATTGTTGCGGTCGCTGCATGGAATCCCACATCGGAGTCCAGTGGCTTGTATCCGATGCACCATTTCCCGTCTACTGTAAACCTCGCACCCTTCCATAGACGATCTGGCACAGAAATTGCGTCTCGATTAAAAACTAGAGGCCCCATGGAGACTTCTTTCCAAGGGAGTTACACGACTGCGGTCGCCTCATATAACCTCTCCTTGGAGTCTAGTTGTTTCTATCCGGTGAACCACTGCCCGTTTACTGTATCACTCGCACCATCCCATTGACAATTCGACACAGAAATTGCATCGCGATTGAAAACTGCAGGCTCCTTGCTGACCTCTCTTGAAGAGACGAACATTGTTGCGGTCGCTGCATGGAATCCCACATCGGAGTCCAGTGGCTTGTATCTGATGCACCATTTCCCGTCTACTGTAAACCTCGCACCCTTCCATAGACGATCTGGCACAGAAATTGCATCTCGATTAAAAACTAGAGGCTCCATGGAGACTTCTTTCCAAGGGAGTTACACGACTGCGGTCGCCGCATTTAACCTCTCCTTGGAGTCTAGTTGTTTCTATCCGGTGAACCACTGCCCGTTTACTGTAACACTCGCACCATCCCATTGACAATTCGACACAGAAATTGCGTCGCGATTGAAAACTGCAGGCTCCTTGCTGACCTCTCTTGAAGAGACGAACATTGTTGCGGTCGCTGCATGGAATCCCACATCGGAGTCCAGTGGCTTGTATCCGATGCACCATTTCCCGTCTACTGTAAACCTCGCACCCTTCCATAGACGATCTGGCACAGAAATTGCATCTCGATTAAAAACTAGAGGCTCCATGGAGACTTCTTTCCAAGGGCGTTACACGACTGTGGTCGCCGCATTTAACCTCTCCTTGGAGTCTAGTTGTTTCTATCCGGTGAACCACTGCCATTTACTGTAACACTTGCACCATCCCATTGACAATTCGACACAGAAATTGCATCGCGATTGAAAACTGCAGGCTCCTTGCTGACCTCTCTTGAAGAGACGAACATTGTTGCGGTCGCTGCATGGAATCCCACATCGGAGTCCAGTGGCTTGTATCCGATGCACCATTTCCCGTCTACTGTAAACCTCGCACCCTTCCAAAGACGATCTGGCACAGAAATTGCGTCTCGATTAAAAACTAGAGGCTCCATGGAGACCTCTTCCCAAAGGAGTTACACGACTGCGGTCGCCGCATATAACCTCTCCTTGGAGTCTAGTTGTTTCTATCCGGTGAACCACTGCCCGTTTACTGTAACACTCGCACCATCCCATTGACAATTCGACACAGAAATTGTGTCGCGATTGAAAACTGCAGGCTCCTTGCTGACCTCTCTTGAAGAGATGAACATTGTTGCGGTCGCTGCATGGAATCCCACATCGGAGTCCAGTGGCTTGTATCCGATGCACCATTTCCCGTCTACTGTAAACCTCGTACCCTTCCATAGACGATCTGGCACAGAAATTGCGTCTCGATTAAAAACTACAGGCTCCATGGAGACTTCTATCCAAGGGAGTTACACGACTGCGGTCGCCGCATATAACCTCTCCTTGGAGTCTAGTTGTTTCTATCCGGTGAACCACTGACCGTTTACTGTAACACTCGCACCATCCCATTGACAATTCGACACAGAAATTGCGTCGCGATTGAAAACTGCAGGCTCCTTGCTGACCTCTCTTGAAGAGACGAACATTGTTGCGGTCGCTGCATGGAATCCCACATCGGAGTCCAGTGGCTTGTATCCGATGCACCATTTCCCGTCTACTGTAAACCTCGCACCCTTCCATAGACGATCTGGCACAGAAATTGCATCTCGATTAAAAACTAGAGGCTCCATGGAGACTTCTTTCCAAGGGCGTTACACGACTGCGGTCGCCGCATTTAACCTCTCCTTGGAGTCTAGTTGTTTCTATCCGGTGAACCACTGCCGTTTACTGTAACACTCGCACCATCCCATTGACAATTCGACACAGAAATTGCGTCGCGATTGAAAACTGCAGGCTCCTTGCTGACCTCTCTTGAAGAGACGAACATTGTTGCGGTCGCTGCATGGAATCCCACATCGGAGTCCTGTGGCTTGTATCCGATGCACCATTTCCCATCTACTGTAAACCTCACACCCTTCCATAGACGATCTGGCACAGAAATTGCGTCTCGATTAAAAACTAGAGGCTCCATGGAGACTTCTTTCCAAGGGAGTTACACGACTGCGGTCGCCGCATATAACCTCTCCTTGGAGTCTAGTTGTTTCTATCCGGTGAACCACTGCCCGTTTACTGTAACACTCTCACCATCCCATTGACAATTCGACACAGAAATTGCGTCGCGACTGAAAACTGCAGGCTCCTTGCTGACCTCTCTTGAAGAGACGAACATTGTTGCGGTCGCTGCATGGAATCCCACATCGGAGTCCAGTGGCTTGTATCCGATGCACCATTTCCCGTCTACTGTAAACCTCGTACCCTTCCATAGACGATCTGGCACAGAAATTGCGTCTCGATTAAAAACTACAGGCTCCATGGAGACTTCTATCCAAGGGAGTTACACGACTGCGGTCGCCGCATATAACCTCTCCTTGGAGTCTAGTTGTTTCTATCCGGTGAACCACTGCCCGTTTTCTGTAACACTTGCACCATCCCATTGACAATTCGACACAGAAATTGCATCGCGATTGAAAACTGCAGGCTCCTTGCTGACCTCTCTTGAAGAGACGAACATTGTTGCGGTCGCTGCATGGAATCCCACATCGGAGTCCAGTGGCTTGTATCCGATGCACCATTTCCCGTCTACTGTAAACCTCGCACCCTTCCAAAGACGATCTGGCACAGAAATTGCTACTCGATTAAAAACTAAAGGCTCCATGGAGACCTCTTCCCAAAGGAGTTACACGACTGCGGTCGCCGCATATAACCTCTCCCTGGAGTCTAGTTGTTTCTATCCGGTGAACCACTGCCCGTTTACTGTAACACTCGCACCATCCCATTGACAATTCGACACAGAAATTGTGTCGCGATTGAAAACTGCAGGCTCCTTGCTGACCTCTCTTGAAGAGACGAACATTGTTGCGGTCGCTGCATGGAATCCCACATCGGAGTCCAGTGGCTTGTATCCGATGCACCATTTCCCGTCTACTGTAAACCTCGTACCCTTCCATAGACGATCTGGCACAGAAATTGCGTCTCGATTAAAAACTACAGGCTCCATGGAGACTTCTATCCAAGGGAGTTACACGACTGCGGTCGCCGCATATAACCTCTCCTTGGAGTCTAGTTGTTTCTATCCGGTGAACCACTGCCCGTTTACTGTAACACTCGCACCATCCCATTGACAATTCGACACAGAAATTGCGTCGCGATTGAAAACTGCAGGCTCCTTGCTGACCTCTCTTGAAGAGACGAACATTGTTGCGGTCGCTGCATGGAATCCCACATCGGAGTCCAGTGGCTTGTATCCGATGCACCATTTCCCGTCTACTGTAAACCTCGCACCCTTCCATAGACGATCTGGCACAGAAATTGCATCTCGATTAAAAACTAGAGGCTCCATGGAGACTTCTTTCCAAGGGCGTTACACGACTGCGGTCGCCGCATTTAACCTCTCCTTGGAGTCTAGTTGTTTCTATCCGGTGAACCACTGCCGTTTACTGTAACACTCGCACCATCCCATTGACAATTCGACACAGAAATTGCGTCGCGATTGAAAACTGCAGGCTCCTTGCTGACCTCTCTTGAAGAGACGAACATTGTTGCGGTCGCTGCATGGAATCCCACATCGGAGTCCTGTGGCTTGTATCCGATGCACCATTTCCCATCTACTGTAAACCTCACACCCTTCCATAGACGATCTGGCACAGAAATTGCGTCTCGATTAAAAACTAGAGGCTCCATGGAGACTTCTTTCCAAGGGAGTTACACGACTGCGGTCGCCGCATATAACCTCTCCTTGGAGTCTAGTTGTTTCTATCCGGTGAACCACTGCCCGTTTACTGTAACACTCTCACCATCCCATTGACAATTCGACACAGAAATTGCGTCGCGATTGAAAACTGCAGGCTCCTTGCTGACCTCTCTTGAAGAGACGAACATTGTTGCGGTCGCTGCATGGAATCCCACATCGGAGTCCAGTGGCTTGTATCCGATGCACCATTTCTCGTCTACTGTAAACCTCTCACCCTTCCATAGACGATCTGGCACAGAAATTGCGTCGATTAAAAACTAGAGGATCCATGGAGACTTCTTTCCAAGGGAGTTACACGACTGCGGTCGCCGCATATAACCTCTCCTTGGAGTGTAGTTGTTTCTATCCGGTGAACCACTGCCTGTTTACTGTAACACTCACACCATCCCATTGACAATTCGACACAGAAATTGCGTCGCGATTGAAAACTGCAGGCTCCTTGCTGACCTCTCTTGAAGAGACGAACATTGTTGCGGTCGCTGCATGGAATCCCACATCGGAGTCCAGTGGCTTGTATCCGATGCACCATTTCTCGTCTACTGTAAACCTCGCACCCTTCCATAGACGATCTGGCACTGAAATTGCGTCTCGATTAAAAACTAGAGGCCCCATGGAGACTTCTTTCCAAGGGAGTTACACGACTGCGGTCGCCGCATATAACCTCTCCTTGGAGTCTAGTTGTTTCTATCCGGTGAACCACTGCCCGTTTACTGTAACACTCGCACCATCCCATTGACAATTCGACACAGAAATTGCATCGCGATTGAAAACTGCAGGCTCCTTGCTGACCTCTCTTGAAGAGACGAACATTGTTGCGGTCGCTGCATGGAATCCCACATCGGAGTCCAGTGGCTTGTATCTGATGCACCATTTCCCGTCTACTGTAAACCTTGCACCCTTCCATAGACGATCTGGCACAGAAATTGCATCTCGATTAAAAACTAGAGGCTCCATGGAGACTTCTTTCCAAGGGAGTTACACGACTGCGGTCGCCGCATTTAACCTCTCCTTGGAGTCTAGTTGTTTCTATCCGGTGAACCACTGCCCGTTTACTGTAACACTCGCACCATCCCATTGACAATTCGACACAGAAATTGCGTCGCGATTGAAAACTGCAGGCTCCTTGCTGACCTCTCTTGAAGAGACGAACATTGTTGCGGTCGCTGCATGGAATCCCACATCGGAGTCCAGTGGCTTGTATCCGATGCACCATTTCCCGTCTACTGTAAACCTCGCACCCTTCCATAGACGATCTGGCACAGAAATTGCATCTCGATTAAAAACTAGAGGCTCCATGGAGACTTCTTTCCAAGGGCGTTACACGACTGCGGTCGCCGCATTTAACCTCTCCTTGGAGTCTAGTTGTTTCTATCCGGTGAACCACTGCCGTTTACTGTAACACTCGCACCATCCCATTGACAATTCGACACAGAAATTGCGTCGCGATTGAAAACTGCAGGCTCCTTGCTGACCTCTCTTGAAGAGACGAACATTGTTGCGGTCGCTGCATGGAATCCCACATCGGAGTCCTGTGGCTTGTATCCGATGCACCATTTCCCATCTACTGTAAACCTCACACCCTTCCATAGACGATCTGGCACAGAAATTGCGTCTCGATTAAAAACTAGAGGCTCCATGGAGACTTCTTTCCAAGGGAGTTACACGACTGCGGTCGCCGCATATAACCTCTCCTTGGAGTCTAGTTGTTTCTATCCGGTGAACCACTGCCCGTTTACTGTAACACTCTCACCATCCCATTGACAATTCGACACAGAAATTGCGTCGCGATTGAAAACTGCAGGCTCCTTGCTGACCTCTCTTGAAGAGACGAACATTGTTGCGGTCGCTGCATGGAATCCCACATCGGAGTCCAGTGGCTTGTATCCGATGCACCATTTCTCGTCTACTGTAAACCTCTCACCCTTCCATAGACGATCTGGCACAGAAATTGCGTCGATTAAAAACTAGAGGATCCATGGAGACTTCTTTCCAAGGGAGTTACACGACTGCGGTCGCCGCATATAACCTCTCCTTGGAGTGTAGTTGTTTCTATCCGGTGAACCACTGCCTGTTTACTGTAACACTCACACCATCCCATTGACAATTCGACACAGAAATTGCGTCGCGATTGAAAACTGCAGGCTCCTTGCTGACCTCTCTTGAAGAGACGAACATTGTTGCGGTCGCTGCATGGAATCCCACATCGGAGTCCAGTGGCTTGTATCCGATGCACCATTTCTCGTCTACTGTAAACCTCGCACCCTTCCATAGACGATCTGGCACTGAAATTGCGTCTCGATTAAAAACTAGAGGCCCCATGGAGACTTCTTTCCAAGGGAGTTACACGACTGCGGTCGCCGCATATAACCTCTCCTTGGAGTCTAGTTGTTTCTATCCGGTGAACCACTGCCCGTTTACTGTAACACTCGCACCATCCCATTGACAATTCGACACAGAAATTGCATCGCGATTGAAAACTGCAGGCTCCTTGCTGACCTCTCTTGAAGAGACGAACATTGTTGCGGTCGCTGCATGGAATCCCACATCGGAGTCCAGTGGCTTGTATCTGATGCACCATTTCCCGTCTACTGTAAACCTTGCACCCTTCCATAGACGATCTGGCACAGAAATTGCATCTCGATTAAAAACTAGAGGCTCCATGGAGACTTCTTTCCAAGGGAGTTACACGACTGCGGTCGCCGCATTTAACCTCTCCTTGGAGTCTAGTTGTTTCTATCCGGTGAACCACTGCCCGTTTACTGTAACACTCGCACCATCCCATTGACAATTCGACACAGAAATTGCGTCGCGATTGAAAACTGCAGGCTCCTTGCTGACCTCTCTTGAAGAGACGAACATTGTTGCGGTCGCTGCATGGAATCCCACATCGGAGTCCAGTGGCTTGTATCCGATGCACCATTTCCCGTCTACTGTAAACCTCGCACCCTTCCATAGACGATCTGGCACAGAAATTGCATCTCGATTAAAAACTAGAGGCTCCATGGAGACTTCTTTCCAAGGGCGTTACACGACTGCGGTCGCCGCATTTAACCTCTCCTTGGAGTCTAGTTGTTTCTATCCGGTGAACCACTGCCGTTTACTGTAACACTCGCACCATCCCATTGACAATTCGGCACAGAAATTGCGTCGCGATTGAAAACTGCAGGCTCCTTGCTGACCTCTCTTGAAGAGACGAACATTGTTGCGGTCGCTGCATGGAATCCCACATCGGAGTCCTGTGGCTTGTATCCGATGCACCATTTCCCGTCTACTGTAAACCTCACACCCTTCCATAGACGATCTGGCACAGAAATTGCGTCTCGATTAAAGACTAGAGGCTCCATGGAGACTTCTTTCCAAGGGAGTTACACGACTGCGGTCGCCGCATATAACCTCTCCTTGGAGTCTAGTTGTTTCTATCCGGTGAACCACTGCCCGTTTACTGTAACACTCTCACCATCCCATTGACAATTCGACACAGAAATTGCGTCGCGATTGAAAACTGCAGGCTCCTTGCTGACCTTTCTTGAAGAGACGAACATTGTTGCGGTCGCTGCATGGAATCCCACATCGGAGTCCAGTGGCTTGTATCCGATGCACCATTTCCCATCTACTGTAAACCTCGCACCCTTCCATAGACGATCTGGCACAGAAATTGCGTCTCGATTAAAAACTAGAGGCCCCATGGAGACTTCTTTCCAAGGGAGTTACACGACTGCGGTCGCCGCATATAACCTCTCCTTGGAGTCTAGTTGTTTCTATCCGGTGAACCACTGCCCGTTTACTGTAACACTCGCACCATCCCATTGACAATTCGACACAGAAATTGTGTCGCGATTGAAAACTGCAGGCTCCTTGCTGACCTCTCTTGAAGAGACGAACATTGTTGCGGTCGTTGCATGGAATCCCACATCGGAGTCCAGTGGCTTGTATCCGATGCACCATTTCCCGTCTACTGTAAACCTCGCACCCTTCCATAGACGATCTGGCACAGAAATTGCGTCTCGATTAAAAACTAGAGGCTCCATGCAGACTTCTTTCCAAGGGAGTTACACGACTTTGGTCGCCGCATATAACCTCTCCTTGGAGTCTAGCTGTTTCTATCCGGTGAACCACTGCCCGTTTACTGTAACACTCGCACCATCCCATTGACAATTCGACGCAGAAATTGCGTCGCGATTGAAAACTGCAGGCTCCTTGCTGACCTCTCTTGAAGAGACAAACATTGTTGCGGTCGCTGCATGGAATCCCACATCGGAGTCCAGTGGCTTGTATCCGATGCACCATTTCCCGTCTACTGTAAACCTCGCACCCTTCCAAAGACGATGTGGCACAGAAATTGCGTCGATTAAAAACTAGAGGCTCCATGGAGACTTCTTTCCAAGGGAGTTACACGACTGCGGTCGCCGCATATAACCTCACCTTGGAGTCTAGTTGTTTCTATCCGGTGAACCACTGCCCATTTACTGTAACACTCGCACCATCCCATTGACAATTCGACACAGAAATTGCGTCGCGATTGAAAACTGCAGGCTCCTTGCTGACCTCTCTTGAAGAGACGAACATTGTTGCGGTCGCTGCATGGAATCCCACATCGGAGTCCAGTGGCTTGTATCCGATGCACCATTTCCCGTCTACTGTAAACCTCGCACCCTTCCATAGACGATCTGGCACAGAAATTGCGTCTCGATTAAAAACTAGAGGCCCCATGGAGACTTCTTTCCAAGGGAGTTACACGACTGCGGTCGCCGCATATAACCTCTCCATGGAGTCTAGTTGTTTCTATCCGGTGAACCACTGCCCGTTTACTGTATCACTCGCACCATCCCATTGACAATTCGACACAGAAATAGCGTCGCGATTGAAAACTGCAGGCTCCTTGCTGACCTCTCTTGAAGAGACGAACATTGTTGCGGTCGCTGCATGGAATCCCACATCGGAGTCCAGTGGCTTGTATCCGATGCACCATTTCCCGTCTACTGTAAACCTCGCACCCTTCCATAGACGATCTGGCACAGAAATTGAGTCTCGATTAAGAACTAGAGGCCCCATGGAGACTTCTTTCCAAGGGAGTTACACGACTGCGGTCGCCACATATAACCTCTCCTTGGAGTCTAGTTGTTTCTATCCGGTGAACCACTGCCCGTTTACTGTAACACTCGCACCATCCCATTGACAATTCGACACAGAAATTGCGTCGCGATTGAAAACTGCAGGCTCCTTGCTGACCTCTCTTGAAGAGACGAACATTGTTGCGGTCGCTGCATGGAATCCCACATCGGAGTCCAGTGGCTTGTATCCGATGCACCATTTCCCGTCTACTGTAAACCTCGCACCCTTCCATAGACGATCTGGCACAGAAATTGCGTCTCGATTAAAAACTAGAGGCTCCATGGAGACTTCTTTCCAAGGGAGTTACACGACTGCGGTCGCCGCATTTAACCTCTCCTTGGAGTCTAGTTGTTTCTATCCGGTGAACCACTGCCGTTTACTGTAACACTCGCACCATCCCATTGACAATTCGACACAGAAATTGCGTCGCGATTGAAAACTGCAGGCTCCTTGCTGACCTCTCTTGAAGAGACGAACATTGTTGCGGTCGCTGCATGGAATCCCACATCGGAGTCCTGTGGCTTGTATCCGATGCACCATTTCCCATCTACTGTAAACCTCACACCCTTCCATAGACGATCTGGCACAGAAATTGCGTCTCGATTAAAAACTAGAGGCTCCATGGAGACTTCTTTCCAAGGGAGTTACACGACTGCGGTCGCCGCATATAACCTCTCCTTGGAGTCTAGTTGTTTCTATCCGGTGAACCACTGCCCGTTTACTGTAACACTCTCACCATCCCATTGACAATTCGACACAGAAATTGCGTCGCGATTGAAAACTGCAGGCTCCTTGCTGACCTCTCTTGAAGAGACGAACATTGTTGCGGTCGCTGCATGGAATCCCACATCGGAGTCCAGTGGCTTGTATCCGATGCACCATTTCTCGTCTACTGTAAACCTCGCACCATTCCATAGACGATCTGGCACAGAAATTGCGTCGATTAAAAACTAGAGGATCCATGGAGACTTCTTTCCAAGGGAGTTACACGACTGCGGTCGCCGCATATAACCTCTCCTTGGAGTGTAGTTGTTTCTATCCGGTGAACCACTGCCTGTTTACTGTAACACTCACACCATCCCATTGACAATTCGACACAGAAATTGCGTCGCGATTGAAAACTGCAGGCTCCTTGCTGACCTCTCTTGAAGAGACGAACATTGTTGCGGTCGCTGCATGGAATCCCACATCGGAGTCCAGTGGCTTGTATCCGATGCACCATTTCTCGTCTACTGTAAACCTCGCACCCTTCCATAGACGATCTGGCACAGAAATTGCGTCTCGATTAAAAACTAGAGGCCCCATGGAGACTTCTTTCCAAGGGAGTTACACGACTGCGGTCGCCGCATATAACCTCTCCTTGGAGTCTAGTTGTTTCTATCCGGTGAACCACTGCCCGTTTACTGTAACACTCGCACCATCCCATTGACAATTCGACACAGAAATTGCATCGCGATTGAAAACTGCAGGCTCCTTGCTGACCTCTCTTGAAGAGACGAACATTGTTGCGGTCGCTGCATGGAATCCCACATCGGAGTCCAGTGGCTTGTATCTGATGCACCATTTCCCGTCTACTGTAAACCTCGCACCCTTCCATAGACGATCTGGCACAGAAATTGCATCTCGATTAAAAACTAGAGGCTCCATGGAGACTTCTTTCCAAGGGAGTTACACGACTGCGGTCGCCGCATTTAACCTCTCCTTGGAGTCTAGTTGTTTCTATCCGGTGAACCACTGCCCGTTTACTGTAACACTCGCACCATCCCATTGACAATTCGACACAGAAATTGCGTCGCGATTGAAAACTGCAGGCTCCTTGCTGACCTCTCTTGAAGAGACGAACATTGTTGCGGTCGCTGCATGGAATCCCACATCGGAGTCCAGTGGCTTGTATCCGATGCACCATTTCCCGTCTACTGTAAACCTCGCACCCTTCCATAGACGATCTGGCACAGAAATTGCATCTCGATTAAAAACTAGAGGCTCCATGGAGACTTCTTTCCAAGGGCGTTACACGACTGCGGTCGCCGCATTTAACCTCTCCTTGGAGTCTAGTTGTTTCTATCCGGTGAACCACTGCCGTTTACTGTAACACTCGCACCATCCCATTGACAATTCGACACAGAAATTGCGTCGCGATTGAAAACTGCAGGCTCCTTGCTGACCTCTCTTGAAGAGACGAACATTGTTGCGGTCGCTGCATGGAATCCCACATCGGAGTCCTGTGGCTTGTATCCGATGCACCATTTCCCGTCTACTGTAAACCTCACACCCTTCCATAGACGATCTGGCACAGAAATTGCGTCTCGATTAAAAACTAGAGGCTCCGTGGAGACTTCTTTCCAAGGGAGTTACACGACTGCGGTCGCCGCATATAACCTCTCCTTGGAGTCTAGTTGTTTCTATCCGGTGAACCACTGCCCGTTTACTGTAACACTCTCACCATCCCATTGACAATTCGACACAGAAATTGCGTCGCGATTGAAAACTGCAGGCTCCTTGCTGACCTTTCTTGAAGAGACGAACATTGTTGCGGTCGCTGCATGGAATCCCACATCGGAGTCCAGTGGCTTGTATCCGATGCACCATTTCCCATCTACTGTAAACCTCGCACCCTTCCATAGACGATCTGGCACAGAAATTGCGTCTCGATTAAAAACTAGAGGCCCCATGGAGACTTCTTTCCAAGGGAGTTACACGACTGCGGTCGCCGCATATAACCTCTCCTTGGAGTCTAGTTGTTTCTATCCGGTGAACCACTGCCCGTTTACTGTAACACTCGCACCATCCCATTGACAATTCGACACAGAAATTGTGTCGCGATTGAAAACTGCAGGCTCCTTGCTGACCTCTCTTGAAGAGACGAACATTGTTGCGGTCGCTGCATGGAATCCCACATCGGAGTCCAGTGGCTTGTATCCGATGCACCATTTCCCGTCTACTGTAAACCTCGCACCCTTCCATAGACGATCTGGCACAGAAATTGCGTCTCGATTAAAAACTAGAGGCTCCATGCAGACTTCTTTCCAAGGGAGTTACACGACTTTGGTCGCCGCATATAACCTCTCCTTGGAGTCTAGCTGTTTCTATCCGGTGAACCACTGCCCGTTTACTGTAACACTCGCACCATCCCATTGACAATTCGACGCAGAAATTGCATCGCGATTGAAAACTGCAGGCTCCTTGCTGACCTCTCTTGAAGAGACAAACATTGTTGCGGTCGCTGCATGGAATCCCACATCGGAGTCCAGTGGCTTGTATCCGATGCACCATTTCCCGTCTACTGTAAACCTCGCACCCTTCCAAAGACGATGTGGCACAGAAATTGCGTCGATTAAAAACTAGAGGCTCCATGGAGACTTCTTTCCAAGGGAGTTACACGACTGCGGTCGCCGCATATAACCTCACCTTGGAGTCTAGTTGTTTCTATCCGGGGAACCACTGCCCATTTACTGTAACACTCGCACCATCCCATTGACAATTCGACACAGAAATTGCGTCGCGATTGAAAACTGCAGGCTCCTTGCTGACCTCTCTTGAAGAGACAAACATTGTTGCGGTCGCTGCATGGAATCCCACATCGGAGTCCAGTGGCTTGTATCCGATGCACCATTTCCCGTCTACTGTAAACCTCGCACCCTTCCATAGACGATCTGGCACAGAAATTGCGTCTCGATTAAAAACTAGAGGCCCCATGGAGACTTCTTTCCAAGGGAGTTACACGACTGCGGTCGCCGCATATAACCTCTCCTTGGAGTCTAGTTGTTTCTATCCGGTGAACCACTGCCCGTTTACTGTATCACTCGCACCATCCCATTGACAATTCGACACAGAAATAGCGTCGCGATTGAAAACTGCAGGCTCCTTGCTGACCTCTCTTGAAGAGACGAACATTGTTGCGGTCGCTGCATGGAATCCCACATCGGAGTCCAGTGGCTTGTATCCGATGCACCATTTCCCATCTACTGTAAACCTCCCACCCTTCCATAGACGATCTGGCACAGAAATTGCGTCCGATTAAAAACTAGAGGCTCCATGGAGACTTCTTTCCAAGGTAGTTACACGGCTGCGGTTGCCGCATATAACTTCTCCTTGGAGTCTAGTTGTTTCTATCCGGTGAACCACTGCCCGTTTACTGTAACACTCGCACCATCCCATTGACAATTCGACACAGAAATTGCGTCGCGATTGAAAACTGCAGGCTCCTTGCTGACCTCTCTTGAAGAGACGAACATTGTTGCGGTCGCTGCATGGAATCCCACATCGGAGTCCAGTGGCTTGTATCCGATGCACCATTTCCCGTCTACTGTAAACCTCGCACCCTTCCATAGACGATCTGGCACAGAAATTGCGTCTCGATTAAAAACTAGAGGCTCCATGGAGACTTCTTTCCAAGGGAGTTACACGACTGCGGTCGCCGCATTTAACCTCTCCTTGGAGTCTAGTTGTTTCTATCCGGTGAACCACTGCCGTTTACTGTAACACTCGCACCATCCCATTGACAATTCGACACAGAAATTGCGTCGCGATTGAAAACTGCAGGCTCCTTGCTGACCTCTCTTGAAGAGACGAACATTGTTGCGGTCGCTGCATGGAATCCCACATCGGAGTCCTGTGGCTTGTATCCGATGCACCATTTCCCATCTACTGTAAACCTCACACCCTTCCATAGACGATCTGGCACAGAAATTGCGTCTCGATTAAAAACTAGAGGCTCCATGGAGACTTCTTTCCAAGGGAGTTACACGACTGCGGTCGCCGCATATAACCTCTCCTTGGAGTCTAGTTGTTTCTATCCGGTGAACCACTGCCCGTTTACTGTAACACTCTCACCATCCCATTGACAATTCGACACAGAAATTGCGTCGCGATTGAAAACTGCAGGCTCCTTGCTGACCTCTCTTGAAGAGACGAACATTGTTGCGGTCGCTGCATGGAATCCCACATCGGAGTCCAGTGGCTTGTATCCGATGCACCATTTCTCGTCTACTGTAAACCTCGCACCCTTCCATAGACGATCTGGCACAGAAATTGCGTCGATTAAAAACTAGAGGATCCATGGAGACTTCTTTCCAAGGGAGTTACACGACTGCGGTCGCCGCATATAACCTCTCCTTGGAGTCTAGTTGTTTCTATCCGGTGAACCACTGCCTGTTTACTGTAACACTCACACCATCCCATTGACAATTCGACACAGAAATTGCGTCGCGATTGAAAACTGCAGGCTCCTTGCTGACCTCTCTTGAAGAGACGAACATTGTTGCGGTCGCTGCATGGAATCCCACATCGGAGTCCAGTGGCTTGTATCCGATGCACCATTTCTCGTCTACTGTAAACCTCGCACCCTTCCATAGACGATCTGGCACAGAAATTGCGTCTCGATTAAAAACTAGAGGCCCCATGGAGACTTCTTTCCAAGGGAGTTACACGACTGCGGTCGCCGCATATAACCTCTCCTTGGAGTCTAGTTGTTTCTATCCGGTGAACCACTGCCCGTTTACTGTAACACTCGCACCATCCCATTGACAATTCGACACAGAAATTGCATCGCGATTGAAAACTGCAGGCTCCTTGCTGACCTCTCTTGAAGAGACGAACATTGTTGCGGTCGCTGCATGGAATCCCACATCGGAGTCCAGTGGCTTGTATCTGATGCACCATTTCCCGTCTACTGTAAACCTCGCACCCTTCCATAGACGATCTGGCACAGAAATTGCATCTCGATTAAAAACTAGAGGCTCCATGGAGACTTCTTTCCAAGGGAGTTACACGACTGCGGTCGCCGCATTTAACCTCTCCTTGGAGTCTAGTTGTTTCTATCCTGTGAACCACTGCCCGTTTACTGTAACACTCGCACCATCCCATTGACAATTCGACACAGAAATTGCGTCGCGATTGAAAACTGCAGGCTCCTTGCTGACCTCTCTTGAAGAGACGAACATTGTTGCGGTCGCTGCATGGAATCCCACATCGGAGTCCAGTGGCTTGTATCCGATGCACCATTTCCCGTCTACTGTAAACCTCGCACCCTTCCATAGACGATCTGGCACAGAAATTGCATCTCGATTAAAAACTAGAGGCTCCATGGAGACTTCTTTCCAAGGGCGTTACACGACTGCGGTCGCCGCATTTAACCTCTCCTTGGAGTCTAGTTGTTTCTATCCGGTGAACCACTGCCGTTTACTGTAACACTCGCACCATCCCATTGACAATTCGACACAGAAATTGCGTCGCGATTGAAAACTGCAGGCTCCTTGCTGACCTCTCTTGAAGAGACGAACATTGTTGCGGTCGCTGCATGGAATCCCACATCGGAGTCCTGTGGCTTGTATCCGATGCACCATTTCCCGTCTACTGTAAACCTCACACCCTTCCATAGACGATCTGGCACAGAAATTGCGTCTCGATTAAAAACTAGAGGCTCCATGGAGACTTCTTTCCAAGGGAGTTACACGACTGCGGTCGCCGCATATAACCTCTCCTTGGAGTCTAGTTGTTTCTATCCGGTGAACCACTGCCCGTTTACTGTAACACTCTCACCATCCCATTGACAATTCGACACAGAAATTGCGTCGCGATTGAAAACTGCAGGCTCCTTGCTGACCTTTCTTGAAGAGACGAACATTGTTGCGGTCGCTGCATGGAATCCCACATCGGAGTCCAGTGGCTTGTATCCGATGCACCATTTCCCATCTACTGTAAACCTCGCACCCTTCCATAGACGATCTGGCACAGAAATTGCGTCTCGATTAAAAACTAGAGGCCCCATGGAGACTTCTTTCCAAGGGAGTTACACGACTGCGGTCGCCGCATATAACCTCTCCTTGGAGTCTAGTTGTTTCTATCCGGTGAACCACTGCCCGTTTACTGTAACACTCGCACCATCCCATTGACAATTCGACACAGAAATTGTGTCGCGATTGAAAACTGCAGGCTCCTTGCTGACCTCTCTTGAAGAGACGAACATTGTTGCGGTCGCTGCATGGAATCCCACATCGGAGTCCAGTGGCTTGTATCCGATGCACCATTTCCCGTCTACTGTAAACCTTGCACCCTTCCATAGACGATCTGGCACAGAAATTGCGTCTCGATTAAAAACTAGAGGCTCCATGCAGACTTCTTTCCAAGGGAGTTACACGACTTTGGTCGCCGCATATAACCTCTCCTTGGAGTCTAGCTGTTTCTATCCGGTGAACCACTGCCCGTTTACTGTAACACTCGCACCATCCCATTGACAATTCGACGCAGAAATTGCGTCGCGATTGAAAACTGCAGGCTCCTTGCTGACCTCTCTTGAAGAGACAAACATTGTTGCGGTCGCTGCATGGAATCCCACATCGGAGTCCAGTGGCTTGTATCCGATGCACCATTTCCCGTCTACTGTAAACCTCGCACCCTTCCAAAGACGATGTGGCACAGAAATTGCGTCGATTAAAAACTAGAGGCTCCATGGAGACTTCTTTCCAAGGGAGTTACACGACTGCGGTCGCCGCATATAACCTCACCTTGGAGTCTAGTTGTTTCTATCCGGTGAACCACTGCCCATTTACTGTAACACTCGCACCATCCCATTGACAATTCGACACAGAAATTGCGTCGCGATTGAAAACTGCAGGCTCCTTGCTGACCTCTCTTGAAGAGACGAACATTGTTGCGGTCGCTGCATGGAATCCCACATCGGAGTCCAGTGGCTTGTATCCGATGCACCATTTCCCGTCTACTGTAAACCTCGCACCCTTCCATAGACGATCTGGCACAGAAATTGCGTCTCGATTAAAAACTAGAGGCCCCATGGAGACTTCTTTCCAAGGGAGTTACACGACTGCGGTCGCCGCATATAACCTCTCCTTGGAGTCTAGTTGTTTCTATCCGGTGAACCACTGCCCGTTTACTGTATCACTCGCACCATCCCATTGACAATTCGACACAGAAATAGCGTCGCGATTGAAAACTGCAGGCTCCTTGCTGACCTCTCTTGAAGAGACGAACATTGTTGCGGTCGCTGCATGGAATCCCACATCGGAGTCCAGTGGCTTGTATCCGATGCACCATTTCCCGTCTACTGTAAACCTCGCACCCTTCCATAGACGATCTGGCACAGAAATTGCGTCTCGATTAAGAACTAGAGGCCCCATGGAGACTTCTTTCCAAGGGAGTTACACGACTGCGGTCGCCACATATAACCTCTCCTTGGAGTCTAGTTGTTTCTATCCGGTGAACCACTGCCCGTTTACTGTAACACTCGCACCATCCCATTGACAATTCGACACAGAAATTGCGTCGCGATTGAAAACTGCAGGCTCCTTGCTGACCTCTCTTGAAGAGACGAACATTGTTGCGGTCGCTGCATGGAATCCCACATCGGAGTCCAGTGGCTTGTATCCGATGCACCATTTCCCGTCTACTGTAAACCTCGCACCCTTCCATAGACGATCTGGCACAGAAATTGCGTCTCGATTAAAAACTAGAGGCTCCATGGAGACTTCTTTCCAAGGGAGTTACACGACTGCGGTCGCCGCATATAACCTCTCCTTGGAGTCAATTTGTTTCTATCCGGTGAACCACTGCCCGTTTACTGTAACACTCGCACCATCCCATTGACAATTCGACACAGAAATTGTGTCGCGATTGAAAACTGCAGGCTCCTTGCTGACCTCTCTTGAAGAGACGAACATTGTTGCGGTCGCTGCATGGAATCCCACATCAGAGTCCAGTGGCTTGTATCCGATGCACCATTTCCCGTCTACTGTAAACCTCGCACCCTTCCATAGACGATCTGGCACAGAAATTGCGTCTCGATTAAAAACTAGAGGCTCCATGGAGACTTCTTTCCAAGGGAGTAACACGACTGCGGTCGCAGCATATAACCTCTCCTTGGAGTCTAGTTGTTTCTATCCGGTGAACCACTGCCCGTTTACTGTAACACTCGCACCATCCCATTGACAATTCGACACAGAAATTGCGTCGCGATTGAAAACTGCAGGCTCCTTGCTGACCTCTCTTGAAGAGACAAACATTGTTGCGGTCGCTGCATGGAATCCCACATCGGAGTCCAGTGGCTTGCATCCGATGCACCATTTCCCGTATACTGTAAACCTTGCACCCTTCCATAGACGATCTGGCACAGAAATTGCGTCTCGATTAAAAACTAGAGGTTCCATGGAGACTTCTTTCCAAGGGAGTTACACGACTGCGGTCGCCGCATATAACCTCTCCTTGGAGTCTAGTTGTTTCTATCCGGTGAACCACTGCCCGTTTACTGTATCACTCGCACCATCCCATTGACAATTCGACACAGAAATAGCGTCGCGATTGAAAACTGCAGGCTCCTTGCTGACCTCTCTTGAAGAGACGAACATTGTTGCGGTCGCTGCATGGAATCCCACATCGGAGTCCAGTGGCTTGTATCCGATGCACCATTTCCCGTCTACTGTAAACCTCGCACCCTTCCATAGACGATCTGGCACAGAAATTGCGTCTCGATTAAGAACTAGAGGCCCCATGGAGACTTCTTTCCAAGGGAGTTACACGACTGCGGTCGCCACATATAACCTCTCCTTGGAGTCTAGTTGTTTCTATCCGGTGAACCACTGCCCGTTTACTGTAACACTCGCACCATCCCATTGACAATTCGACACAGAAATTGCGTCGCGATTGAAAACTGCAGGCTCCTTGCTGACCTCTCTTGAAGAGACGAACATTGTTGCGGTCGCTGCATGGAATCCCACATCGGAGTCCAGTGGCTTGTATCCGATGCACCATTTCCCGTCTACTGTAAACCTCGCACCCTTCCATAGACGATCTGGCACCGAAATTGCGTCTCGATTAAAAACTAGAGGCTCCATGGAGACTTCTTTCCAAGGGAGTTACACGACTGCGGTCGCCGCATATAACCTCTCCTTGGAGTCAATTTGTTTCTATCCGGTGAACCACTGCCCGTTTACTGTAACACTCGCACCATCCCATTGACAATTCGACACAGAAATTGTGTCGCGATTGAAAACTGCAGGCTCCTTGCTGACCTCTCTTGAAGAGACGAACATTGTTGCGGTCGCTGCATGGAATCCCACATCAGAGTCCAGTGGCTTGTATCCGATGCACCATTTCCCGTCTACTGTAAACCTCGCACCCTTCCATAGACGATCTGGCACAGAAATTGCGTCTCGATTAAAAACTAGAGGCTCCATGGAGACTTCTTTCCAAGGGAGTAACACGACTGCGGTCGCAGCATATAACCTCTCCTTGGAGTCTAGTTGTTTCTATCCGGTGAACCACTGCCCGTTTACTGTAACACTCGCACCATCCCATTGACAATTCGACACAGAAATTGCGTCGCGATTGAAAACTGCAGGCTCCTTGCTGACCTCTCTTGAAGAGACAAACATTGTTGCGGTCGCTGCATGGAATCCCACATCGGAGTCCAGTGGCTTGCATCCGATGCACCATTTCCCGTATACTGTAAACCTTGCACCCTTCCATAGACGATCTGGCACAGAAATTGCGTCTCGATTAAAAACTAGAGGCTCCATGGAGACTTCTTTCCAAGGGAGTTACACGGCTGCGGTCGCCGCATATAACGTCTCCTTGGAGTCTAGTTGTTTCTATCCGGTGAACCACTGTCCGTTTACTGTAACACTCGCACCATCCCATTGACAATTCGACACAGAAATTGCGTCGCGATTGAAAACTGCAGGCTCCTTGCTGACCTCTCTTGAAGAGACGAACATTGTTGCGGTCGCTGCATGGAATCCCACATCGGAGTCCAGTGGCTTGTATCCGATGCACCATTTCCCGTCTACTGTAAACCTCGCACCCTTCCATAGACGATCTGGCACAGAAATTGCGTCGATTAAAAACTAGAGGCTCCATGGAGACTTCTTTCCAAGGGAGTTACACGACTGCGGTCGCCGCATATAACCTTTCCTTGGAGTCTAGTTGTTTCTATCCGGTGAACCACTGCCCGTTTACTGTAACACTCGCACCATCCCATTGACAATTCGACACAGATAATGTGTCGCGATTGAAAACTGCAGGCTCCTTGCTGACCTCTCTTGAAGAGACGAACATTGTTGCGGTCGCTGCATGGAATCCCACATCGGAGTCCAGTGGCTTGTATCCGATGCACCATTTCCCGTCTACTGTAAACCTCGCACCCTTCCATAGACGATCTGGCACAGAAATTGCGTCTCGATTAAAAACTAGAGGCTCCATGGAGACTTCTTCCCAAGGGAGTTACACGACTGCGGTCGCCGCATATAACCTCTCCTTGGAGTCTAGTTGTTTCTATCCGGTGAACCACTGCCCGTTTACTGTAACACTCGCACCATCCCATTGACAATTCGACACAGAAATTGCGTCGCGATTGAAAACTGCAGGCTCCTTGCTGACCGCTCTTGAAGAGACGAACATTGTTGCGGTCGCTGCATGGAATCCCACATCGGAGTCCAGTGGCTTGTATCCGATGCACCATTTCCCATCTACTGTAAACCTCGCACCCTTCCATAGACGATCTGGCACAGAAATTGCGTCTCGATTAAAAACTAGAGGCTCCATGGAGACTTCTTCCCAAGGGAGTTACACGACTGCGGTCGCCGCATATAACCTCTCCTTGGAGTCTAGTTGTTTCTATCCGGTGAACCACTGCCCGTTTACTGTAACACTCGCACCATCCCATTGACAATTCGACACAGAAATTGCGTCGCGATTGAAAACTGCAGGCTCCTTGCTGACCTCTCTTGAAGAGACAAACATTGTTGCGGTCGCTGCATGGAATCCCACATCGGAGTCCAGTGGCTTGCATCCGATGCACCATTTCCCGTATACTGTAAACCTTGCACCCTTCCATAGACGATCTGGCACAGAAATTGCGTCTCGATTAAAAACTAGAGGCTCCACGGAGACTTCTTTCCAAGGGAGTTACACGACTGCGGTCGCCGCATATAACGTCTCCTTGGAGTCTAGTTGTTTCTATCCGGTGAACCACTGTCCGTTTACTGTAACACTCGCACCATCCCATTGACAATTCGACACAGAAATTGCGTCGCGATTGAAAACTGCAGGCTCCTTGCTGACCTCTCTTGAAGAGACGAACATTGTTGCGGTCGCTGCATGGAATCCCACATCGGAGTCCAGTGGCTTGTATCCGATGCACCATTTCCCGTCTACTGTAAACCTCGCACCCTTCCATAGACGATCTGGCACAGAAATTGCGTCGATTAAAAACTAGAGGCTCCATGGAGACTTCTTTCCAAGGGAGTTACACGACTGCGGTCGCCGCATATAACCTTTCCTTGGAGTCTAGTTGTTTCTATCCGGTGAACCACTGCCCGTTTACTGTAACACTCGCACCATCCCATTGACAATTCGACACAGATAATGTGCCGCGATTGAAAACTGCAGGCTCCTTGCTGACCTCTCTTGAAGAGACGAACATTGTTGCGGTCGCTGCATGGAATCCCACATCGGAGTCCAGTGGCTTGTATCCGATGCACCATTTCCCGTCTACTGTAAACCTCGCACCCTTCCATAGACGATCTGGCACAGAAATTGCGTCTCGATTAAAAACTAGAGGCTCCATGGAGACTACTTCCCAAGGGAGTTACACGACTGCGGTCGCCGCATATAACCTCTCCTTGGAGTCTAGTTGTTTCTATCCGGTGAACCACTGCCCGTTTACTGTAACACTCGCACCATCCCATTGACAATTCGACACAGAAATTGCGTTGCGATTGAAAACTGCAGGCTCCTTTGTGACCGCTCTTGAAGAGACGAACATTGTTGCGGTCGCTGCATGGAATCCCACATCGGAGTCCAGTGGCTTGTATCCGATGCACCATTTCCCATCTACTGTAAACCTCGCACCCTTCCATAGACGATCTGGCACAGAAATTGCGTCTCGATTAAAAACTAGAGGCTCCATGGAGACTTCTTCCCAAGGGAGTTACACGACTGCGGTCGCCGCATATAACCTCTCCTTGGAGTCTAGTTGTTTCTATCCGGTGAACCACTGGCCGTTTACTGTAACACTCGCACCATCCCATTGACAATTCGACACAGAAATTGCGTCGCGATTGAAAACTGCAGGCTCCTTGCTGACCTCTCTTGAAGAGACGAACATTGTTGCGGTCGCTGCATGGAATCCCACATCGGAGTCCAGTGGCTTGTATCCGATGCACCATTTCCCGTCTACTGTAAACCTCGCACCCTTCCATAGACGATCTGGCACAGAAATTGCGTCTCGATTAAAAACTAGAGGCTCCATGGAGACTTCTTTCCAAGGGAGTTACACGACTGCGGTCGCCGCATATAACCTCTCCTTGGAGTGTAGTTGTTTCTATCCGGTGAACCACTGCCTGTTTACTGTAACACTCGCACCATCCCATTGACAATTTGACACAGAAATTGCGTCGCGATTGAAAACAGCAGGCTCCTTGCTGACCTCTCTTGAAGAGACGAACATTGTTGCGGTCGCTGCATGGAATCCCACATCGGAGTCCAGTGGCTTGTATCCGATGCACCATTTCCCGTCTACTGTAAACCTCGCACCCTTCCATAGACGATCTGGCACAGAAATTGCGTCTCGATTAAAAACTAGAGGCCCCATGGAGACTTCTTTCCAAGGGAGTTACACGACTGCGGTCGCCGCATATAACCTCTCCTTGGAGTCTAGTTGTTTCTATCCGGTGAACCACTGCCCGTTTACTGTAACACTCGCACCATCCCATTGACAATTCGACACAGAAATTGTGTCGCGATTGAAAACTGCAGGCTCCTTGCTGACCTCTCTTGAAGAGACGAACATTGTTGCGGTCGCTGCATGGAATCCCACATCGGAGTCCAGTGGCTTGTATCCGATGCACCATTTCCCGTCTACTGTAAACCTCGTACCCTTCCATAGACGATCTGGCACAGAAATTGCGTCTCGATTAAAAACTAGAGGCTCCATGCAGACTTCTTTCCAAGGGAGTTACACGACTTTGGTCGCCGCATATAACCTCTCCTTGGAGTCTAGCTGTTTCTATCCGGTGAACCACTGCCCGTTTACTGTAACACTCGCACCATCCCATTGACAATTCGACACAGAAATTGCGTCAAGATTGAAAACTGCAGGCTCCTTGCTGACCTCTCTTGAAGAGACAAACATTGTTGCGGTCGCTGCATGGAATCCCACATCGGAGTCCAGTGGCTTGTATCCGATGCACCATTTCCCGTCTACTGTAAACCTCGCACCCTTCCAAAGACGATCTGGCACAGAAATTGCGTCGATTAAAAACTAGAGGCTCCATGGAGACTTCTTTCCAAGGGAGTTACACGACTGCGGTCGCCGCATATAACCTCTCCTTGGAGTCTAGTTGTTTCTATCCGGTGAACCACTGCCCGTTTACTGTAACACTCGCACCATCCCATTGACAATTCGACACAGAAATTGCGTCGCGATTGAAAACTGCAGGCTCCTTTGCTGACCTCTCTTGAAGAGACGAACATTGTTGCGGTCGCTGCATGGAATCCCACATCGGAGTCCAGTGGCTTGTATCCGATGCACCATTTCCCGTCTACTGTAAACCTCGCACCCTTCCATAGACGATCTGGCACAGAAATTGCGTCTCGATTAAAAACTAGAGGCCCCATGGAGACTTCTTTCCAAGGGAGTTACACGACTGCGGTCGCCGCATATAACCTCTCCTTGGAGTCTAGTTGTTTCTATCCGGTGAACCACTGCCCGTTTACTGTATCACTCGCACCATCCCATTGACAATTCGACACAGAAATTGCGTCGCGATTGAAAACTGCAGGCTCCTTGCTGACCTCTCTTGAAGAGACGAACATTGTTGCGGTCGCTGCATGGAATCCCACATCGGAGTCCAGTGGCTTGTATCCGATGCACCATTTCCCGTCTACTGTAAACCTCGCACCCTTCCATAGACGATCTGGCACAGAAATTGCGTCTCGATTAAGAACTAGAGGCCCCATGGAGACTTCTTTCCAAGGGAGTTACACGACTGCGGTCGCCACATATAACCTCTCCTTGGAGTCTAGTTGTTTCTATCCGGTGAACCACTGCCCGTTTACGGTAACACTCGCACCATCCCATTGACAATTCGACACAGAAATTGTGTCGCGATTGAAAACTGCAGGCTCCTTGCTGACCTCTCTTGAAGAGACGAACATTGTTGCGGTCGCTGCATGGAATCCCACATCAGAGTCCAGTGGCTTGTATCCGATGCACCATTTCCCGTCTACTGTAAACCTCGCACCCTTCCATAGACGATCTGGCACAGAAATTGCGTCTCGATTAAAAACTAGAGGCTCCATGGAGACTTCTTTCCAAGGGAGTAACACGACTGCGGTCGCAGCATATAACCTCTCCTTGGAGTCTAGTTGTTTCTATCCGGTGAACCACTGCCCGTTTACTGTAACACTCGCACCATCCCATTGACAATTCGACACAGAAATTGCGTCGCGACTGAAAACAGCAGGCTCCTTGCTGACCTCTCTTGAAGAGACAAACATTGTTGCGGTCGCTGCATGGAATCCCACATCAGAGTCCAGTGGCTTGCATCCGATGCACCATTTCCCGTATACTGTAAACCTTGCACCCTTCCATAGACGATCTGGCACAGAAATTGCGTCTCGATTAAAAACTAGAGGCTCCATGGAGACTTCTTTCCAAGGGAGTTACACGACTGCGGTCGCCGCATATAACGTCTCCTTGGAGTCTAGTTGTTTCTATCCGGTGAACCACTGTCCGTTTACTGTAACACTCGCACCATCCCATTGACAATTCGACACAGAAATTGCGTCGCGATTGAAAACTGCAGGCTCCTTGCTGACCTCTCTTGAAGAGACGAACATTGTTGCGGTCGCTGCATGATATCCCACATCGGAGTCCAGTGGCTTGTATCCGATGCACCATTTCCCGTCTACTGTAAACCTCGCACCCTTCCATAGACGATCTGGCACAGAAATTGCGTCGATTAAAAACTAGAGGCTCCATGGAGACTTCTTCCCAAGGGAGTTACACGACTGCGGTCGCCGCATATAACCTTTCCTTGGAGTCTAGTTGTTTCTATCCGGTGAACCACTGCCCGTTTACTGTAACACTCGCACCATCCCATTGACAATTCGACACAGATAATGTGTCGCGATTGAAAACTGCAGGCTCCTTGCTGACCTCTCTTGAAGAGACGAACATTGTTGCGGTCGCTGCATGGAATCCCACATCGGAGTCCAGTGGCTTGTATCCGATGCACCATTTCCCGTCTACTGTAAACCTCGCACCCTTCCATAGACGATCTGGCACAGAAATTGCGTCTCGATTAAAAACTAGAGGCTCCATGGAGACTTCTTCCCAAGGGAGTTACACGACTGCGGTCGCCGCATATAACCTCTCCTTGGAGTCTAGTTGTTTCTATCCGGTGAACCACTGCCCGTTTACTGTAACACTCGCACCATCCCATTGACAATTCGACACAGAAATTGCGTCGCGATTGAAAACTGCAGGCTCCTTGGTGACCTCTCTTGAAGAGACGAACATTGTTGCGGTCGCTGCATGGAATCCCACATCGGAGTCCAGTGGCTTGTATCCGATGCACCATTTCCCGTCTACTGTAAACCTCGCACCCTTCCATAGACGATCTGGCACAGAAATTGCGTCTCGATTAAAAACTAGAGGCTCCATGGAGACTTCTTTCCAAGGGAGTTAGACGACTGCGGACGCCGCATATAACCTCTCATTGGAGTCTAGTTGTTTCTATCCGGTGAACCACTGCCCGTTTACTGTAACACTCGCACCATCCCATTGACAATTCGACACAGAAATTGCGTCGCGATTGAAAACTGCAGGCTCCTTGCTGACCTCTCTTGAAGAGACGAACATTGTTGCGGTCGCTGCATGGAATCCCACATCGGAGTCCAGTGGCTTGTATCCAATGCACCATTTTCCGTCTACTGTAAACCTCGCACCCTTCCATAGACGATGTGGCACAGAAATTGCGTCTCGATTAAAAACTAGAGGCTCCATGGAGACTTCTTTCCAAGGGAGTTACACGACTGCGGTCGCCGCATATATCCTCTCCTTGGAGTCTAGTTGTTTCTATCTGGTGAACCACTGCCCGTTTACTGTAACACTCGCACCATCCCATTGACAATTCGACACAGAAATTGCGTCGCGATTGAAAACTGCAGGCTCCTTGCTGACCTCTCTTGAAGAGACGAACATTGTTGCGGTCGCTGCATGGAATCCCACATCGAAGTCCAGTGGCTTGTATCCGATGCACCATTTCCCATCTACTGTAAACCTCGCACGCTTCCAAAGACGATCTGGCACAGAAATTGCGTCTCGATTAAAAACTAGAGGCTCCATGGAGACTTCTTCCCAAGGGAGTTACAGGACTGCGGTCGCCGCATATAACCTCTCCTTGGAGTCTAGTTGTTTCTATCCGGTGAACCACTGCCCGTTTACTGTAACACTCGCACCATCCCATTGACAATTCGACACAGAAATTGCGTCGCGATTGAAAACTGCAGGCTCCTTGCTGACCTCTCTTGAAGAGACAAACATTGTTGCGGTCGCTGCATGGAATCCCACATCGGAGTCCAGTGGCTTGTATCCGATGCACCATTTCCCGTCTACTGTAAACCTCGCACCCTTCCATAGACGATCTGGCACAGAAATTGTGTCTCGATTAAAAACTAGAGGCTACATGGAGACTTCTTTCCAAGGGAGTTACACGACTGCGGTCGCCGCATATAACCTCTCCTTGGAGTCTAGTTGTTTCTATCCGGTGAAGCACTGCCCGTTTACTGTAACACTCGCACCATCCCATTGACAATTCGACACAGAAATTGCGTCGCGATTGAAAACTGCAGGCTCCTTGCCGACCTCTCTTGAAGACACGAACATTGTTGCGGTCGCTGCATGGAATCCCACATCGGAGTCCAGTGGCTTGTATCCGATGCAGCATTTCCCGTCTACTGTAAACCTCGCACCCTTCCATAGACGATCTGGCACAGAAATTGCGTCTCGATTAAAAACTAGAGGCTCCATGGAGACTTCTTTCCAAGGGAGTTACACGACTGCGGTCGCCGCATATAACCTCTCCTTGGAGTCTAGTTGTTTCTATCCGGTGAACCACTGCCCGTTTACTGTAACACTCGCACCATCCCATTGACAATTCGACACAGAAATTGCGTCGCGATTGAAAACTGCAGGCTCCTTGCTGACCTCTCTTGAAGAGACGAACATTGTTGCGGTCGCTGCATGGAATCCCACATCGGAGTCTAGTGGCTTGTATCCGATGCACCATTTCCCGTCGACTGTAAACCTCGCACCCTTCCATAGACGATCTGGCACAGAAATTGCGTCTCGATTAAAAACTAGAGGCTCCATGGAGACTTCTTTCCAAGGGAGTTACACGACTGCGGTCGCCGCATATAACCTCTCCTTGGAGTCTAGTTGTTTCTATCCGGTGAACCACTGCACGTTTACTGTAACACTCGCACCATCCCATTGACAATTCGACACAGAAATTGCGTCGCGATTGAAAACTGCAGGCTCCTTGCTGACCTCTCTTGAAGAGACAAACATTGTTGCGGTCGCTGCATGGAATCCCACATCGGAGTCCAGTGGCTTGTATCCGATGCACCATTTCCCGTCTACTGTAAACCTCGCACCCTTCCATAGACGATCTGGCACAGAAATTGCGTCTCGATTAAAAACTAGAGGCTCCATGGAGACTTCTTTCCAAGGGAGTTACACGACTGCGGTCGCCGCATATAACCTCTCCTTGGAGTCTACTTGTTTCTATCTGGTGACCCACTGCCCGTTTACTGTAACACTCGCACCATCCCATTGACAATTCGACACAGAAATTGCGTCGCGATTGAAAACTGCAGGCTCCTTGCTGACCTGTCTTGAAGAGCCGAACATTGTTGCAGTCGCTGCATGGAATCCCACATCGGACTTCACTGGCTTGTATCCGATGCAGCATTTCCCATCTACTGTAAACCTCGCACCCTTCCATAGACGATCTGGCACAGAAATTGCGTCGATTAAAAACTAGAGGCTCCATGGAGACTTCTTCCCAAGGGAGTTACACGACTGCGGTCGCCGCATATAACCTCTCCTTGGAGTCTAGTTGTTTCTATCCAGTGAACCACTGCCCATTTACTGTAACACTCGCACCATCCCATTGACAATTCGACACAGAAATTGCGTCGCGATTGAAAACTGCAGGCTCCTTGCTGACCTCTCTTGAAGAGACGAACATTGTTGCGGTCGCTGCATGGAATCCCACATCGGAGTCCAGTTGCTTGTATCCGATGCACCATTTCCCATCTACTGTAAACCTCCCACCCTTCCATAGACGATCTGGCACAGAAATTGCGTCCGATTAAAAACTAGAGGCTCCATGGAGACTTCTTTCCAAGGGAGTTATACGACTGCGGTTGCCGCATATAACCTCTCCTTGGAGTCTAGTTGTTTCTATCCGGTGAACCACTGCCCGTTTACTGTAACACTCGCACCATCCCATTGACAATTCGACACAGAAATTGCGTCGCGATTGAAAACTGCAGGCTCCTTGCTGACCTCTCTTGAAGAGACGAACATTGTTGCGGTCGCTGCATGGAATCCCACATCGGAGTCCAGTGGCTTGTATCCGATGCACAATTTCCCGTCTATTGTAAACCTCGCACCCTTCCATAGACGTTCTGGCACAGAAATTGCGTCTCGATTAAAAACTAGAGGCTCCATGGAGACTTCTTTCCAAGGGAGTTAGACGACTGCGGTCGCCGCATATAACCTCTCCTTGGAGTCTAGTTGTTTCTATCCGGTGAACCACTGCCCGTTTACTGTAACACTCGCACCATCCCATTGACAATTCGACACAGAAATTGCGTCGCGATTGAAAACTGCAGGCTCCTTGCTGACCTCTCTTGAAGAGACGAACATTGTTGCGGTCACTGCATGGAATCCCACATCGGAGTCCAGTGGCCCTTATCCGATTCATCATTTCCCGTCTACTGTAAACCTCGCACCCTTCCATAGACGATCTGGCACAGAAATTGCGTCCGATTAAAAACTAGAGGCTCCATGGAGACTTCTTTCCAAGGGAGTTACACGGCTGCGGTTGCCGCATATAACCTCTCCTTGGAGTCTAGTTGTTTCTATCCGGTGAACCACTGCCCGTTTACTGTAACACTCGCACCATCCCATTGACAATTCGACACAGAAATTGCGTCGCGATTGAAAACTGCAGGCTCCTTGCTGACCTCTCTTGAAGAGACGAACATTGTTGCGGTCGCTGCATGGAATCCCACATCGGAGTCCAGTGGCTTGTATCCGATGCACCATTTCCCGTCTACTGTAAACCTCGCACCCTTCCATAGACGATGTGGCACAGAAATTGCGTCTCGATTAAAAACTAGAGGCTCCATGGAGACTTCTTTCCAAGGGACTTACACGACTGCGGTCGCCGCATATAACCTCTCCTTGGAGTCTAGTTGTTTCTATATGGTGAACCACTGCCCGTTTACTGTAACACTCGCACCATCCCATTGACAATTCGACACAGAAATTGCGTCGCGATTGAAAACTGCAGGCTCCTTGCTGACCTCTCTTGAAGAGACGAACATTGTTGCGGTCGCTGCATGGAATCCCACATCGGAGTCCAGTGGCTTGTATCAGATGCACCATTTCCCGTCTACTGTAAACCTCGCACCCTTCCATAGACGATCTGGCACACAAATTGCGTCTCGATTAAAAACTAGAGGCTCCATGGAGACTTCTTCCCAAGGGAGTTACACGACTGCGGTCGCCGCATATAACCTCTCCTTGGAGTCTAGTTGTTTCTATCCGGTGAACCACTGCCCGTTTGCTGTAACAATCGCACCATCCCATTGACAATTCGACACAGAAATTGCGTCGCGATTGAAAACTGCAGGCTCCTTGCTGACCTCTCTTGAAGAGACGAACATTGTTGCGGTCGCTGCATGGAATCCCACATCGGAGTCCAGTGGCTTGTATCCGATGCAGCATTTCCCGTCTACTGTAAACCTCGCACCCTTCCATAGACGATCTGGCACAGAAATTGCGTCTCGATTAAAAACTAGAGGCTCCATGGAGACTTCTTTCCAAGGGAGTTAGACGACTGCGGTCGCCGCATATAACCTCTCCTTGGAGTCTAGTTGTTTCTATCCGGTGAACCACTGCCCGTTTACTGTAACACTCGCACCATCCCATTGACAATTCGACACAGAAATTGCGTCGCGATTGAAAACTGCAGGCTCCTTGCTGACCTCTCTTGAAGAGACGAACATTGTTGCGGTCGCTGCATGGAATCCCACATCGGAGTCCAGTGACTTGTATCCGATGCACCATTTCCCGTCTACTGTAAACCTCGCACCCTTCCATAGACGATCTGGCACAGAAATTGCGTCTCGATTAAAAACTAGAGGCTCCATGTAGACTTCTTTCCAAGGGAGTTACACGACTGCGGTCGCCGCATATAACGTCTCCTTGGAGTCTAGTTGTTTCTATCCGGTGAAGCACTGCCCGTTTACTGTAACACTCGCACCATGCCATTGACAATTCGACACAGAAATTGCGTCGCGATTGAAAACTGCAGGCTCCTTGCTGACCTCTCTTGAAGAGACGAACATTGTTGCGGTCGCTGCATGGAATCCCACATCGGAGTCCAGTGGCTTGTATCCGATGCACCATTTCCCGTCTACTGTAAACCTCGCACCCTTCCATAGACGATCTGGCACAGAAATTGCGTCTCGATTAAAAACTAGAGGCTCCATGGAGACTTCTTCCCAAGGGAGTTACACGACTGCGGTCGCCGCATATAACCCCTACTTGGAGTCTAGTTGTTTCTATCTGGTGAACCACTGCCCGTTTACTGTAACACTCGCACCATCCCATTGACAATTCGACACAGAAATTGCGTCGCGATTGAAAACTGCAGGCTCCTTGCTGACCTCTCTTGAAGAGACGAACATTGTTGCGGTCGCTGCATGGAATCCCACATCGGAGTCCAGTGGCTTGTATCCGATGCACCATTTCCCATCTACTGTAAACCTCGCACCCTTCCATAGACGATCTGGCACAGAAATTGCGTCTCGATTAAAAACTAGAGGCTCCATGGAGACTTCTTCCCAAGGGAGTTACAGGACTGCGGTCGCCGCATATAACTTCTCCTTGGAGTCTAGTTGTTTCTATCCGGTGAACCACTGCCCGTTTACTGTAACACTCGCACCATCCCATTGACAATTCGACACAGAAATTGCGTCGCGATTGAAAACTGCAGGCTCCTTGCTGACCTCTCTTGAAGAGACGAACATTGTTGCGGTCGCTGCATGGAATCCCACATCGGAGTCCAGTGGCTTGTATCCGATGCACCATTTCCCGTCTACTGTAAATCTCGCACCCTTCCATAGACGATCTGGCACAGAAATTGCGTCTCGATTAAAAACTAGATGCTCCATGGAGACTTCTTTCCAAGGGAGTTACACGACTGCGGTCGCCGCATATAACCTCTCCTTGGAGTCTAGTTGTTTCTATCCGGTTAACCACTGCACGTTTACTGTAACACTCGCACCATCCCATTGACAATTCGACACAGAAATTGCGTCGCGATTGAAAACTGCAGGCTCCTTGCTGACCTCTCTTGAAGAGACAAACATTGTTGCGGTCGCTGCATGGAATCCCACATCGGAGTCCAGTGGCTTGTATCCGATGCACCATTTCCCGTCTACTGTAAACCTCGCACCCTTCCATAGACGATCTGGCACAGAAATTGCGTCCGATTAAAAACTAGAGGCTCCATGGAGACTTCTTTCCAAGGGAGTTACACGGCTGCGGTTGCCGCATATAACCTCTCCTTGGAGTCTAGTTGTTTCTATCCGGTGAACCACTGCCCGTTTACTGTAACACTCGCACCATCCCACTGACAATTCGACACAGAAAATGCGCCGCGATTGAAAACTGCAGGCTCCTTGCTGACCTCTCTTGAAGAGACGAACATTGTTGAGGTCGCTGCATGGAATCCCACATCGGAGTCCAGTGGCTTGTATCCGATGCACCATTTCCCGTCTACTGTAAACCTCGCACTCTTCCATAGACGATCTGGCACAGAAATTGCGTCTCGATTAAAAACTAGAGGCTCCATGGAGACTTCTTTCCAAGGGAGTTACACGACTGTGGTCGCCACATATAACCTCTCCTTGGAGTCTAGTTGTTTCTATCCGGTGACCCACTGCCCGTTTACTGTAACACTCGCACCATCCCATTGACAATTCGACACAGAAATTGCGTCGCGATTGAAAACTGCAGGCTCCTTGCTGACCTCTCTTGAAGAGACGAACATTGTTGCGGTCGCTGCATGGAATCCCACATCAGAGTCCAGTGGCTTGTATCCGATGCACCATTTCCCGTCTACTGTAAACCTCGCACCCTCCCATAGACGACCTGGCACAGAATCTGTGTCTCGATTAAAAACTAGGGGCTCCATGGAGACTTCTTTCCAAGGTAGTTACACGACTGCGGTCGCCGCATATAACCTCTCCTTTTAGTCTAGTTGTTTCTATACGGTGAACCACTGCCCGTTTATTGTAACACTCGCACCATCCCATTGACAATTCGACACAGAAATTGCGTCGCGATTGAAAACTGCAGGCTCCTTGCTGACCTCTCTTGAAGAGACGAACATTGTTGCGGTCGCTCCATGGAATCCCACATCGGAGTCCAGTGGCTTGTATCCGATGCACCATTTCCCGTCTACTGTAAACCTCGCACCCTTCCATAGACGATCTGGCACAGAAATTGCGTCTCGATTAAAAACTAGAGGCTCCATGGAGACTTCTTTCCAAGGGAGTTACACGACTGCAGTCGCCGCATATAACCTCTCCTTGGAGTCTAGTTGTTTGTATCCGGTGAACCACTGCCTGTTTACTGTAACACTCGCACCATGCCATTGACAATTCGACACAGAAATTGCGTCGCGATTGAAAACTGCAGGCTCCTTGCTGACCTCTCTTGAAGAGACGAACATTGTTGCGGTCGCTGCATGGAATCCCACATCGGAGTCCAGTGGCTTGTATCCGATGCACCATTTCCCGTCTACTGTAAACCTCGCACCCTTCCATAGACGATCTGGCACAGAAATTGCGTCTCGATTAAAAACTAGAGGCTCCATGGAGACTTCTTCCCAAGGGAGTTACACGACTGCGGTCGCCACATATAACCTCTCCTTGGAGTCTAGTTGTTTCTATCCAGTGAACCACTGCCCATTTACTGTAACACTCGCACCATCCCATTGACAATTCGACACGGAAATTGCGTCGCGATTGAAAACTGCAGGCTCCTTGCTGACCTCTCTTGAAGAGACGAACATTGTTGCGGTCGCTGCATGGAATCCCACATCGGAGTCCAGTGGCTTGTATCCGATGCACCATTTCCCGTCTACTGTAAACCTCGCACTCTTCCATAGACGATCTGGCACAGAAATTGCGTCTCGATTAAAAACTAGAGGCTCCATGGAGACTTCTTTCCAAGGGAGTTACACGACTGTGGTCGCCACATATAACCTCTCCTTGGAGTCTAGTTGTTTCTATCCGGTGACCCACTGCCCGTTTACTGTAACACTCGCACCATCCCATTGACAATTCGACACAGAAATTGCGTCGCGATTGAAAACTGCAGGCTCCTTGCTGACCTCTCTTGAAGAGACGAACATTGTTGCGGTCGCTGCATGGAATCCCACATCAGAGTCCAGTGGCTTGTATCCGAAGCACCATTTCCCGTCTACTGTAAACCTCGCACCCTCCCATAGACGACCTGGCACAGAATCTGTGTCTCGATTAAAAACTAGAGGCTCCATGGAGACTTCTTTCCAAGGTAGTTACACGACTGCGGTCGCCGCATATAACCTCTCCTTTTAGTCTAGTTGTTTCTATACGGTGAACCACTGCCCGTTTATTGTAACACTCGCACCATCCCATTGACAATTCGACACAGAAATTGCGTCGCGATTGAAAACTGCAGGCTCCTTGCTGACCTCTCTTGAAGAGACGAACATTGTTGCGGTCGCTCCATGGAATCCCACATCGGAGTCCAGTGGCTTGTATCCGATGCACCATTTCCCGTCTACTGTAAACCTCGCACCCTTCCATAGACGATTTGGCACAGAAATTGCGTCTCGATTAAAAACTAGAGGCTCCATGTAGACTTCTTTCCAAGGGAGTTACACGACTGCGGTCGCCGCATATAACGTCTCCTTGGAGTCTAGTTGTTTCTATCCGGTGAAGCACTGCCCGTTTACTGTAACACTCGCACCATGCCATTGACAATTCGACACAGAAATTGCGTCGCGATTGAAAACTGCAGGCTCCTTGCTGACCTCTCTTGAAGAGACGAACATTGTTGCGGACGCTGCATGGAATCCCACATCGGAGTCCAGTGGCTTGTATCCGATGCACCATTTCCCGTCTACTGTAAACCTCGCACCCTTCCATAGACGATCTGGCACAGAAATTGCGTCTCGATTAAAAACTAGAGGCTCCATGTAGACTTCTTTCCAAGGGAGTTACAAGACTGCGGTCGCCGCATATAACGTCTCCTTGGAGTCTAGTTGTTTCTATCCGGTGATGCACTGCCCGTTTACTGTAACACTCGCACCATCCCATTGACAATTCGACACAGAAATTGCGTCGCGATTGAAAACTGCAGGCTCCTTGCCGACCTCTCTTGAAGACACGAACATTGTTGCGGTCGCTGCATGGAATCCCACATCGGAGTCCAGTGGCTTGTATCCGATGCACCATTTCCCGTCTACTGTAAACCTCGCACCCTTCCATAGACGATCTGGCACAGAAATTGCGTCTCGATTAAAAACTAGAGGCTCCATGTAGACTTCTTTCCAAGGGAGTTACACGACTGCGGTCGCCGCATATAATGTCTCCTTGGAGTCTAGTTGTTTCTATCCGGTGAAGCACTGCCCATTTACTGTAACACTCGCACCATGCCATTGACAATTCGACACAGAAATTGCGTCGCGATTGAAAACTGCAGGCTCCTTGCTGACCTCTCTTGAAGAGCCGAACATTGTTGCGGTCGCTGCATGGAATCCCACATCGGACTTCACTGGCTTGTATCCGATGCAGCATTTCACGTCTACTGTAAACCTCGCACCCTTCCATAGACGATCTGGCACAGAAATTGCGTCTCGATTAAAAACTAGAGGCTCCATGGAGACTTCTTCCCAAGGGAGTTACACGACTGCGGTCGCCACATATAACCTCTCCTTGGAGTCTAGTTGTTTCTATCCAGTGAACCACTGCCCATTTACTGTAACACTCGCACCATCCCATTGACAATTCGACACAGAAATTGCGTCGCGATTGAAAACTGCAGGCTCCTTGCTGACCTCTCTTGAAGAGACGAACATTGTTGCGGTCGCTGCATGGAATCCCACATCGGAGTCCAGTGGCTTGTATCCGATGCACCATTTCCCGTCTACTGTAAACCTAGCACCCTTCCATAGATGATCTGGCACAGAAATTGCGTCTCGATTAAAAACTAGAGGCTCCATGGAGACTTCTTTCCTAGGGAGTTAGACGACTGGGGTCGCCGCATATAACCTCTCCTTGGAGTCTAGTTGTTTCTATCCGGTGAACCACTGCCCGTTTACTGTAACACTCGCACCATCCCACTGACAATTCGACACAGAAATTGCGCCGCGATTGAAAACTGCAGGCTCCTTGCTGACCTCTCTTGAAGAGACGAACATTGTTGCGGTCGCTGCATGGAATCCCACATCGGAGTCCAGTGGCTTGTATCCGATGCACCATTTCCCGTCTACTGTAAACCTCGCACTCTTCCATAGACGATCTGGCACAGAAATTGCGTCTCGATTAAAAACTAGAGGCTCCATGGAGACTTCTTTCCAAGGGAGTTACACGACTGTGGTCGCCACATATAACCTCTCCTTGGAGTCTAGTTGTTTCTATCCGGTGACCCACTGCCCGTTTACTGTAACACTCGCACCATCCCATTGACAATTCGACACAGAAATTGCGACGCGATTGAAAACTGCAGGCTCCTTGCTGACCTCTCTTGAAGAGACGAACATTGTTGCGGTCGCTGCATGGAATCCCACATCAGAGTCCAGTGGCTTGTATCCGAAGCACCATTTCCCGTCTACTGTAAACCTCGCACCCTCCCATAGACGACCTGGCACAGAATCTGTGTCTCGATTAAAAACTAGAGGCTCCATGGAGACTTCTTTCCAAGGTAGTTACACGACTGCGGTCGCCATATATAACCTCTCCTTTTAGTCTAGTTGTTTCTATACGGTGAACCACTGCCCGTTTATTGTAACACTCGCACCATCCCATTGACAATTCGACACAGAAATTGCGTCGCGATTGAAAACTGCAGGCTCCTTGCTGACCTCTCTTGAAGAGACGAACATTGTTGCGGTCGCTCCATGGAATCCCACATCGGAGTCCAGTGGCTTGTATCCGATGCACCATTTCCCGTCTACTGTAAACCTCGCACCCTTCCATAGACGATCTGGCACAGAAATTGCTTCTCGATTAAAAACTAGAGGCTCCATGTAGACTTCTTTCCAAGGGAGTTACAAGACTGCGGTCGCCGCATATAACGTCTCCTTGGAGCCTAGTTGTTTCTATCCGGTGATGCACTGCCCGTTTACTGTAACACTCGCACCATCCCATTGACAATTCGACACAGAAATTGCGTCGCGATTGAAAACTGCAGGCTCCTTGCCGACCTCTCTTGAAGACACGAACATTGTTGCGGTCGCTGCATGGAATCCCACATCGGAGTCCAGTGGCTTGTATCCGATGCACCATTTCCCGTCTACTGTAAACCTCGCACCCTTCCATAGACGATCTGGCACAGAAATTGCGTCTCGATTAAAAACTAGAGGCTCCATGTAGACTTCTTTCCAAGGGAGTTACACGACTGCGGTCGCCGCATATAACGTCTCCTTGGAGTCTAGTTGTTTCTATCCGGTGAAGCACTGCCCGTTTACTGTAACACTCGCACCATCCCATTGACAATTCGACACAGAAATTGCGTCGCGATTGAAAACTGCACGCTCCTTGCTGACCTCTCTTGAAGAGACGAACATTGTTGCGGTCGCTGCATGGAATCCTACATCGGAGTCCAGTGGCTTGTATCCGATGCACCATTTCCCATCTACTGTAAACCTCGCACCCTTCCATAGACGATCTGGCACAGAAATTGCGTCTCGATTAAAAACTAGAGGCTCCATGGAGACTTCTTCCCAAGGGAGTTACACGACTGCGGTCGCCGCATATAACTTCTCCTTGGAGTCTAGTTGTTTCTATCCGGTGAACCACTGCCCGTTTACTGTAACACTCGCACCATCCCATTGACAATTCGACACAGAAATTGCGTCGCGATTGAAAACTGCAGGCTCCTTGCTGACCTCTCTTGAAGAGACGAACATTGTTGCGGTCGCTGCATGGAATCCCACATCGGAGTCCAGTGGCTTGTATCCGATGCACCATTTCCCGTCTACTGTAAACCTCGCACCCTTCCATAGACGATCTGGCACAGAAATTGCGTCTCGATTAAAAACTAGATGCTCCATGGAGACTTCTTTCCAAGGGAGTTACACGTCTGCGGTCGCCGCATATAACCTCTCCTTGGAGTCTAGTTGTTTCTATCCGGTAAAGCACTGCCCGTTTACTGTAACACTCGCACCATCCCATTGACAATTCGACACAGAAATTGCGTCGCGATTGAAAACTGCAGGCTCCTTGCCGACCTCTCTTGAAGACACGAACATTGTTGCGGACGCTGCATGGAATCCCACATCGGAGTCCAGTGGCTTGTATCCGATGCACCATTTCCCGTCTACTGTAAACCTCGCACCCTTCCATAGACGATCTGGCACAGAAATTGCGTCTCGATTAAAAACTAGAGGCTCCATGTAGACTTCTTTCCAAGGGAGTTACACGACTGCGGTCGCCGCATATAACGTCTCCTTGGAGTCTAGTTGTTTCTATCCGGTGATGCACTGCCCGTTTACTGTAACACTCGCACCATCCCATTGACAATTCGACACAGAAATTGCGTCGCGATTGAAAACTGCAGGCTCCTTGCCGACCTCTCTTGAAGACACGAACATTGTTGCGGTCGCTGCATGGAATCCCACATCGGAGTCCAGTGGCTTGTATCCGATGCACCATTTCCCGTCTACTGTAAACCTCGCACCCTTCCATAGACGATCTGGCACAGAAATTGCGTCTCGATTAAAAACTAGAGGCTCCATGTAGACTTCTTTCCAAGGGAGTTACACAACTGCGGTCGCCGCATATAACGTCTCCTTGGAGTCTAGTTGTTTCTATCCGGTGAAGCACTGCCCGTTTACTGTAACACTCGCACCATGCCATTGACAATTCGACACAGAAATTGCGTCGCGATTGAAAACTGCAGGCTCCTGCCGACCTCTCTTGAAGACACGAACATTGTTGCGGTCGCTGCATGGAATCCCACATCGGAGTCCAGTGGCTTGTATCCGATGCACCATTTCCCGTCTACTGTAAACCTCGCACCCTTCCATAGACGATCTGGCACAGAAATTGCGTCTCGATTAAAAACTAGAGGCTCCATGGAGACTTCTTTCCAAGGGAGTTAGACGACTGCGGTCGCCGCATATAACCTCTCCTTGGAGTCTAGTTGTTTCTATCCGGTGAACCACTGCCCGTTTACTGTAACACTCGCACCATCCCACTGACAATTCGACACAGAAATTGCGCCGCGATTGAAAACTGCAGGCTCCTTGCTGACCTCTCTTGAAGAGACGAACATTGTTGCGGTCGCTGCATGGAATCCCACATCGGAGTCCAGTGGCTTGTATCCGATGCACCATTTCCCGTCTACTGTAAACCTCGCACCCTTCCATAGACGATCTGGCACAGATATTGCGTCTCGATTAAAAACTAGAGGCTCCATGGAGACTTCTTTCCAAGGGAGTTAGACGACTGCGGTCGCCGCATATAACCTCTCCTTGGAGTCTAGTTGTTTCTATCCGGTGAACCACTGCCCGTTTACTGTAACACTCGCACCATCCCACTGACAATTCGACACAGAAATTGCGCCGCGATTGAAAACTGCAGGCTCCTTGCTGACCTCTCTTGAAGAGACGAACATTGTTGCGGTCGCTGCATGGAATCCCACATCGGAGTCCAGTGGCTTGTATCCGATGCACCATTTCCCGTCTACTGTAAACCTCGCACTCTTCCATAGACGATCTGGCACAGAAATTGCGTCTCGATTAAAAACTAGAGGCTCCATGGAGACTTCTTTCCAAGGGAGTTACACGACTGTGGTCGCCACATATAACCTCTCCTTGGAGTCTAGTTGTTTCTATCCGGTGAACCACTGGCCGTTTACTGTAACACTCGCACCATCCCATTGACAATTCGACACAGAAATTGCGTCGCGATTGAAAACTGCAGGCTCCTTGCTGACCTCTCTTGAAGAGACGAACATTGTTGCGGTCGCTGCATGGAATCCCACATCAGAGTCCAGTGGCTTGTATCCGATGCACCATTTCCCGTCTACTGTAAACCTCGCACCCTCCCATAGACGACCTGGCACAGAATCTGTGTCTCGATTAAAAACTAGAGGCTCCATGGAGACTTCTTTCCAAGGTAGTTACACGACTGCGGTCGCCGCATATAACCTCTCCTTTTAGTCTAGTTGTTTCTATACGGCGAACCACTGCCCGTTTATTGTAACACTCGCACCATCCCATTGACAATTCGACACAGAAATTGCGTCGCGATTGAAAACTGCAGGCTCCTTGCTGACCTCTCTTGAAGAGACGAACATTGTTGCGGTCGCTCCATGGAATCCCACATCGGAGTCCAGTGGCTTGTATCCGATGCACCATTTCCCGTCTACTGTAAACCTCGCACCCTTCCATAGACGATCTGGCACAGAAATTGCGTCTCGATTAAAAACTAGAGGCTCCATGGAGACTTCTTTCCAAGGGAGTTACACGACTGCAGTCGCCGCATATAACCTCTCCTTGGAGTCTAGTTGTTTGTATCCGGTGAACCACTGCCCGTTTACTGTAACACTCGCACCATGCCATTGACAATTCGACACAGAAATTGCGTCGCGATTGAAAACTGCAGGCTCCTTGCTGACCTCTCTTGAAGAGACGAACATTGTTGCGGTCGCTGCATGGAATCCCACATCGGAGTCCAGTGGCTTGTATCCGATGCACCATTTCCCGTCTACTGTAAACCTCACACCCTTCCATAGACGATCTGGCACAGAAATTGCGTCTCGATTAAAAACTAGAGGCTCCATGGAGACTTCTTTCCAAGGGAGTTACACGACTGCGGTCGCCGCATATAACCTCTCCTTGGAGTCTAGTTGTTTCTATCCGGTGAACCACTGCCCGTTTACTGTAACACTCGCACCATCCCATTGACAATTCGACACAGAAAAAGCGTCGCGATTGAAAACTGCAGGCTCCTTGCTGACCTCTCTTGAAGAGACGAACATTGTTGCGGTCGCTGCATGGAATCCCACATCAGAGTCCAGTGGCTTGTATCCGATGCACCATTTCCCGTCTACTGTAAACCTCGCACCCTTCCATGGACGATCTGACACAGAAATTGCGTCTCGATTAAAAACTAGAGGCTCCATGGAGACTTCTTTCCAAGGGAGTTACACGACTGCGGTCGCCGCATATAACCTCTCCTTGGAGTCTAGTTGTTTCTATCCGGTGAAGCACTGCCCGTTTACTGTAACACTCGCACCATGCCATTGACAATTCGACACAGAAATTGCGTCGCGATTGAAAACTGCAGGCTCCTGCCGACCTCTCTTGAAGACACGAACATTGTTGCGGTCGCTGCATGGAATCCCACATCGGAGTCCAGTGGCTTGTATCCGATGCACCATTTCCCGTCTACTGTAAACCTCGCACCCTTCCATAGACGATCTGGCACAGAAATTGCGTCTCGATTAAAAACTAGAGGCTCCATGGAGACTTCTTTCCAAGGGAGTTAGACGACTGCGGTCGCCGCATATAACCTCTCCTTGGAGTCTAGTTGTTTCTATCCGGTGAACCACTGCCCGTTTACTGTAACACTCGCACCATCCCACTGACAATTCGACACAGAAATTGCGCCGCGATTGAAAACTGCAGGCTCCTTGCTGACCTCTCTTGAAGAGACGAACATTGTTGCGGTCGCTGCATGGAATCCCACATCGGAGTCCAGTGGCTTGTATCCGATGCACCATTTCCCGTCTACTGTAAACCTCGCACCCTTCCATAGACGATCTGGCACAGATATTGCGTCTCGATTAAAAACTAGAGGCTCCATGGAGACTTCTTTCCAAGGGAGTTAGACGACTGCGGTCGCCGCATATAACCTCTCCTTGGAGTCTAGTTGTTTCTATCCGGTGAACCACTGCCCGTTTACTGTAACACTCGCACCATCCCACTGACAATTCGACACAGAAATTGCGCCGCGATTGAAAACTGCAGGCTCCTTGCTGACCTCTCTTGAAGAGACGAACATTGTTGCGGTCGCTGCATGGAATCCCACATCGGAGTCCAGTGGCTTGTATCCGATGCACCATTTCCCGTCTACTGTAAACCTCGCACTCTTCCATAGACGATCTGGCACAGAAATTGCGTCTCGATTAAAAACTAGAGGCTCCATGGAGACTTCTTTCCAAGGGAGTTACACGACTGTGGTCGCCACATATAACCTCTCCTTGGAGTCTAGTTGTTTCTATCCGGTGAACCACTGGCCGTTTACTGTAACACTCGCACCATCCCATTGACAATTCGACACAGAAATTGCGTCGCGATTGAAAACTGCAGGCTCCTTGCTGACCTCTCTTGAAGAGACGAACATTGTTGCGGTCGCTGCATGGAATCCCACATCAGAGTCCAGTGGCTTGTATCCGATGCACCATTTCCCGTCTACTGTAAACCTCGCACCCTCCCATAGACGACCTGGCACAGAATCTGTGTCTCGATTAAAAACTAGAGGCTCCATGGAGACTTCTTTCCAAGGTAGTTACACGACTGCGGTCGCCGCATATAACCTCTCCTTTTAGTCTAGTTGTTTCTATACGGCGAACCACTGCCCGTTTATTGTAACACTCGCACCATCCCATTGACAATTCGACACAGAAATTGCGTCGCGATTGAAAACTGCAGGCTCCTTGCTGACCTCTCTTGAAGAGACGAACATTGTTGCGGTCGCTCCATGGAATCCCACATCGGAGTCCAGTGGCTTGTATCCGATGCACCATTTCCCGTCTACTGTAAACCTCGCACCCTTCCATAGACGATCTGGCACAGAAATTGCGTCTCGATTAAAAACTAGAGGCTCCATGGAGACTTCTTTCCAAGGGAGTTACACGACTGCAGTCGCCGCATATAACCTCTCCTTGGAGTCTAGTTGTTTGTATCCGGTGAACCACTGCCCGTTTACTGTAACACTCGCACCATGCCATTGACAATTCGACACAGAAATTGCGTCGCGATTGAAAACTGCAGGCTCCTTGCTGACCTCTCTTGAAGAGACGAACATTGTTGCGGTCGCTGCATGGAATCCCACATCGGAGTCCAGTGGCTTGTATCCGATGCACCATTTCCCGTCTACTGTAAACCTCGCACCCTTCCATAGACGATCTGGCACAGAAATTGCGTCTCGATTAAAAACTAGATGCTCCATGGAGACTTCTTTCCAAGGGAGTTACACGTCTGCGGTCGCCGCATATAACCTCTCCTTGGAGTCTAGTTGTTTCTATCCGGTAAAGCACTGCCCGTTTACTGTAACACTCGCACCATCCCATTGACAATTCGACACAGAAATTGCGTCGCGATTGAAAACTGCAGGCTCCTTGCCGACCTCTCTTGAAGACACGAACATTGTTGCGGACGCTGCATGGAATCCCACATCGGAGTCCAGTGGCTTGTATCCGATGCACCATTTCCCGTCTACTGTAAACCTCGCACCCTTCCATAGACGATCTGGCACAGAAATTGCGTCTCGATTAAAAACTAGAGGCTCCATGTAGACTTCTTTCCAAGGGAGTTACACGACTGCGGTCGCCGCATATAACGTCTCCTTGGAGTCTAGTTGTTTCTATCCGGTGATGCACTGCCCGTTTACTGTAACACTCGCACCATCCCATTGACAATTCGACACAGAAATTGCGTCGCGATTGAAAACTGCAGGCTCCTTGCCGACCTCTCTTGAAGACACGAACATTGTTGCGGTCGCTGCATGGAATCCCACATCGGAGTCCAGTGGCTTGTATCCGATGCACCATTTCCCGTCTACTGTAAACCTCGCACCCTTCCATAGACGATCTGGCACAGAAATTGCGTCTCGATTAAAAACTAGAGGCTCCATGTAGACTTCTTTCCAAGGGAGTTACACAACTGCGGTCGCCGCATATAACGTCTCCTTGGAGTCTAGTTGTTTCTATCCGGTGAAGCACTGCCCGTTTACTGTAACACTCGCACCATGCCATTGACAATTCGACACAGAAATTGCGTCGCGATTGAAAACTGCAGGCTCCTGCCGACCTCTCTTGAAGACACGAACATTGTTGCGGTCGCTGCATGGAATCCCACATCGGAGTCCAGTGGCTTGTATCCGATGCACCATTTCCCGTCTACTGTAAACCTCGCACCCTTCCATAGACGATCTGGCACAGAAATTGCGTCTCGATTAAAAACTAGAGGCTCCATGGAGACTTCTTTCCAAGGGAGTTAGACGACTGCGGTCGCCGCATATAACCTCTCCTTGGAGTCTAGTTGTTTCTATCCGGTGAACCACTGCCCGTTTACTGTAACACTCGCACCATCCCACTGACAATTCGACACAGAAATTGCGCCGCGATTGAAAACTGCAGGCTCCTTGCTGACCTCTCTTGAAGAGACGAACATTGTTGCGGTCGCTGCATGGAATCCCACATCGGAGTCCAGTGGCTTGTATCCGATGCACCATTTCCCGTCTACTGTAAACCTCGCACCCTTCCATAGACGATCTGGCACAGATATTGCGTCTCGATTAAAAACTAGAGGCTCCATGGAGACTTCTTTCCAAGGGAGTTAGACGACTGCGGTCGCCGCATATAACCTCTCCTTGGAGTCTAGTTGTTTCTATCCGGTGAACCACTGCCCGTTTACTGTAACACTCGCACCATCCCACTGACAATTCGACACAGAAATTGCGCCGCGATTGAAAACTGCAGGCTCCTTGCTGACCTCTCTTGAAGAGACGAACATTGTTGCGGTCGCTGCATGGAATCCCACATCGGAGTCCAGTGGCTTGTATCCGATGCACCATTTCCCGTCTACTGTAAACCTCGCACTCTTCCATAGACGATCTGGCACAGAAATTGCGTCTCGATTAAAAACTAGAGGCTCCATGGAGACTTCTTTCCAAGGGAGTTACACGACTGTGGTCGCCACATATAACCTCTCCTTGGAGTCTAGTTGTTTCTATCCGGTGAACCACTGGCCGTTTACTGTAACACTCGCACCATCCCATTGACAATTCGACACAGAAATTGCGTCGCGATTGAAAACTGCAGGCTCCTTGCTGACCTCTCTTGAAGAGACGAACATTGTTGCGGTCGCTGCATGGAATCCCACATCAGAGTCCAGTGGCTTGTATCCGATGCACCATTTCCCGTCTACTGTAAACCTCGCACCCTCCCATAGACGACCTGGCACAGAATCTGTGTCTCGATTAAAAACTAGAGGCTCCATGGAGACTTCTTTCCAAGGTAGTTACACGACTGCGGTCGCCGCATATAACCTCTCCTTTTAGTCTAGTTGTTTCTATACGGCGAACCACTGCCCGTTTATTGTAACACTCGCACCATCCCATTGACAATTCGACACAGAAATTGCGTCGCGATTGAAAACTGCAGGCTCCTTGCTGACCTCTCTTGAAGAGACGAACATTGTTGCGGTCGCTCCATGGAATCCCACATCGGAGTCCAGTGGCTTGTATCCGATGCACCATTTCCCGTCTACTGTAAACCTCGCACCCTTCCATAGACGATCTGGCACAGAAATTGCGTCTCGATTAAAAACTAGAGGCTCCATGGAGACTTCTTTCCAAGGGAGTTACACGACTGCAGTCGCCGCATATAACCTCTCCTTGGAGTCTAGTTGTTTGTATCCGGTGAACCACTGCCCGTTTACTGTAACACTCGCACCATGCCATTGACAATTCGACACAGAAATTGCGTCGCGATTGAAAACTGCAGGCTCCTTGCTGACCTCTCTTGAAGAGACGAACATTGTTGCGGTCGCTGCATGGAATCCCACATCGGAGTCCAGTGGCTTGTATCCGATGCACCATTTCCCGTCTACTGTAAACCTCACACCCTTCCATAGACGATCTGGCACAGAAATTGCGTCTCGATTAAAAACTAGAGGCTCCATGGAGACTTCTTTCCAAGGGAGTTACACGACTGCGGTCGCCGCATATAACCTCTCCTTGGAGTCTAGTTGTTTCTATCCGGTGAACCACTGCCCGTTTACTGTAACACTCGCACCATCCCATTGACAATTCGACACAGAAAAAGCGTCGCGATTGAAAACTGCAGGCTCCTTGCTGACCTCTCTTGAAGAGACGAACATTGTTGCGGTCGCTGCATGGAATCCCACATCAGAGTCCAGTGGCTTGTATCCGATGCACCATTTCCCGTCTACTGTAAACCTCGCACCCTTCCATGGACGATCTGACACAGAAATTGCGTCTCGATTAAAAACTAGAGGCTCCATGGAGACTTCTTTCCAAGGGAGTTACACGACTGCGGTCGCCGCATATAACCTCTCCTTGGAGTCTAGTTGTTTCTATCCGGTGAAGCACTGCCCGTTTACTGTAACACTCGCACCATGCCATTGACAATTCGACACAGAAATTGCGTCGCGATTGAAAACTGCAGGCTCCTGCCGACCTCTCTTGAAGACACGAACATTGTTGCGGTCGCTGCATGGAATCCCACATCGGAGTCCAGTGGCTTGTATCCGATGCACCATTTCCCGTCTACTGTAAACCTCGCACCCTTCCATAGACGATCTGGCACAGAAATTGCGTCTCGATTAAAAACTAGAGGCTCCATGGAGACTTCTTTCCAAGGGAGTTAGACGACTGCGGTCGCCGCATATAACCTCTCCTTGGAGTCTAGTTGTTTCTATCCGGTGAACCACTGCCCGTTTACTGTAACACTCGCACCATCCCACTGACAATTCGACACAGAAATTGCGCCGCGATTGAAAACTGCAGGCTCCTTGCTGACCTCTCTTGAAGAGACGAACATTGTTGCGGTCGCTGCATGGAATCCCACATCGGAGTCCAGTGGCTTGTATCCGATGCACCATTTCCCGTCTACTGTAAACCTCGCACCCTTCCATAGACGATCTGGCACAGATATTGCGTCTCGATTAAAAACTAGAGGCTCCATGGAGACTTCTTTCCAAGGGAGTTAGACGACTGCGGTCGCCGCATATAACCTCTCCTTGGAGTCTAGTTGTTTCTATCCGGTGAACCACTGCCCGTTTACTGTAACACTCGCACCATCCCACTGACAATTCGACACAGAAATTGCGCCGCGATTGAAAACTGCAGGCTCCTTGCTGACCTCTCTTGAAGAGACGAACATTGTTGCGGTCGCTGCATGGAATCCCACATCGGAGTCCAGTGGCTTGTATCCGATGCACCATTTCCCGTCTACTGTAAACCTCGCACTCTTCCATAGACGATCTGGCACAGAAATTGCGTCTCGATTAAAAACTAGAGGCTCCATGGAGACTTCTTTCCAAGGGAGTTACACGACTGTGGTCGCCACATATAACCTCTCCTTGGAGTCTAGTTGTTTCTATCCGGTGAACCACTGGCCGTTTACTGTAACACTCGCACCATCCCATTGACAATTCGACACAGAAATTGCGTCGCGATTGAAAACTGCAGGCTCCTTGCTGACCTCTCTTGAAGAGACGAACATTGTTGCGGTCGCTGCATGGAATCCCACATCAGAGTCCAGTGGCTTGTATCCGATGCACCATTTCCCGTCTACTGTAAACCTCGCACCCTCCCATAGACGACCTGGCACAGAATCTGTGTCTCGATTAAAAACTAGAGGCTCCATGGAGACTTCTTTCCAAGGTAGTTACACGACTGCGGTCGCCGCATATAACCTCTCCTTTTAGTCTAGTTGTTTCTATACGGCGAACCACTGCCCGTTTATTGTAACACTCGCACCATCCCATTGACAATTCGACACAGAAATTGCGTCGCGATTGAAAACTGCAGGCTCCTTGCTGACCTCTCTTGAAGAGACGAACATTGTTGCGGTCGCTCCATGGAATCCCACATCGGAGTCCAGTGGCTTGTATCCGATGCACCATTTCCCGTCTACTGTAAACCTCGCACCCTTCCATAGACGATCTGGCACAGAAATTGCGTCTCGATTAAAAACTAGAGGCTCCATGGAGACTTCTTTCCAAGGGAGTTACACGACTGCAGTCGCCGCATATAACCTCTCCTTGGAGTCTAGTTGTTTGTATCCGGTGAACCACTGCCCGTTTACTGTAACACTCGCACCATGCCATTGACAATTCGACACAGAAATTGCGTCGCGATTGAAAACTGCAGGCTCCTTGCTGACCTCTCTTGAAGAGACGAACATTGTTGCGGTCGCTGCATGGAATCCCACATCGGAGTCCAGTGGCTTGTATCCGATGCACCATTTCCCGTCTACTGTAAACCTCACACCCTTCCATAGACGATCTGGCACAGAAATTGCGTCTCGATTAAAAACTAGAGGCTCCATGGAGACTTCTTTCCAAGGGAGTTACACGACTGCGGTCGCCGCATATAACCTCTCCTTGGAGTCTAGTTGTTTCTATCCGGTGAACCACTGCCCGTTTACTGTAACACTCGCACCATCCCATTGACAATTCGACACAGAAAAAGCGTCGCGATTGAAAACTGCAGGCTCCTTGCTGACCTCTCTTGAAGAGACGAACATTGTTGCGGTCGCTGCATGGAATCCCACATCAGAGTCCAGTGGCTTGTATCCGATGCACCATTTCCCGTCTACTGTAAACCTCGCACCCTTCCATGGACGATCTGACACAGAAATTGCGTCTCGATTAAAAACTAGAGGCTCCATGGAGACTTCTTTCCAAGGGAGTTACACGACTGCGGTCGCCGCATATAACCTCTCCTTGGAGTCTAGTTGTTTCTATCCGGTGAACCACTGCCCGTTTACTGTAATACTCGCACCATCCCATTGACAATTCGACACAGAAATTGCCTCGCGATTGAAAACTGCAGGCTCCTTGCTGACCTCTCTTGAAGAGACGAACATTGTTGCGGTCGCTGCATGGAATCCCACATCGGAGTCCAGTGGCTTGTATCCGATGCACCATTTCCCGTCTACTGTAAACCTCGCACCCTTCCATAGACGATCTGGCACAAAAATGCGTCTCGATTAAAAACTGGAGGCTCCATGGACACTTATTTCAAAGGGAGTTACACGACTGCGGTCGCCGCATATAACCTCTCCTTGGAGTCTAGTTGTTTCTATCCGGTGAACCACTGCCCGTTTACTGTAACACTCGCACCATCCCACTTACAATTCGACACAGAAATTGCGTCGCGATTGAAAACTGCAGGCTCCTTGCTGACCTCTCTTGAAGAGACGAACATTGTTGCGGTCGCTGCATGGAATCCCACATCGGAGTCCAGTGGCTTGTATCTGATGCACCTTTTCCCGTCTACTGTAAACCTCACACCCTTCCATAGACGATCTGGCACAGAAATTGCGTCTCGATTAAAAACTAGAGGCTCCATGGAGACTTCTTTCCAAGGGAGTTACACGACTGCGGTCGCCGCATATAACCTCTCCTTGGAGTCTAGTTGTTTCTATCCGGTGAACCACTGCCCGTTTACTGTAACACTCGCACCATCCCATTGACAATTCGACACAGAAATTGCGTCGCGATTGAAAACTGCAGGCTCCTTGCTGACCTCTCTTGCAGAGACGAACATTGTTGCGGTCGCTGCATGGAATCCCACATCGGAGTCCAGTGGCTTGTATCCGATGCACCATTTCCCGTCTACTGTAAACCTCGCACCCTTCCATAGACGATCTGGCTCAGAAATTGCGTCTCGATTAAAAACTAGAGGCTCCATGGAGACTTCTTTCCAAGTGAGTTACACGACTGCGGTCGCCGCATATAACCTCTCCTTGGAGTCTACTTGTTTCTATCCGGTGAACCACTGCCCGTTTACTGTAACACTCGCACCATCCCATTGACAATTCGACACAGAAATTGCGTCGCGATTGAAAACTGCAGGCTCCTTGCTGACCTCTCTTTAAGAGACGAACATTGTTGCGGTCGCTGCATGGAATCCCACATCGGAGTCCAGTGGCTTGTATCCGATGCACCATTTCCCGTCTACTGTAAACCTTACACCCTTCCGTAGACGATCTGGCACAGAAATTGCGTCTCGATTAAAAACTAGAGGCTCCATGGAGACTTCTTTCCAAGGGAGTTACACGACTGCGGTCGCCGCATATAACCTCTCCTTAGAGTCTAGTTGTTTCTATCCGGTGAACCACTGCCCGTTTACTGTAACACTCGCACCATCCCACTGACAATTCGACACAGAAATTGCGCCGCGATTGAAAACTGCAGGCTCCTTGCTGACCTCTCTTGAAGAGACGAACATTGTTGTGTCGCTGCATGGAATCCCACATCGGAGTCCAGTGGCTTGGATCCGATGCACCATTTCCCGTCTACTGTAAACCTCGCACCCTTCCATTGGCGATCTGGCACAGAAATTGAGTCTCGATTAAAAACTAGAGGCTCCATGGAGACTTCTTTCCAAGGGAGTTACACGACTGCGGTCGCCGCATATAACCTCTCCTTGGAGTCTAATTGTTTCTATCCGTTGAACCACTGCCCGTTTACTGTAACACTCGCACCATCCCATTGACAATTCGACACAGAAATTGCGTCGCGATTGAAAACTGCAGGCTCTTTGCTGACCTCTCTTGAAGAGACGAACATTGTTGCGGTCGCTGCATGGAATCCCACATCGGAGTCCAGTGGCTTGTATCCGATGCACCATTTCCCGTCTACTGTAAACCTCGCACCCTTCCATAGACGATCTGGCACAAAAAGGCGTCTCGATTAAAAACTAGAGGCTCCATGGACACTTATTTCAAGGGGAGTTACACGACTGCGGTCGCCGCATATAACCTCTCCTTGGAGTCTAGTTGTTTCTATCCGGTGAACCACTGCCCGTTTACTGTAACACTCGCACCATCCCACTTACAATTCGACACAGAAATTGCGTCGCGATTGAAAACTGCAGGCTCCTTGCTGACCTCTCTTGCAGAGACGAACATTGTTGCGGTCGCAGCATGGAATCCCACATCGGAGTCCAGTGGCTTGTATCCGATGCACCATTTCCCGTCTACTGTAAACCTCGCACCCTTCAACAGACGATCTGGCACAGAAATTACGTCCGATTAAAAACTAGAGGCTCCATGGAGACTTTTTTCCAAGGGAGTAACACGACTACGGTCGCCGCATATTACTTCTCCTTGGAGTCTAGTTGTTTCTATCTGGTGAACCACTGCCCGTTTATTGTAACACTCGCACCATCCCATTGACAATTCGACACAGAAATTGCGTCGCGATTGAAAACTGCAGGCTCCTTGCTGACCTCTCTTGAAGAGACGAACATTGTTGCGGTCGCTGCATGGAATCCCACATCGGAGTCCAGTGGCTTGTATCCGATGCACCATTTCCCGTCTACTGTAAACCTCGCACCCTTCCATAGACGATCTGGCACAGAAATTGCGTCTCGATTAAAAACTAGAGGCTCCATGGAGACTTCTTTCCAAGGGAGTTACACGACTGCGGTCGCCGCATATAACCTCTCCTTGGAGTCTAGTTGTTTCTATCCGGTGAACCACTGCCCGTTTACTGTAACACTCGCACCATCCCATTCACAATTCGATACAGAAATTGCGTCGCGATTGAAAACTGCAGGCTCCTTGCTGACCTCTCTGGAAGAGACGAACATTGTTGCGGTCACTGCATGGAATCCCACATCGGAGTCCAGTGGCTTGTATCCGATGCACCATTTCCCGTCTACTGTAAACCTCGCACCCCTCCATAGCCGATCTGGCACAGAAATTGCGTCTCGATTAAAAACTAGAGGCTCCATGGAGACTTCTTTCCAAGCCAGTTACACGACTGCGGTCGCCGCATTTAACCTCTCCTTAGAGTCTAGTTGTTTCTATCCGGTGAACCACTGCCCGTTTACTGTAACACTCGCACCATCCCACTGACAATTCGACACAGAAATTGCGCCGCGATTGAAAACTGCAGGCTCCTTGCTGACCTCTCTTGAAGAGACGAACATTGTTGTGTCGCTGCATGGAATCCCACATCGGAGTCCAGTGGCTTGGATCCGATGCACCATTTCCCGTCTACTGTAAACCTCGCACCCTTCCATTGGCGATCTGGCACAGAAATTGCGTCTCGATTAAAAACTAGAGGCTCCATGGAGACTACTTTCCAAGGGAGTTACACGACTGCGGTCGCCGCATATAACCTATCCTTGGAGTCTAGTTGTTTCTATCCGGTGAACCACTGCCCGCTTACTGTAACACTCGCACCATCCCATTGACAATTCGACACAGAAATTGCGTCGCGATTGAAAACTGCAGGCTCTTTGCTGACCTCTCTTGAAGAGACGAACATTGTTGCGGTCGCTGCATGGAATCCCACATCGGAGTCCAGTGGCTTGTATCCGATGCACCATTTCCCGTCTACTGTAAACCTCGCACCCTTCCATAGACGATCTGGCACAAAAAGGCGTCTCGATTAAAAACTAGAGGCTCCATGGACACTTATTTCAAGGGGAGTTACACGACTGCGGTCGCCGCATATAACCTCTCCTTGGAGTCTAGTTGTTTCTATCCGGTGAACCACTGCCCGTTTACTGTAACACTCGCACCATCCCACTTACAATTCGACACAGAAATTGCGTCGCGATTGAAAACTGCAGGCTCCTTGCTGACCTCTCTTGCAGAGACGAACATTGATGCGGTCGCTGCATGGAATCCCACATCGGAGTCCAGTGGCTTGTATCCGATGCACCATTTCCCGTCTACTGTAAACCTCGCACCCTTCAACAGACGATCTGGCACAGAAATTACGTCCGATTAAAAACTAGAGGCTCCATGGAGACTTTTTTCCAAGGGAGTAACACGACTACGGTCGCCGCATATTACTTCTCCTTGGAGTCTAGTTGTTTCTATCTGGTGAACCACTGCCCGTTTATTGTAACACTCGCACCATCCCATTGACAATTCGACACAGAAATTGCGTCGCGAATGAAAACAGCAGGCTCCTTGCTGACCTCTCTTGAAGAGACAAACATTGTTGCGGTCGCTGCATGGAATCCCACATCGGAGTCCAGTGGCTTGTATCCGATGCACCATTTCCCGTCTACTGTAAACCTCGCACCCTTCCATAGACGATCTGGCACAGAAATTGCGTGTCCATTAAAAACTAGAGGCTCCATAGAGACTTCTTTCCAAGGGAGTTACACGACTGCGGTCGCCGCATGTAACCTCTCCTTGGAGTCTAGTTGTTTCTATCCGGTGAACCACTGCCCGTTTACTGTAACACTCGCACCATCCCATTGACAATTCGACACAGAAATTGCGTCGCGATTGAAAACTGCAGGCTCCTTGCTGACCTCTCTTGAAGAGACGAACATTGTTGCGGTCGCTGCATGGAATCCCACATCGGAATCCAGTGGCTTGTATCCGATGCACCATTTCCCGTCTACTGTAAACCTCGCACCCTTCCATAGACGATCTGGCACAGAAATTGCGTCTCGATTAAAAACTAGAGGCTCCATGGAGACTTCTTTCCAAGGGAGTTACACGACTGCGGTCACCGCATATAACCTCTCCTTGGAGTCTAGTTGTTTCTATCCGGTGAACCACTGCCCGTTTACTGTAACACTCACACCATCCCATTGACAATTCGACACAGAAATTGCGTCGCGATTGAAAACTGTAGGCTCCTTGCTGACCTCTCTTGAAGAGACGAACATTGTTGCGGTCGCTGCATGGAATTTCACATCGGAGTCCAGTGGCTTGTATCCGATGCACCATTTCCCGTCTACTGTAAACCTCGCACCCTTCCATAGACGATCTGGCACAGAAATTGCGTCTCGATTAAAAACTAGAGGCTCCATGGAGACTTCTTTCCAAGGGAGTTACACGACTGCGGTCGCCGCATATAACCTCTCCTTGGAGTCTAGTTGTTTCTATCCAGTGAACCACTGCCCATATACTGTAACACTCGCACCATCCCATTGACAATTCGACACAGAAATTGCGTCGCGATTGAAAACTGCAGTCTCCTTGCTGACCTCTCTTGAACAGACGAACATTGTTGCGGTCGCTGCATGGAATCCCACATCGGAGTCCAGTGGCTTGTATCCGATTCACCATTTCCCGTCTACTGTAAACCTCGCACCCTTCCATAGACGATCTGGCACAGAAATTGCGTCTCGATTAAAAACTAGAGGTTCCATGGAGACTTCTTTCCAAGGGAGTTACACGACTGCGGTCGCCGCATATAACCTCTCCTTGTAGTCTAGTTGTTTCTATCCGGTGAACCACTGCCCGTTTACTGTAACACTCGCACCATCCCATTGACAATTCGACACAGAAATTGCGTCGCGATTGAAAACTGCAGGCTCCTTGCTGACCTCTCTTGAAGAGACGAACATTGTTGCGGTCGCTGCATGGAATCCCACATCGGAGTCCAGTGGCTTGTATCTGATGCACCTTTTCCCGTCTACTGTAAACCTCGCACCCTTCCATAGACGATCTGGCACAGAAATTGCGTCTCGATTAAAAACTAGAGGCTCCATGGAGACTTCTTTCCAAGGGAGTTACACGACTGCGGTCGCCGCATATAACCTCTCCTTGGAGTCTAGTTGTTTCTATCCGGTGAACCACTGCCTGTTTACTGTAACACTCGCACCATCCCATTGACAATTCGACACAGAAATTGCGTCGCGATTGAAAACTGCAGGCTCCTTGCTGACCTCTCTTGAAGAGACGAACATTGTTGCTGTCGCTGCATGGAATCCCACATCGGAGTCCAGTGGCTTGTATCCGATGCACCATTTCCCGTCTACTGTAAACCTCGCACCCTTCCATAGACGATCTGGCACAGAAATTGCGTCTCGATTAATAAATAGAGGCTTCATGGAGACTTCTTTTCAAGGAGTTACACGACTGAGGTCGCCGCATATAACCTCTCCTTGGAGTCTAGTTGTTTCTATCTGGTGAACCACTGCCCATTTACTGTAACACTCGCACCAACCGATTGCCAAATCGACACAGAAATTGCGTCGTGATTGAAAACTGCAGGCTCCTTGCTGACCTCTCTTGAAGAGACGAACATTGTTGCGGTCGCTGCAGGGAATCCCACATCGGAGTTCAGTGGCTTGTATGTGATGCACCATTTCCCATCTACTGTAAACCTCGCACCCTTCCATAGACGATCTGGCACACAAATTGCGTCTCGATTAAAAACTAGAGGCTTCATGGAGACTTCTTTTCAAGGGAGTTACACGACTGAGGTCGCCGCATATAACCTCTCCTTGGAGTCTAGTTGTTTCTATCCGGTGAACCATTGCCCATTTACTGTAACACTCGCACCATCCCATTGACAATTCGACACAGAAATTGCGTCGCTATTGAAAACTGCAGGCTCCTTGCTGACCTATCTTGAAGAGACAAACATTGTTGCGGTCGCTGCATGGAATCCCACATCGGAGTCCAGTGGCTTGTATCCGATGCACCATTTCCCGTCTACTGTAAACCTCGCACCCTTCCATAGACGATCTGGCACAGAAATTGCGTCTCGATTAAAAAATAGAGGCTTCATGGAGACTTCTTTTCAAGGAGTTACACGACTGAGGTCGCAGAAAATAACCTCTCCTTGGTGTCTAGTTGTTTCTATCTGGTGAACCACTGCCCATTTACTGTAACACTCGCACCATCCCATTGACAATTCGACACAGAAATTGCGTCGCGATTGAAAACTGCAGGCTCCTTGCTGACCTCTCTTGAAGAGACGAACATTGTTGCGGTCGCTTCAGGGAATCCCACATCGGAGTCCAGTGGCTTGTATGTGATGCACCATTTCCCGTCTACTGTAAACCTCGCACCCTTCCATAGACGATCTGGCACAGAAATTGCGTCTCGATTAAAAACTAGAGGCTTCATGGAGACTTCTTTTCAAGGGAGTTACACGACTGAGGTCGCCGCATATAACCTCTCCTTGGAGTCTAGTTGTTTCTATCCGGTGAACCACTGCCCATTTACTGTAACACTCGCACCATCCCATTGACAATTCGACACAGAAATTGCGTCGCGATTGAAAACTGCAGGCTCCTTGCTGACCTCTCTTGAAGAGACGAACATTGTTGCGGTCGCTGCATGGAATCCCATATCGGAGTCCAGTGGCTTGTATCTGATGCACCATTTCCCGTCTACTGTAAACCTCGCACCCTTCCATAGACGATCTGGCACAGAAATTGCGTCTCGATTAAAAACTAGAGGCTCCATGGAGACTTCTTTCCAAGGGAGTTACACGACTGCGGTCGCCGCATATAACCTCTCCTTGGAGTCTAGTTGTTTCTATCTGGTGAACCACTGCCCGTTTACTGTAACACTCGCACCATCCCATTGACAATTCGACACAGAAATTGCGTCGCGATTGAAAACTGCAGGCTCCTTGCTGACCTCTCTTGAAGAGACGAACATTGTTGCGGTCGCTGCATGGAATCCCACATCGGAGTCCAGTGGCTTGTATCCGATGCACCATTTCCCGTCTACTGTAAACCTCGCACACTTCCATGGACGATCTGGCACAGAAATTGCGTCTCGATTAAAAACTAGAGGCTCCATCGAGACTTCTTTCCAAGGGAGTTACACGACTGCAGTCGCCGCATATAACCTCTCCTTGGAGTCTAGTTGTTTCTATCCGGTGACCCACTACCCGTTTACATGAACACTCGCACCATCCCATTGACAATTCGACACAGAAATAGCGCCGTGATTAAAAACTGCAGGCTCCTTGCTGACCTCTCTTGAAGAGACGAACATTGTTGCGGTCGCTGCATGGAATCCCACATCGGAGTCCAGTGGCTTGTATCCGATGCACCATTTCCCGTCTACTGTAAACCTCGCACCCTTCCATAGACGATCTGGCACAGAAATTGCATTTCCATTAAAAACTAGAGGCTACATGGATACTTCTTTCCAAGGGAGTTAAACGACTGCGGTCGCCGCATATAACCTTTCCTTGGAGTCTAGTTGTTTCTATCCAGTGAAAGACTGCCCAATTACTGTAACACTCGCACCATCCCATTGACAATTCGACACAGAAATTGCGTCGCGATTGAAAACTGCAGGCTCCTTGCTGACCTCTCTTGAAGAGACGAACATTGTTGCGGTCGCTGCATGGAATCCCACATCGGAGTCCAGTGGCTTGTATCCGATGCACCATTTCCCGTCTACTGTAAACCTCGCACCCTTCCATAGACGATCTGGCACAGAAATTGTGTCTCGATTAAAAACTAGAGGCTCCATGGAGACTTCTTTCCAAGGGAGTCACACGACTGCGGTCGCCGCATATAACCTCTCCTTGGAGTCTAGTTGTTTCTATCCGGTGAACCACTGCCCGTTTACTGTAACACTCGCACCATCCCATTGACAATTCGACACAGAAATTGCGTCGCGATTGAAAACTGCAGGCTCCTTGCTGACCTCTCTTGAAGAGACGAACATTGTTGCGGTCGCTGCATGGAATCCCACATCGGAGTCCAGTGGCTTGTATCCGATGCACCATTTCCCGTCTACTGTAAACCTCGCACCCTTCCATAGACGATCTGGCACAAAAAATTGCGTCTCGATTAAAAAATAGAGGCTTCATTGAGACTTCTTTTCAAGGAGTTACACGACTGAGGTCGCCGCATATAACCTCTCCTTGGAGTCTAGTTGTTTCTATCCGGTGAACCACTTCCCATTTACTGTAACACTCGCACCAACCCGTTGACAAATAGACACAGAAATTGCGTCGCGATTGAAAACTGCAGGCTCCTTGCTGACCTCTCTTGAAGAGACGAACATTGTTGCGGTCGCTGTATGGAATCCCACATCGGAGTCCAGTGGCTTGTATCTGATGCACCATTTCCCGTCTACTGTTAACCTCGCACCCTTCCATAGACGATCTGGCACAGAAATTGCGTCTCGATTAAAAACTAGAGGCTCCATGGAGACTGCTTTCCAAGGGAGTTGCACGACTGCGGTCGCCGCATATAACCTCTCCTTGGAGTCTAGTTGTTTCTATCCGGTGAACCACTGCCCATTTACTGTAACACTCGCACCAACCCCTTGACAAATCGACACAGAAATTGCGTCGCGGTTGAAAACTGCAGGCTCCTTGCTGACCTCTCTTGAAGAGACGAACATTGTTGCGGTCGCTGCATGGAATCCCACATCGGAGTCCAGTGGCTTGTATCCGATGCACCATTTCCCGTCTACTGTAAACCTCGCACCCTTCCATAGACGATCTGGCACAGAAATTGCGTCTCGATTAAAAACTAGAGGCTCCATGGAGACTTCTTTCCAAGGGAGTTACACGACTGCGGTCGCCGCATATAACCTCTCCTTGGAGTCTAGTTGTTTCTATCCAGTGAACCACTGCCCATATACTGTAACACTCGCACCATCCCATTGACAATTCGACACAGAAATTGCGTCGCGATTGAAAACTGCAGTCTCCTTGCTGACCTCTCTTGAACAGACGAACATTGTTGCGGTCGCTGCATGGAATCCCACATCGGAGTCCAGTGGCTTGTATCCGATTCACCATTTCCCGTCTACTGTAAACCTCGCACCCTTCCATAGACGATCTGGCACAGAAATTGCGTCTCGATTAAAAACTAGAGGTTCCATGGAGACTTCTTTCCAAGGGAGTTACACGACTGCGGTCGCCGCATATAACCTCTCCTTGTAGTCTAGTTGTTTCTATCCGGTGAACCACTGCCCGTTTACTGTAACACTCGCACCATCCCATTGACAATTCGACACAGAAATTGCGTCGCGATTGAAAACTGCAGGCTCCTTGCTGACCTCTCTTGAAGAGACGAACATTGTTGCGGTCGCTGCATGGAATCCCACATCGGAGTCCAGTGGCTTGTATCCGATGCACCTTTTCCCGTCTACTGTAAACCTCGCACCCTTCCATAGACGATCTGGCACAGAAATTGCGTCTCGATTAAAAACTAGAGGCTCCATGGAGACTTCTTTCCAAGGGAGTTACACGACTGCGGTCGCCGCATATAACTTCTCCTTGGAGTCTACTTGTTTCTATCTGGTGAACCACTGCCCGTTTACTGTAACATTCGCACCATCCCATTGACAATTCGACACAGAAATTGCGTCGCGATTGAAAACAGCAGGCTCCTTGCTGACCTCTCTTGAAGAGACGAACATTGTTGCGGTCGCTGCATGAAATCCCACATCGGAGTCCAGTGGCTTGTATCCGATGCACCATTTCCCGTCTACTGTAAACCTCGCACCCTTCCATAGACGATCTGGCACAGAAATTGCGTCTCGATTAAAAACTAGAGGCTCCATGGAGACTTCTTTCCAAGGGAGTCACACGACTGCGGTCGCCGCATATAACCTCTCCTTGGAGTCTAGTTGTTTCTATCCGGTGAACCACTGCCTGTTTACTGTAACACTCGCACCATCCCATTGACAATTCGACACAGAAATTGCGTCGCGATTGAAAACTGCAGGCTCCTTGCTGACCTCTCTTGAAGAGACGAACATTGTTGCTGTCGCTGCATGGAATCCCACATCGGAGTCCAGTGGCTTGTATCCGATGCACCATTTCCCGTCTACTGTAAACCTCGCACCCTTCCATAGACGATCTGGCACAGAAATTGCGTCTCGATTAATAAATAGAGGCTTCATGGAGACTTCTTTTCAAGGAGTTACACGACTGAGGTCGCCGCATATAACCTCTCCTTGGAGTCTAGTTGTTTCTATCTGGTGAACCACTGCCCATTTACTGTAACACTCGCACCAACCCATTGCCAAATCGACACAGAAATTGCGTCGTGATTGAAAACTGCAGGCTCCTTGCTGACCTCTCTTGAAGAGACGAACATTGTTGCGGTCGCTGCAGGGAATCCCACATCGGAGTTCAGTGGCTTGTATGTGATGCACCATTTCCCATCTACTGTAAACCTCGCACCCTTCCATAGACGATCTGGCACACAAATTGCGTCTCGATTAAAAACTAGAGGCTTCATGGAGACTTCTTTTCAAGGGAGTTACACGACTGAGGTCGCCGCATATAACCTCTCCTTGGAGTCTAGTTGTTTCTATCCGGTGAACCATTGCCCATTTACTGTAACACTCGCACCATCCCATTGACAATTCGACACAGAAATTGCGTCGCTATTGAAAACTGCAGGCTCCTTGCTGACCTATCTTGAAGAGACAAACATTGTTGCGGTCGCTGCATGGAATCCCACATCGGAGTCCAGTGGCTTGTATCCGATGCACCATTTCCCGTCTACTGTAAACCTCGCACCCTTCCATAGACGATCTGGCACAGAAATTGCGTCTCGATTAAAAAATAGAGGCTTCATGGAGACTTCTTTTCAAGGAGTTACACGACTGAGGTCGCAGAAAATAACCTCTCCTTGGTGTCTAGTTGTTTCTATCTGGTGAACCACTGCCCATTTACTGTAACACTCGCACCATCCCATTGACAATTCGACACAGAAATTGCGTCGCGATTGAAAACTGCAGGCTCCTTGCTGACCTCTCTTGAAGAGACGAACATTGTTGCGGTCGCTTCAGGGAATCCCACATCGGAGTCCAGTGGCTTGTATGTGATGCACCATTTCCCGTCTACTGTAAACCTCGCACCCTTCCATAGACGATCTGGCACAGAAATTGCGTCTCGATTAAAAACTAGAGGCTTCATGGAGACTTCTTTTCAAGGGAGTTACACGACTGAGGTCGCCGCATATAACCTCTCCTTGGAGTCTAGTTGTTTCTATCCGGTGAACCACTGCCCATTTACTGTAACACTCGCACCATCCCATTGACAATTCGACACAGAAATTGCGTCGCGATTGAAAACTGCAGGCTCCTTGCTGACCTCTCTTGAAGAGACGAACATTGTTGCGGTCGCTGCATGGAATCCCATATCGGAGTCCAGTGGCTTGTATCTGATGCACCATTTCCCGTCTACTGTAAACCTCGCACCCTTCCATAGACGATCTGGCACAGAAATTGCGTCTCGATTAAAAACTAGAGGCTCCATGGAGACTGCTTTCCAAGGGAGTTGCACGACTGCGGTCGCCGCATATAACCTCTCCTTGGAGTCTAGTTGTTTCTATCCGGTGAACCACTGCCCATTTACTGTAACACTCGCACCAACCCCTTGACAAATCGACACAGAAATTGCGTCGCGATTGAAAACTGCAGGCTCCTTGCTGACCTCTCTTGAAGAGACGAACATTGTTGCGGTCGCTGCATGGAATCCCACATCGGAGTCCAGTGGCTTGTATCCGATGCACCATTTCCCGTCTACTGTAAACCTCGCACCCTTCCATAGACGATCTGGCACAGAAATTGCGTCTCGATTAAAAACTAGAGGCTTCATGGAGACTTCTTTTCAAGGGAGTTACACGACTGAGGTCGCCGCATATAACCTCTCCTTGGAGTCTAGTTGTTTCTATCCGGTGAACCACTGCCCATTTACTGTAACACTCGCACCATCCCATTGACAATTCGACACAGAAATTGCGTCGCGATTGAAAACTGCAGGCTCCTTGCTGACCTCTCTTGAAGAGACGAACATTGTTGCGGTCGCTGCATGGAATCCCATATCGGAGTCCAGTGGCTTGTATCTGATGCACCATTTCCCGTCTACTGTAAACCTCGCACCCTTCCATAGACGATCTGGCACAGAAATTGCGTCTCGATTAAAAACTAGAGGCTCCATGGAGACTTCTTTCCAAGGGAGTTACACGACTGCGGTCGCCGCATATAACCTCTCCTTGGAGTCTAGTTGTTTCTATCTGGTGAACCACTGCCCGTTTACTGTAACACTCGCACCATCCCATTGACAATTCGACACAGAAATTGCGTCGCGATTGAAAACTGCAGGCTCCTTGCTGACCTCTCTTGAAGAGACGAACATTGTTGCGGTCGCTGCATGGAATCCCACATCGGAGTCCAGTGGCTTGTATCCGATGCACCATTTCCCGTCTACTGTAAACCTCGCACTCTTCCATGGACGATCTGGCACAGAAATTGCGTCTCGATTAAAAACTAGAGGCTCCATCGAGACTTCTTTCCAAGGGAGTTACACGACTGCAGTCGCCGCATATAACCTCTCCTTGGAGTCTAGTTGTTTCTATCCGGTGACCCACTACCCGTTTACATGAACACTCGCACCATCCCATTGACAATTCGACACAGAAATAGCGCCGTGATTAAAAACTGCAGGCTCCTTGCTGACCTCTCTTGAAGAGACGAACATTGTTGCGGTCGCTGCATGGAATCCCACATCGGAGTCCAATGGCTTGTATCCGATGCACCATTTCCCGTCTACTGTAAACCTCGCACCCTTCCATAGACGATCTGGCACAGAAATTGCATTTCCATTAAAAACTAGAGGCTACATGGATACTTCTTTCCAAGGGAGTTAAACGACTGTGGTCGCCGCATATAACCTTTCCTTGGAGTCTAGTTGTTTCTATCCAGTGAAAGACTGCCCAATTACTGTAACACTCGCACCATCCCATTGACAATTCGACACAGAAATTGCGTCGCGATTGAAAACTGCAGGCTCCTTGCTGACCTCTCTTGAAGAGACGAACATTGTTGCGGTCGCTGCATGGAATCCCACATCGGAGTCCAGTGGCTTGTATCCGATGCACCATTTCCCGTCTACTGTAAACCTCGCACCCTTCCATAGACGATCTGGCACAGAAATTGTGTCTCGATTAAAAACTAGAGGCTCCATGGAGACTTCTTTCCAAGGGAGTCACACGACTGCGGTCGCCGCATATAACCTCTCCTTGGAGTCTAGTTGTTTCTATCCGGTGAACCACTGCCCGTTTACTGTAACACTCGCACCATCCCATTGACAATTCGACACAGAAATTGCGTCGCGATTGAAAACTGCAGGCTCCTTGCTGACCTCTCTTGAAGAGACGAACATTGTTGCGGTCGCTGCATGGAATCCCACATCGGAGTCCAGTGGCTTGTATCCGATGCACCATTTCCCGTCTACTGTAAACCTCGCACCCTTCCATAGACGATCTGGCACAAAAAATTGCGTCTCGATTAAAAAATAGAGGCTTCATTGAGACTTCTTTTCAAGGAGTTACACGACTGAGGTCGCCGCATATAACCTCTCCTTGGAGTCTAGTTGTTTCTATCCGGTGAACCACTTCCCATTTACTGTAACACTCGCACCAACCCGTTGACAAATAGACACAGAAATTGCGTCGCGATTGAAAACTGCAGGCTCCTTGCTGACCTCTCTTGAAGAGACGAACATTGTTGCGGTCGCTGTATGGAATCCCACATCGGAGTCCAGTGGCTTGTATCTGATGCACCATTTCCCGTCTACTGTTAACCTCGCACCCTTCCATAGACGATCTGGCACAGAAATTGCGTCTCGATTAAAAACTAGAGGCTCCATGGAGACTGCTTTCCAAGGGAGTTGCACGACTGCGGTCGCCGCATATAACCTCTCCTTGGAGTCTAGTTGTTTCTATCCGGTGAACCACTGCCCATTTACTGTAACACTCGCACCAACCCCTTGACAAATCGACACAGAAATTGCGTCGCGATTGAAAACTGCAGGCTCCTTGCTGACCTCTCTTGAAGAGACGAACATTGTTGCGGTCGCTGCATGGAATCCCACATCGGAGTCCAGTGGCTTGTATCCGATGCACCATTTCCCGTCTACTGTAAACCTCGCACCCTTCCATAGACGATCTGGCACAGAAATTGCGTCTCGATTAAAAACTAGAGGCTCCATGGAGACTTCTTTCCAAGGGAGTCACACGACTGCGGTCGCCACATATAACCTCTCCTTGGAGTCTAGTTGTTTCTATCCGGTGAACCACTGCCCGTTTACTGTAACACTCGCACCATCCCATTGACAATTCGACACAGAAATTGCGTCGCGATTGAAAACTGCAGGCTCCTTGCTGACCTCTCTTGAAGAGACGAACATTGTTGCGGTCGCTGCATGGAATCCCATATCGAAGTCCAGTGGCTTGTATCCGATGCACCATTTCCCGTCTACTGTAAACCTCGCACCCTTCCATAGACGATCTGGCACAGAAATTGCGTCTCGATTAAAAACTAGAGGCTCTATGGAGACTTCTTTCCAAGGGAGTTACACGACTGCGGTCGCCGCATATAACCTCTCCTTGGAGTCTAGTTGTTTCTATCCGGTGAACCACTGCCCGTTTACTGTAACGCTCGCACCATCCCATTGACAATTCGACACAGAAATTGCGTCGCGATTTTAAACTGCAGGCTCCTTGCTGACCTCTCTTGAAGAGACGAACATTGTTGCGGTCGCTGCATGGAATCCCACATCGGAGTCCAGTGGCTTGTATCCGATGCACCATTTCCCGTCTACTGTAAAGCTCGCACCCTTCCATAGACGATCTGGCACAGAAATTGCGTCTCGATTAAAAACTAGAGGCTCCGTGGAGACTTCTTTCCAAGGGAGTTACACGACTGCGGTCGCTGCATATAACCTCTCCTTGGAGTCTAGTTGTTTCTATCCGGTGAACCACTGCCCGTTTACTGTAACACTCGCACCATCCCATTGACAATTCGACACAGAAATTGCGTCGCGATTGAAAACTGCAGGCTCCTTGCTGACCTCTCTTGAAGAGACGAACATTGTTGCGGTCGCTGCATGGAATCCCACATCGGAGTCCAGTGGCTTGTATCCGATGCCCCATTTCCCGTCTACTGTAAACCTCGCACGCTTCCATAGACGATCTGGCACAGAAATTGCGTCTCGATTAAAAACTAGAGGCTCCATGGAGACTTCTTTCCAAGGGAGTTACACGACTGCGGTCGCTGCATATAACCTCTCCTTGGAGTCTAGTTGTTTCTATCCGGTGAACCACTGCCCGTTTACTGTAACACTCGCACCATCCCATTGACAATTCGACACAGAAATTGCGTCGCGATTGAAAACTGCTGGCTCCTTGCTGACCTCTCTTGAAGAGACGAACATTGTTGCGGTCGCTGCATGGAATCCCACATCGGAGTCCAGTGGCTTGTATCCGATGCACCATTTCCCGTCTACTGTAAACCTCGCACACTTCCATAGACGATCTGGCACAGAAATTGCGTCTCGATTAAAAACTAGAGGCTCTATGGAGACTTCTTTCCAAGGGAGTTACACGACTGCGGTCGCCGCATATAACCTCTCCTTGGAGTCTAGTTGTTTCTATCCGGTGAACCACTGCCCGTTTACTGTAACACTCACACCATCCCATTGACAATTCGACACAGAAATTGCGTCGCGATTGAAAACTGCAGGCTCCTTGCTGACCTCTCTTGAAGAGACGAACATTGTTGCGGTCGCTGCATGGAATCCCACATCGGAGTCCAGTGGCTTGTATCCGATGCACCATTTCCCGTCTACTGTAAACCTCGCACGCTTCCATAGACGATCTGGCACAGAAATTGCGTCTCGATTAAAAACTAGAGGCTCCATGGAGACTTCTTTCCAAGGGAGTTGCACGACTGCGGTCGCCGCATATAACCTCTCCTTGGAGTCTAGTTGTTTCTATCCGGTGAACCACTGTGCGTTTACTGTAACACTCGCACCATCCCATTGACAATTCGACACAGAAATTGCGTCGCGATTGAAAACTGCTGGCTCCTTGCTGACCTCTCTTGAAGAGACGAACATTGTTGCGGTCGCTGCATGGAATCCCACATCGGAGTCCAGTGGCTTGTATCCGATGCACCATTTCCCGTCTACTGTCAACCTCGCACCCTTCCATAGACGATCTGGCACAGAAATTGCGTCTCGATTAAAAACTAGAGGCTCCATGGAGACTTCTTTCCAAGGGAGTTACACGACTGCGGTCGCTGCATATAACCTCTCCTTGGAGTCTAGTTGTTTCTATCCGGTGAACCACTGCCCGTTTACTGTAACACTCGCACCATCCCATTGACAATTCGACACAGAAATTGCGTCGCGATTGAAAACTGCAGGCTCCTTGCTGACCTCTCTTGAAGAGACCAACATTGTTGCGGTCGCTGCATGGAATCCCACATCGGAGTCCAGTGGCTTGTATCCGATGCCCCATTTCCCGTCTACTGTAAACCTCGCACCCTTCCATAGACGATCTGGCACAGAAATTGCGTCTCGATTAAAAACTAGAGGCTCTATGGAGACTTCTTTCCAAGGGAGTTACACGACTGCGGTCGCCGCATATAACCTCTCCTTGGAGTCTAGTTGTTTCTATCCGGTGAACCACTGCCCGTTTACTGTAATGCTCGCACCATCCCATTGACAATTCGACACAGAAATTGCGTCGCGATTGAAAACTGCAGGCTCCTTGCTGACCTCTCTTGAAGAGACGAACATTGTTGCGGTCGCTGCATGGAATCCCACATCGGAGTCCAGTGGCTTGTATCCGATGCACCATTTCCCGTCCACTGTAAACCTCGCACCCTTCCATAGACGATCTGGCACAGAAATTGCGTCTCGATTAAAAACTAGAGGCTCCATGGAGACTTCTTTCCAAGGGAGTTACACGACTGCGGTCGCTGCATATAACCTCTCCTTGGAGTCTAGTTGTTTCTATCCGGTGAACCACTGCCCGTTTACAGTAACACTCGCACCATCCCATTGACAATTCGACACAGAAATTGCGTCGCGATTGAAAACTGCAGGCTCCTTGCTGACCTCTCTTGAAGAGACGAACATTGTTGCGGTCGCTGCATGGAATCCCACATCAGAGTCCAGTGGCTTGTATCCGATGCCCCATTTCCCGTCTACTGTAAACCTCGCACGCTTCCATAGACAATCTGGCCCAGAAATTGCGTCTCGATTAGAAACTAGAGGCTCCATGGAGACTTCTTTCGAAGGGAGTTGAACGACTGCGGTCGCCGCATATAACCTCTCCTTGGAGTCTAGTTGTTTCTATCCGGTGAACCACTGCCCGTTTACTGTAACGCTCGCACCATCCCATTGACAATTCGACACAGAAATTGCGTCGCGATTGAAAACTGCAGGCTCCTTGCTGACCTCTCTTGAAGAGACGAACATTGTTGCGGTCGCTGCATGGAATCCCACATCGGAGTCCAGTGGCTTGTATCCGATGCACCATTTCCCGTCTACTGTTAACCTCGCACCCTTCCATAGACGATCTGGCACAGAAATTGCGTCTCGATTAAAAACTAGAGGCTCCATGGAGACTTCTTTCCAAGGGAGTTGCACGACTGCGGTCGCCGCATATAACCTCTCCTTGGAGTCTAGTTGTTTCTATCCGGTGAACCACTGCCCATTTACTGTAACACTCGCACCAACCCATTGACAAATCGACACAGAAATTGCGTCGCGATTGAAAACTGCAGGCTCCTTGCTGACCTCTCTTGGAGAGTCGAACATTGTTGCGGTCGCTGCATGGAATCCCACATCGGAGTCCAGTGGCTTGTATCCGATGCACCATTTCCCGTCTACTGTAAACCTCGCACCCTTCCATAGACGATCTGGCACAGAAATTGCGTCTCGATTAAAAACTAGAGGCTCCATGGAGACTTCTTTCCAAGGGAGTTACACGACTGCGGTCGCCGCATATAACCTCTCCTTGGAGTCTAGTTGTTTCTATCCGGTGAACCACTGCCCGTTTACTGTAACACTCTCACCATCCCATTGACAATTCGACACAGAAATTGCGTCGCGATTGAAAACTGCAGGCTCCTTGCTGACCTCTCTTGAAGAGACGAACATTGTTGCGGTCGCTGCATGGAATCCCATATCGAAGTCCAGTGGCTTGTATCCGATGCACCATTTCCCGTCTACTGTAAACCTCGCACCATTCCATAGACGACCTGGCAGAGAAATTGCGTCTCGATTAAAAACTAGAGGCTCCATGGAGACTTCTTTCCAAGGGAGTTACACGACTGCGGTCGCCGCATATAACCTCTCCTTGGAGTCTAGTTGTTTCTATCCGGTGAACCACTGCCCGTTTACTGTAACACTCGCACCATCCCATTGACAATTCGACACAGAAATTGCGTCGCGATTGAAAACTGCTGGCTCCTTGCTGACCTCTCTTGAAGAGACGAACATTGTTGCGGTCGCTGCATGGAATCCCACATCGGAGTCCAGTGGCTTGTATCCGATGCACCATTTCCCGTCTACTGTAAACCTCGCACCCTTCCATAGACGATCTGGCACAGAAATTGCGTCTCGATTAAAAACTAGAGGCTCCATGGAGACTTCTTTCCAAGGGAGTTACACGACTGCGGTCGCTGCATATAACCTCTCCTTGGAGTCTAGTTGTTTCTATCCGGTGAACCACTGCCCGTTTACTGTAACACTCGCACCATCCCATTGACAATTCGACACAGAAATTGTGTCGCGATTGAAAACTGCAGGCTCCTTGCTGACCTCTCTTGAAGAGACGAACATTGTTGCGGTCGCTGCATGGAATCCCACATCGGAGTCCAGTGGCTTGTATCCGATGCCCCATTTCCCGTCTACTGTAAACCTCGCACGCTTCCATAGACGATCTGGCACAGAAATTGCGTCTCGATTAAAAACTAGAGGCTCCATGGAGACTTCTTTCCAAGGGAGTTGCACGACTGCGGTCGCCGCATATAACCTCTCCTTGGAGTCTAGTTGTTTCTATCCGGTGAACCACTGCCCGTTTACTGTAACACTTGCACCATCCCATTGACAATTCGACACAGAAATTGCGTCGCGATTGAAAACTGCTGGCCTCTTGCTGAACTCTCTTGAAGAGACGAACATTGTTGCGGTCGCTGCATGGAATCCCACATCGGAGTCCAGTGGCTTGTATCCGATGCACCATTTCCCGTCTACTGTAAACCTCGCACCCTTCCATAGACGATCTGGCACAGAAATTGCGTCTCGATTAAAAACTAGAGGCTCTATGGAGACTTCTTTCCAAGGGAGTTACACGACTGCGGTCGCCGCATATAACCTCTCCTTGGAGTCTAGTTGTTTCTATCCGGTGAACCACTGCCCGTTTACTGTAATGCTCGCACCATCCCATTGACAATTCGACACAGAAATTGCGTCGCGATTGAAAACTGCAGGCTCCTTGCTGACCTCTCTTGAAGAGACGAACATTGTTGCGGTCGCTGCATGGAATCCCACATCGGAGTCCAGTGGCTTGTATCCGATGCACCATTTCCCGTCTACTGTAAACCTCGCACCCTTCCATAGACGATCTGGCACAGAAATTGCGTCTCGATTAAAAACTAGAGGCTCCATGGAGACTTCTTTCCAAGGGAGTTACACGACTGTGGTCGCTGCATATAACCTCTCCTTGGAGTCTAGTTGTTTCTATCCGGTGAACCACTGCCCGTTTACTGTAACACTCGCACCATCCCATTGACAATTCGACACAGAAATTGCGTCGCGATTGAAAACTGCAGGCTCCTTGCTGACCTCTCTTGAAGAGACGAACATTGTTGCGGTCGCTGCATGGAATCCCACATCGGAGTCCAGTGGCTTGTATCCGATGCCCCATTTCCCGTCTACTGTAAACCTCGCACGCTTCCATAGACGATCTGGCCCAGAAATTGCGTCTCGATTAGAAACTAGAGGCTCCATGGAGACTTCTTTCGAAGGGAGTTGCACGACTGCGGTCGCCGCATATAACCTCTCCTTGGAGTCTAGTTGTTTCTATCCGGTGAACCACTGCCCGTTTACTGTAACGCTCGCACCATCCCATTGACAATTCGACACAGAAATTGCGTCGCGATTGAAAACTGCAGGCTCCTTGCTGACCTCTCTTGAAGAGACGAACATCGTTGCGGTCGCTGCATGGAATCCCACATCGGAGTCCAGTGGCTTGTATCCGATGCACCATTTCCCGTCTACTGTTAACCTCGCACCCTTCCATAGACGATCTGGCACAGAAATTGCGTCTCGATTAAAAACTAGAGGCTCCTTGGAGACTTCTTTCCAAGGGAGTTGCACGACTGCGGTCGCCGCATATAACCTCTGCTTGGAGTCTAGTTGTTTCTATCCGGTGAACCACTGCCCATTTACTCTAACACTCGCACCAACCCATTGACAAATCGACACAGAAATTGCGTCGCGATTGAAAACTGCAGGCTCCTTGCTGACCTCTCTTGAAGAGACGAACATTGTTGCGGTCGCTGCATGGAATCCCACATCGGAGTCCAGTGGCTTGTATCCGATGCACCATTTCCCGTCTACTGTAAACCTCGCACCCTTCCATAGACGATCTGGCACAGAAATTGCGTCTCAATTAAAAACTAGAGGCTCCATGGAGACTTCTTTCAAAGGGAGTTACACGACTGCGGTTGCCGCATATAACCTCTCCTTGGAGTCTAGTTGTTTCTATCCGGTGAACCACTGCCCGTTTACTGCAACACTCTCACCATCCCATTGACAATTCGACACAGAAATTGCGTCGCGATTGAAATCTGCAGGCTCCTTGCTGACCTCTCTTGAAGAGACGAACATTGTTGCGGTCGCTGCATGGAATCCCATATCGAAGTCCAGTGGCTTGTATCCGATGCACCATTTCCCATCTACTGTAAACCTCGCACCCTTCCATAGACGACCTGGCACAGAAATCGCGTCTCGATTAAAAACTAGAGGCTCCATGGAGACTTCTTTCCAAGGGAGTTACACGACTGCGGTCGCTGCATATAACCTCTCCTTGGAGTCTAGTTGTTTCTATCCGGTGAACCACTGCCCGTTTACTGTAACACTCGCACCATCCCATTGACAATTCGACACAGAAATTGCGTCGCGATTGAAAACTGCTGGCTCCTTGCTGACCTCTCTTGAAGAGACGAACATTGTTGCGGTCGCTGCATGGAATCCCACATCGGAGTCCAGTGGCTTGTATCCGATGCACCATTTCCCGTCTACTGTAAACCTCGCACGCTTCCATAGACGATCTGGCACAGAAATTGCGTCTCGATTAAAAACTAGAGGCTCTATGGAGACTTCTTTCCGAGGGAATTACACGACTGCGGTCGCTGCATATAACCTCTCCTTGGAGTCTAGTTGTTGCTATCGGGTGAACCACTGCCCGTTTACTGTAACACTCACACCATCCCATTGACAATTCGACACAGAAATTGCGTCGCGATTGAAAACTGCAGGCTCCTTGCTGACCTCTCGTGAAGAGACGAACATTGTTGCGGTTGCTGCATGGAATCCCACATCGGAGTCCAGTGGCTTGTATCCGATGCACCATTTCCCGTCTACTGTAAACCTCGCACCCTTCCATAGACGATCTGGCACAGAAATTGCGTCTCGATTAAAAACTAGAGGCTCCATGGAGACTTCTTTCCAAGGGAGTTGCACGACTGCGGTCGCCGCATATAACCTCTCCTTGGAGTCTAGTTGTTTCTATCCGGTGAACCACTGCCCGTTTACTGTAACGCTCGCACCATCCCATTGACAATTCGACACAGAAATTGCGTCGCGATTGAAAACTGCAGGCTCCTTGCTGACCTCTCTTGAAGAGACGAACATTGTTGCGGTCGCTGCATGGAATCCCACATCAGAGTCCAGTGGCTTGTATCCGATGCACCATTTCCCGTCTACTGTAAACCTCGCACCCTTCCGTAGACGATCTGGCACAGAAATTGCGTCTCGATTAAAAACTAGAGGCTCCATGGAGACTTCTTTCCAAGGGAGTTGCACGACTGCGGTCGCCGCATATAACCTCTCCTTGGAGTCTAGTTGTTTCTATCCGGTGAACCACTGCCCGTTTACTGTAACGCTCGCACCATCCCATTGACAATTCGACACAGAAATTGCGACGCGATTGAAAACTGCAGGCTCCTTGCTGACCTCTCTTGAAGAGACGAACATTGTTGCGGTCGCTGCATGGAATCCCACATCGGAGTCCAGTGGCTTGTATCCGATGCACCATTTCCCGTCTACTGTAAACCTCGCACCCTTCCATAGACGACCTGGCACAGAAATTGCGTCTCGATTAAAAACTAGAGGCTCCATGGAGACTTCTTTCCAAGGGAGTTACACGACTGCGGTCGCCGCATATAACCTCTCCTTGGAGTCTAGTTGTTTCTATCGGGTGAACCACTGCCCGTTTACTGTAACACTCACACCATCCCATTGACAATTCGACACAGAAATTGCGTCGCGATTGAAAACTGCAGGCTCCTTGCTGACCTCTCGTGAAGAGACGAACATTGTTGCGGTTGCTGCATGGAATCCCACATCGGAGTCCAGTGGCTTGTATCCGATGCACCATTTCCCGTCTACTGTAAACCTCGCACCCTTCCATAGACGATCTGGCACAGAAATTGCGTCTCGATTAAAAACTAGAGGCTCCATGGAGACTTCTTTCCAAGGGAGTTGCACGACTGCGGTCGCCGCATATAACCTCTCCTTGGAGTCTAGTTGTTTCTATCCGGTGAACCACTGCCCGTTTACTGTAACGATCGCACCATCCCGTTGACAATTCAACACAGAAATTGCGTCGCGATTGAAAACTGCAGGCTCCTTGCTGACCTCTCTTGAAGAGACGAACATTGTTGCGGTCGCTGCATGGAATCCCACATCGGAGTCCAGTGGCTTGTATCCGATGCACCATTTCCCATCTACTGTAAACCTCGCACCCTTCCATAGACGACCTGGCACAGAAATTGCGTCTCGATTAAAAACTAGAGGCTCCATGGAGACTTCTTTCCAAGGGAGTTACACGACTGCGGTCGCTGCATATAACCTCTCCTTGGAGTCTAGTTGTTTCTATCCGGTGAACCACTGCCCGTTTACTGTAACACTCGCACCATCCCATTGACAATTCGACACAGAAATTGCGTCGCGATTGAAAACTGCTGGCTCCTTGCTGACCTCTCTTGAAGAGACGAACATTGTTGCGGTCGCTGCATGGAATCCCACATCGGAGTCCAGTGGCTTGTATCCGATGCACCATTTCCCGTCTACTGTAAAGCTCGCACGCTTCCATAGACGATCTGGCACAGAAATTGCGTCTCGATTAAAAACTAGAGGCTCTATGGAGACTTCTTTCCGAGGGAGTTACACGACTGCGGTCGCTGCATATAACCTCTCCTTGGAGTCTAGTTGTTGCTATCGGGTGAACCACTGCCCGTTTACTGTAACACTCACACCATCCCATTGACAATTCGACACAGAAATTGCGTCGCGATTGAAAACTGCAGGCTCCTTGCTGACCTCTCGTGAAGAGACGAACATTGTAGCGGTTGCTGCATGGAATCCCACATCGGAGTCCAGTGGCTTGTATCCGATGCACCATTTCCCGTCTACTGTATACCTCGCACCCTTCCATAGACGATCTGGCACAGAAATTGCGTCTCGATTAAAAACTAGAGGCTCCATGGAGACTTCTTTCCAAGGGAGTTGCACGACTGCGGTCGCCGCATATAACCTCTCCTTGGAGTCTAGTTGTTTCTATCCGGTGAACCACTGCCCGTTTACTGTAACGCTCGCACCATCCCATTGACAATTCGACACAGAAATTGCGTCGCGATTGAAAACTGCAGGCTCCTTGCTGACCTCTCTTGAAGAGACGAACATTGTTGCGGTCGCTGCATGGAATCCCACATCGGAGTCCAGTGGCTTGTATCCGATGCACCATTTCCCGTCTACTGTAAACCTCGCACCCTTCCGTAGACGATCTGGCACAGAAATTGCGTCTCGATTAAAAACTAGAGGCTCCATGGAGACTTCTTTCCAAGGGAGTTGCACGACTGCGGTCGCCGCATATAACCTCTCCTTGGAGTCTAGTTGTTTCTATCCGGTGAACCACTGCCCGTTTACTGTAACGCTCGCACCATCCCATTGACAATTCGACACAGAAATTGCGACGCGATTGAAAACTGCAGGCTCCTTGCTGACCTCTCTTGAAGAGACGAACATTGTTGCGGTCGCTGCATGGAATCCCACATCGGAGTCCAGTGGCTTGTATCCGATGCACCATTTCCCGTCTACTGTAAACCTCGCACCCTTCCATAGACGACCTGGCACAGAAATTGCGTCTCGATTAAAAACTAGAGGCTCCATGGAGACTTCTTTCCAAGGGAGTTACACGACTGCGGTCGCCGCATATAACCTCTCCTTGGAGTCTAGTTGTTTCTATCGGGTGAACCACTGCCCGTTTACTGTAACACTCACACCATCCCATTGACAATTCGACACAGAAATTGCGTCGCGATTGAAAACTGCAGGCTCCTTGCTGACCTCTCTTGAAGAGACGAACATTGTTGCGGTTGCTGCATGGAATCCCACATCGGAGTCCAGTGGCTTGTATCCGATGCACCATTTCCCGTCTACTGTAAACCTCGCACCCTTCCATAGACGATCTGGCACAGAAATTGCGTCTCGATTAAAAACTAGAGGCTCCATGGAGACTTCTTTCCAAGCGAGTTGCACGACTGCGGTCGCCGCATATAACCTCTCCTTGGAGTCTAGTTGTTTCTATCCGGTGAACCACTGCCCGTTTACTGTAACGATCGCACCATCCCGTTGACAATTCAACACAGAAATTGCGTCGCGATTGAAAACTGCAGGCTCCTTGCTGACCTCTCTTGAAGAGACGAACATTGTTGCGGTCGCTGCATGGAATCCCACATCGGAGTCCAGTGGCTTGTATCCGATGCACCATTTCCCGTCTACTGTAAACCTCGCACCCTTCCATAGACGATCTGGCACAGAAATTGCGTCTCGATTAAAAACTAGAGGCTCCATGGAGACTTCTTTCCAAGGGAGTTACACGACTGCGGTCGCTGCATATAACCTCTCCTTGGAGTCTAGTTGTTTCTATCCGGTGAACCACTGCCCGTTTACTGTAACACTCGCACCATCCCATTGACAATTCGACACAGAAATTGCGTCGCGATTGAAAACTGCAGGCTCCTTGCTGACCTCTCTTGAAGAGACGAACATTGTTGCGGTCGCTGCATGGAATCCCACAACAGAGTCCAGTGGCTTGTATCCGATGCCCCATTTCCCGTCTACTGTAAACCTCGCACGCTTCCATAGACGATCTGGCACAGAAATTGCGTCTTGATTAAAAACTAGAGGCTCCATGGAGACTTCTTTCCAAGGGAGTTGCACGACTGCGGTCGCCGCATATAACCTCTCCTTGGAGTCTAGTTGTTTCTATCCGGTGAACCACTGCCCGTTTACTGTAACACTCGCACCATCCCATTGACAATTCGACACAGAAATTGCGTCGCGATTGAAAACTGCTGGCCTCTTGCTGACCTCTCTTGAAGAGACGAACATTGTTGCGGTTGCTGCATGGAATCCCACATCGGAGTCCAGTGGCTTGTATCCGATGCACCATTTCCCGTCTACTGTAAACCTCGCACCCTTCCATAGACGATCTGGCACAGAAATTGCGTCTCGATTAAAAACTAGAGGCTCTATGGAGACTTCTTTCCAAGGGAGTTACACGACTGCGGTCGCCGCATATAACCTCTCCTTGGAGTCTAGTTGTTTCTATCCGGTGAACCACTGCCCGTTTACTGTAACGCTCGCACCATCCCATTGACAATTCGACACAGAAATTGCGTCGCGATTGAAAACTGCAGGCTCCTTGCTGACCTCTCTTGAAGAGACGAACATTGTTGCGGTCGCTGCATGGAATCCCACATCGGAGTCCAGTGGCTTGTATAAGATGCACCATTTCCCGTCTACTGTAAACCTCGCACCCTTCCATAGACGATCTGGCACAGAAATTGCGTCTCGATTAAAAACTAGAGGCTCCATGGAGACTTCTTTCCAAGGGAGTTACACGACTGCGGTCGCTGCATATAACCTCTCCTTGGAGTATAGTTGTTTCTATCCGGTGAACCACTGCCCGTTTACTGTAACACTCGCACCATCCCATTGACAATTCGACACAGAAATTGCGTCGCGATTGAAAACTGCAGGCTCCTTGCTGACCTCTCTTGAAGAGACGAACATTGTTGCGGTCGCTGCATGGAATCCCACATCGGAGTCCAGTGGCTTGTATCCGATGCCCCATTTCCCGTCTACTGTAAAGCTCGCACGCTTCCATAGACGATCTGGCACAGAAATTGCGTCTCGATTAGAAACTAGAGGCTCCATGGAGACTTCTTTCGAAGGGAGTTGCACGACTGCGGTCGCCGCATATAACCTCTCCTTGGAGTCTAGTTGTTTCTATCCGGTGAACCACTGCCCGTTTACTGTAACGCTCGCACCATCCCATTGACAATTCGACATAGAAATTGCGTCGCGATTGAAAACTGCAGGCTCCTTGCTGACCTCTCTTGAAGAGACGAACATTGTTGCGGTCGCTGCATGGAATCCCACATCGGAGTCCAGTGGCTTGTATCCGATGCACCATTTCCCGTCTACTGTTAACCTTGCACCCTTCCATAGACGATCTGGCACAGAAATTGCGTCTCGATTAAAAACTAGAGGCTCCATGGAGACTTCTTTCCAAGGGAGTTGCACGACTGCGGTCGCCGCATATAACCTCTCCTTGGAGTCTAGTTGTTTCTATCCGGTGAACCACTGCCCATTTACTGTAACACTCGCACCAACCCATTGACAAATCGACACAGAAATTGCGTCGCGATTGAAAACTGCAGGCTCCTTGCTGACCTCTCTTGAAGAGACGAACATTGTTGCGGTCGCTGCATGGAATCCCACATCGGAGTCCAGTGGCTTGTATCCGATGCACCATTTCCTGTCTACTGTAAACCTCGCACCCTTCCATAGACGATCTGGCACAGAAATTGCGTCTCGATGAAAAACTAGAGGCTCCATGGAGACTTCTTTCCAAGGGAGTTACACGACTGCGGTCGCCGCATATAACCTCTCCTTGGAGTCTAGTTGTTTCTATCCGGTGAACCACTGCCCGTTTACTGTAACACTCTCACCATCCCATTGACAATTCGACACAGAAATTGCGTCGCGATGGAAAACTGCAGGCTCCTTGCTGACCTCTCTTGAAGAGACGAACATTGTTGTGGTCGCTGCATGGAATCCCATATCGAAGTCCAGTGGCTTGTATCCGATGCACCATTTCCCGTCTACTGTAAACCTCGCACCCTTCCATAGACGACCTGGCACAGAAATTGCGTCTCGATTAAAAACTAGAGGCTCCATGGAGACTTCTTTCCAAGGGAGTTACACGACTGAGGTCGCAGAAAATAACCTCTCCTTGGAGTCTAGTTGTTTCTATCCGGTGAACCACTGCCCGTTTACTGTAACACTCGCACCATCCCATTGACAATTCGACACAGAAATTGCGTCGCGATTGAAAACTGCTGGCTCCTTGCTGACCTCTCTTGAAGAGACGAACATTGTTGCGGTCGCTGCATGGAATCCCACATCGGAGTCCAGTGGCTTGTATCCGATGCACCATTTCCCGTCTACTGTAAACCTCGCACCCTTCCATAGACGATCTGGCACAGAAATTGCGTCTCGATTAAAAACTAGAGGCTCTATGGAGACTTCTTTCCAAGGGAGTTACACGACTGCGGTCGCCGCATATAACCTCTCCTTGGAGTCTAGTTGTTGCTATCGGGTGAACCACTGCCCGTTTACTGTAACACTCACACCATCCCATTGACAATTCGACACAGAAATTGCGACGCGATTGAAAACTGCAGGCTCCTTGCTGACCTCTCTTGAAGAGACGAACATTGTTGCGGTCGCTGCATGGAATCCCACATCGGAGTCCAGTGGCTTGTATCCGATGCACCATTTCCCGTCTACTGTAAACCTCGCACCCTTCCATAGACGATCTGGCACAGAAATTGCGTCTCGATTAAAAACTAGAGGCTCCATGGAGACTTCTTTCCAAGGGAGTTGCACGACTGCGGTCGCCGCATATAACCTCTCCTTGGAGTCTAGTTGTTTCTATCCGGTGAACCACTGCCCGTTTACTGTAACGCTCGCACCATCCCATTGACAATTCGACACAGAAATTGCGTCGCGATTGAAAACTGCAGGCTCCTTGCTGACCTCTCTTGAAGAGACGAACATTGTTGCGGTCGCTGCATGGAATCCCACATCGGAGTCCAGTGGCTTGTATCTGATGCACCATTTCCCGTCTACTGTAAACCTCGCACCCTTCCATAGACGACCTGGCACAGAAATTGCGTCTCGATTAAAAACTAGAGGCTCCATGGAGACTTCTTTCCAAGGGAGTTACACGACTGCGGTCGCCGCATATAACCTCTCCTTGGAGTCTAGTTGTTTCTATCCGGTGAACCACTGCCCGTTTACTGTAACGCTCGCACCATCCCATTGACAATTCGACACAGAAATTGCGTCGCGATTGAAAACTGCAGGCTCCTTGCTGACCTCTCTTGAAGAGACGAACATTGTTGCGGTCGCTGCATGGAATCCCATATCGAAGAACAGTGGCTTGTATCCGATGCACCATTTCCCGTCTACTGTAAACCTCGCAACCTTCCATAGACGACCTGGCACAGAAATTGCGTCTCGATAAAAAACTAGAGGCTCCATGGAGACTTCTTTCCAAGGGAGTTACACGACTGCGGTCGCTGCATATAACCTCTCCTTGGAGTATAGTTGTTTCTATCCGGTGAACCACTGCCCGTTTACTGTAACACTCGCACCATCCCATTGACAATTCGACACAGAAATTGCGTCGCGATTGAAAACTGCTGGCTCCTTGCTGACCTCTCTTGAAGAGACGAACATTGTTGCGGTCGCTGCATGGAATCCCACATCGGGGTCCAGTGGCTTGTATCCGATGCACCATTTCCCGTCTACTGTAAACCTCGCACTCTTCCATAGACGATCTGGCACAGAAATTGCGTCTCGATTAAAAACTAGAGGCTCCATGGAGACTTCTTTCCAAGGGAGTTGCACGACTGCGGTCGCCGCATATAACCTCTCCTTGGAGTCTAGTTGTTTCTATCCGGTGAACCACTGCCCGTTTACTGTAACGCTCGCACCATCCCATTGACAATTCGACACAGAAATTGCGTCGCGATTGAAAACTGCAGGCTCCTTGCTGACCTCTCTTGAAGAGACGAACATTGTTGCGGTCGCTGCATGGAATCCCACATCGGAGTCCAGTGGCTTGTATCCGATGCCCCATTTCCCGTCTACTGTAAACCTCGCACGCTTCCATAGACGATCTGGCACAGAAATTGCGTCTCGATTAAAAACTAGAGGCTCCATGGAGACTGCTTTCCAAGGGAGTTGCACGACTGCGGTCGCCGCATATAACCTCTCCTTGGAGTCTAGTTGTTTCTATCCGGTGAACCACTGCCCGTTTACTGTAACGCTCGCACCATCCCATTGACAATTCGACACAGAAATTGCGTCGCGATTGAAAACTGCAGGCTCCTTGCTGACCTCTCTTGAAGAGACGAACATTGTTGCGGTCGCTGCATGGAATCCCATATCGAAGAACAGTGGCTTGTATCCGATGCACCATTTCCCGTCTACTGTAAACCTCGCAACCTTCCATAGACGACCTGGCACAGAAATTGCGTCTCGATTAAAAACTAGAGGCTCCATGGAGACTTCTTTCCAAGGGAGTTACACGACTGCGGTCGCTGCATATAACCTCTCCTTGGAGTATAGTTGTTTCTATCCGGTGAACCACTGCCCGTTTACTGTAACACTCGCACCATCCCATTGACAATTCGACACAGAAATTGCGTCGCGATTGAAAACTGCAGGCTCCTTGCTGACCTCTCTTGAAGAGACGAACATTGTTGCGGTCGCTGCATGGAATCCCACATCGGAGTCCAGTGGCTTGTATCCGATGCACCATTTCCCATCTACTGTAAACCTCGCACCCTTCCATAGACGATCTGGCACAGAAATTGCGTCTCGATTAAAAACTAGAGGCTCTATGGAGACTTCTTTCCAAGGGAGTTACACGACTGCGGTCGCCGCATATAACCTCTCCTTGGAGTCTAGTTGTTTCTATCAGGTGAACCACTGCCCGTTTACTGTAACACTCACACCATCCCATTGACAATTCGACACAGAAACTGCGTCGCGATTGAAAACTGCAGGCTCCTTGCTGACCTCTCTTGAAGAGACGAACATTGTTGCGGTTGCTGCATGGAATCCCACATCGGAGTTCAGTGGCTTGTATCCGATGCACCATTTCCCGTCTACTGTAAACCTCGCACCCTTCCATAGACCATCTGGCACAGAAATTGCGTCTCGATTAAAAACTAGAGGCTCCATGGAGACCTCTTTCCAAGGGAGTTGCACGACTGCGGTCGCCGCATATAACCTCTCCTTGGAGTCTAGTTGTTTCTATCCGGTGAACCACTGCCCGTTTACTGTAACGCTCGCACCATCCCATTGACAATTCGACACAGAAATTGCGTCGCGATTGAAAACTGCAGGCTCCTTGCTGACCTCTCTTGAAGAGACGAAAATTGTTGCGGTCGCTGCATGGAATCCCACATCGGAGTCCAGTGGCTTGTATCCGATGCACCATTTCCCGTCTACTGTAAACCTCGCACCCTTCCATAGACGATCTGGCACAGAAATTGCGTCTCGAATAAAAACTAGAGGCTCCATGGAGACTTCTTTCCAAGGGAGTTACACGACTGCGGTCGCTGCATATAACCTCTCCTTGGAGTCTAGTTGTTTCTATCCGGTGAACCACTGCCCGTTTACTGTAACACTCGCACCATCCCATTGACAATTCGACACAGAAATTGCGTCGCGATTGAAAAGTGCAGGCTCCTTGCTGACCTCTCTTGAAGAGACGAACATTGTTGCGGTCGCTGCATGGAATCCCACATCGGAGTCCAGTGGCTTGTATCCGATGCCCCATTTCCCGTCTACTGTAAACCTCGCACGCTTCCATAGACGATCTGGCACAGAAATTGCGTCTCGATTAAAAACTAGAGGCTCCATGGAGACTTCTTTCCAAGGGAGTTACACGACTGCGGTCGCCGCATATAACCTCTCCTTGGAGTCTAGTTGTTTCTATCCGGTGAAACACTGCCCGTTTACTGTAACACTCGCACCATCCCATTGACAATTCGACACAGAAATTGCGTCGCGATTGAAAACTGCAGGCTCCTTGCTGACCTCTCTTGAAGAGACGAACATTGTTGCGGTCGCTGCATGGAATCCCACATCGGAGTCCAGTGGCTTGTATCCGATGCACCATTTCCTGTCTACTGTAAACCTCACACCCTTCCATAGACGATCTGGCACAGAAATTGCGTCTCGATTAAAAACTAGAGGCTCCATGGAGACTTCTTTCCAAGGGAGTTACACGACTGCGGTCGCAGGAAATAACCTCTCCTTGGAGTCTAGTTGTTTCTATCGGGTGAACCACTGCCCGTTTACTGTAACACTCACACCATCCCATTGACAATTCGACACAGAAATTGCGTCGCGATTGAAAACTGCAGGCTCCTTGCTGACCTCTCTTGAAGAGACGAACATTGTTGCGGTCGCTGCATGGAATCCCACATCGGAGTCCAGTGGCTTGTATCCGATGCACCATTTCCCGTCTACTGTAAACCTTGCACCCTTCCATAGACGATCTGGCACAGAATTTGCGTCCGATTAAAAACTAGAGGAACCATGGAGACTCCTTTCCAAGGGAGTTACACGACTGCGGTCGCCGCATATAACCTCTCCTTGGAGTCTAGTTGTTTCTATCCGGTGAACCACTGCCCGTTTACTGTAACACTCGCACCATCCCATTGACAATTCGACACAGAAATTGCGTCGCGATTGAAAACTGCAGGCTCCTTGCTGACCTCTCTTGAAGAGACGAACATTGTTGTGGTCGCTGCATGGAATCCCACATCGGAGTCCAGTGGCTTGTATCCGATGCACCATTTCCCGTCTACTGTAAACCTCGCACCCTTCCATAGACGATCTGGCACAGAAATTGCGTCTCGATTAAAAACTAGAGGCTCCATGGAGACTTCTTTCCAAGGGAGTTGCACGACTGCGGTCGCCGCATATAACCTCTCCTTGGAGTCTAGTTGTTTCTATCCGGTGAACCACTGCCCATTTACTGTAACACTCGCACCAACCCATTGACAAATCGACACAGAAATTGCGTCGCGATTGAAAACTGCAGGCTCCTTGCTGACCTCTCTTGAAGAGACGAACATTGTTGCGGTCGCTGCATGGAATCCAACATCGGAGTCCAGTGGCTTGTATCCGATGCACCATTTCCCGTCTACTGTAAACCTCGCACCCTTCCATAGACGATCTGGCACAGAAATTGCGTCTCGATTAAAAACTAGAGGCTCCATGGAGACTTCCTTCCAAGGGAGTTACACGACTGCGGTCGCCGCATATAACCTCTCCTTGGAGTCTAGTTGTTTCTATCCGGTGAACCACTGCCCGTTTACTGTAACACTCTCACCATCCCATTGACAATTCGACACAGAAATTGCGTCGCGATTGAAAATTGCAGGCTCCTTGCTGACCTCTCTTGAAGAGACGAACATTGTTGCGGTCGCTGCATGGAATCCCATATCGAAGTCCAGTGGCTTGTATCCGATGCACCATTTCCTGTCTACTGTAAACCTCGCACCCTTCCATAGACGATCTGGCACAGAAATTACGTCTCGATTAAAAACTAGAGGCTCCATGGAGACTTCTTTCCAAGGGAGTTACACGACTGCGGTCGCTGCATATAACCTCTCCTTGGAGTCTAGTTGTTTCTATCCGGTGAACCACTGCCCGTTTACTGTAACGCTCGCACCATCCCATTGACAATTCGACACAGAAATTGCGTCGCGATTGAAAACTGCAGGCTCCTTGCTGACCTCTCTTGAAGAGACGAACATTGTTGCGGTCGCTGCATGGAATCCCACATCGGAGTCCAGTGGCTTGTATCCGATGCCCCATTTCCCGTCTACTGTAAACCTCGCACGCTTCCATAGACGATCTGGCACAGAAATTGCGTCTCGATTAAAAACTAGAGGCTCCATGGAGACTTCTTTCCAAGGGAGTTGCACGACTGCGGTCGCCGCATATAACCTCTCCTTGGAGTCTAGTTGTTTCTATCCGGTGAACCACTGCCCGTTTACTGTAACGCTCGCACCATCCCATTGACAATTCGACACAGAAATTGCGTCGCGATTGAAAACTGCAGGCTCCTTGCTGACCTCTCTTGAAGAGACGAACATTGTTGCGGTTGCTGCATGGAATCCCACATCGGAGTTCAGTGGCTTGTATCCGATGCACCATTTCCCGTCTACTGTAAACCTCGCACCCTTCCATAGACCATCTGGCACAGAAATTGCGTCTCGATTAAAAACTAGAGGCTCCATGGAGACCTCTTTCCAAGGGAGTTGCACGACTGCGGTCGCCGCATATAACCTCTCCTTGGAGTCTAGTTGTTTCTATCCGGTGAACCACTGCCCGTTTACTGTAACGCTCGCACCATCCCATTGACAATTCGACACAGAAATTGCGTCGCGATTGAAAACTGCAGGCTCCTTGCTGACCTCTCTTGAAGAGACGAAAATTGTTGCGGTCGCTGCATGGAATCCCACATCGGAGTCCAGTGGCTTGTATCCGATGCACCATTTCCCGTCTACTGTAAACCTCGCACCCTTCCATAGACGATCTGGCACAGAAATTGCGTCTCGAATAAAAACTAGAGGCTCCATGGAGACTTCTTTCCAAGGGAGTTACACGACTGCGGTCGCTGCATATAACCTCTCCTTGGAGTCTAGTTGTTTCTATCCGGTGAACCACTGCCCGTTTACTGTAACACTCGCACCATCCCATTGACAATTCGACACAGAAATTGCGTCGCGATTGAAAAGTGCAGGCTCCTTGCTGACCTCTCTTGAAGAGACGGACATTGTTGCGGTCGCTGCATGGAATCCCACATCGGAGTCCAGTGGCTTGTATCCGATGCCCCATTTCCCGTCTACTGTAAACCTCGCACGCTTCCATAGACGATCTGGCACAGAAATTGCGTCTCGATTAAAAACTAGAGGCTCCATGGAGACTTCTTTCCAAGGGAGTTACACGACTGCGGTCGCCGCATATAACCTCTCCTTGGAGTCTAGTTGTTTCTATCCGGTGAAACACTGCCCGTTTACTGTAACACTCACACCATCCCATTGACAATTCGACACAGAAATTGCGTCGCGATTGAAAACTGCAGGCTCCTTGCTGACCTCTCTTGAAGAGACGAACATTGTTGCGGTCGCTGCATGGAATCCCACATCGGAGTCCAGTGGCTTGTATCCGATGCACCATTTCCTGTCTACTGTAAACCTCACACCCTTCCATAGACGATCTGGCACAGAAATTGCGTCTCGATTAAAAACTAGAGGCTCCATGGAGACTTCTTTCCAAGGGAGTTACACGACTGCGGTCGCAGGAAATAACCTCTCCTTGGAGTCTAGTTGTTTCTATCGGGTGAACCACTGCCCGTTTACTGTAACACTCACACCATCCCATTGACAATTCGACACAGAAATTGCGTCGCGATTGAAAACTGCAGGCTCCTTGCTGACCTCTCTTGAAGAGACGAACATTGTTGCGGTCGCTGCATGGAATCCCACATCGGAGTCCAGTGGCTTGTATCCGATGCACCATTTCCCGTCTACTGTAAACCTTGCACCCTTCCATAGACGATCTGGCACAGAATTTACGTCCGATTAAAAACTAGAGGAACCATGGAGACTCCTTTCAAAGGGAGTTACACGACTGCGGTCGCCGCATATAACCTCTCCTTGGAGTCTAGTTGTTTCTATCCGGTGAACCACTGCCCGTTTACTGTAACACTCGCACCATCCCATTGACAATTCGACACAGAAATTGCGTCGCGATTGAAAACTGCAGGCTCCTTGCTGACCTCTCTTGAAGAGACGAACATTGTTGCGGTCGCTGCATGGAATCCCACATCGGAGTCCAGTGGCTTGTATCCGATGCACCATTTCCCGTCTACTGTAAACCTCGCACCCTTCCATAGACGATCTGGCACAGAAATTGCGTCTCGATTAAAAACTAGAGGCTCCATGGAGACTTCTTTCCAAGGGAGTTGCACGACTGCGGTCGCCGCATATAACCTCTCCTTGGAGTCTAGTTGTTTCTATCCGGTGAACCACTGCCCATTTACTGTAACACTCGCACCAACCCATTGACAAATCGACACAGAAATTGCGTCGCGATTGAAAACTGCAGGCTCCTTGCTGACCTCTCTTGAAGAGACGAACATTGTTGCGGTCGCTGCATGGAATCCAACATCGGAGTCCAGTGGCTTGTATCCGATGCACCATTTCCCGTCTACTGTAAACCTCGCACCCTTCCATAGACGATCTGGCACAGAAATTGCGTCTCGATTAAAAACTAGAGGCTCCATGGAGACTTCCTTCCAAGGGAGTTACACGACTGCGGTCGCCGCATATAACCTCTCCTTGGAGTCTAGTTGTTTCTATCCGGTGAACCACTGCCCGTTTACTGTAACACTCTCACCATCCCATTGACAATTCGACACAGAAATTGCGTCGCGATTGAAAATTGCAGGCTCCTTGCTGACCTCTCTTGAAGAGACGAACATTGTTGCGGTCGCTGCATGGAATCCCATATCGAAGTCCAGTGGCTTGTATCCGATGCACCATTTCCTGTCTACTGTAAACCTCGCACCCTTCCATAGACGATCTGGCACAGAAATTACGTCTCGATTAAAAACTAGAGGCTCCATGGAGACTTCTTTCCAAGGGAGTTACACGACTGCGGTCGCTGCATATAACCTCTCCTTGGAGTCTAGTTGTTTCTATCCGGTGAACCACTGCCCGTTTACTGTAACACTCGCACCATCCCATTGACAATTCGACACAGAAATTGCGTCGCGATTGAAAACTGCTGGCTCCTTGCTGACCTCTCTTGAAGAGACGAACATTGTTGCGGTCGCTGCATGGAATCCCACATCGGAGTCCAGTGGCTTGTATCCGATGCACCATTTCCCGTCTACTGTAAACCTCGCACCCTTCCATAGACGATCTGGCACAGAAATTGCGTCTCGATTAAAAACTAGAGGCTCCATGGAGACTTCCTTCCAAGGGAGTTACACGACTGCGGTCGCCGCATATAACCTCTCCTTGGAGTCTAGTTGTTTCTATCCGGTGAACCACTGCCCGTTTACTGTAACACTCTCACCATCCCATTGACAATTCGACACAGAAATTGCGTCGCGATTGAAAATTGCAGGCTCCTTGCTGACCTCTCTTGAAGAGACGAACATTGTTGCGGTCGCTGCATGGAATCCCATATCGAAGTCCAGTGGCTTGTATCCGATGCACCATTTCCTGTCTACTGTAAACCTCGCACCCTTCCATAGACGATCTGGCACAGAAATTGCGTCTCGATTAAAAACTAGAGGCTCCATGGAGACTTCTTTCCAAGGGAGTTACACGACTGCGGTCGCTGCATATAACCTCTCCTTGGAGTCTAGTTGTTTCTATCCGGTGAACCACTGCCCGTTTACTGTAACACTCGCACCATCCCATTGACAATTCGACACAGAAATTGCGTCGCGATTGAAAACTGCTGGCTCCTTGCTGACCTCTCTTGAAGAGACGAACATTGTTGCGGTCGCTGCATGGAATCCCACATCGGAGTCCAGTGGCTTGTATCCGATGCACCATTTCCCGTCTACTGTAAACCTCGCACCCTTCCATAGACGATCTGGCACAGAAATTGCGTCTCGATTAAAAACTAGAGGCTCTATGGAGACTTTTTTCCAAGGGAGTTACACGACTGCGGTCGCCGCATATAACCTCTCCTTGGAGTCTAGTTGTTTCTATCCGGTGAACCACTGCCCGTTTACTGTAACGCTCGCACCATCCCATTGACAATTCGACACAGAAATTGCGTCGCGATTGAAAACTGCAGGCTCCTTGCTGACCTCTCTTGAAGAGACGAACATTGTTGCGGTCGCTGCATGGAATCCCACATCGGAGTCCAGTGGCTTGTATCCGATGCACCATTTCCCATCTACTGTAAACCTCGCACCCTTCCATAGACGATCTGGCACAGAAATTGCGTCTCGATTAAAAACTAGAGGCTCCATGGAGACATCTTTCCAAGGGAGTTACACGACTGCGGTCGCTGCATATAACCTCTCCTTGGAGTCTAGTTGTTTCTATCCGGTGAACCACTGCCCGTTTACTGTAACACTCGCACCATCCCATTGACAATTCGACACAGAAATTGCGTCGCGATTGAAAACTGCAGGCTCCTTGCTGACCTCTCTTGAAGAGACGAACATTGTTGCGGTCGCTGCATGGAATCCCACATCGGAGTCCAGTGGCTTGTATCCGATGCACCATTTATCGTCTACTGTAAACCTCGCACCCTTCCATAGACGATCTGGCACAGAAATTGCGTCTCGATTAAAAACTAGAGGCTCCATGGAGACTTCTTTCCAAGGGAGTTACACGACTGCGGTCGCCGCATATAACCTCTCCTTGGAGTCTAGTTGTTTCTATCCGGTGAACCACTGCCCATTTACTGTAATGCTCGCACCATCCCATTGACAATTCGACACAGAAATTGCGTCGCGATTGAAAACTGCAGGCTCCTTGCTGACCTCTCTTGAAGAGACGAACATTGTTGCGGTCGCTGCATGGAATCCCACATCGGAGTCCAGTGGCTTGTATCCGATGCACCATTTCCCGTCTACTGTAAACGACGCACCCTTCCATAGACGATCTGGCACAGAAATTGCGTCTCGATTAAAAACTAGAGGCTCCATGGAGACTTCTTTCCAAGGGAGTTACACGACTGCGGTCGCCGCATATAACCTCTGCTTGGAGTCTAGTTGTTTCTATCCGGTGAACCACTGCCCGTTTACTGTAACACTCGCACCATCCCATTGACAATTCGACACAGAAATTGCGTCGCGATTGAAAACTGCAGGCTCCTTGCTGACCTCTCTTGAAGAGACGAACATTGTTGCGGTCGCTGCATGGAATCCCACATCGGAGTCCAGTGGCTTGTATCCGATGCACCATTTATCGTCTACTGTAAACCTCGCACCCTTCCATAGACGATCTGGCACAGAAATTGCGTCTCGATTAAAAACTAGAGGCTCCATGGAGACTTCTTTCCAAGGGAGTTACACGACTGCGGTCGCCGCATATAACCTCTCCTTGGAGTCTAGTTGTTTCTATCCGGTGAAACACTGCCCGTTTACTGTAACACTCGCACCATCCCATTGTCAATTCGACACAGAAATTGCGTCGCGATTGAAAACTGCAGGCTCCTTGCTGACCTCTCTTGAAGAGACGAAAATTGTTGCGGTCGCTGCATGGAATCCCACATCGGAGTCCAGTGGCTTGTATCCGATGCACCATTTCCCGTCTACTGTAAACCTCGCACCCTTCCATAGACGCTCTGGCACAGAAATTGCGTCTCGATTAAACACTAGAGGCTCCATGGAGACTTCTTTCCAAGGGAGTTACACGACTGCGGTCGCCGCATATAACATCTCCTTGGAGTCTAGTTGTTTCTATCCGGTGAACCACTGCCCGTTTACTGTAACACTCACACCATCCCATTGACAATTCGACACAGAAATTGCGTCGCGATTGAAAACTGCTGGCTCCTTGCTGACCTCTCTTGAAGAGACGAACATTGTTGCGGTCGCTGCATGGAATCCCACATCGGAGTCCAGTGGCTTGTATCCGATGCACCATTTCCCGTCTACTGTAAACCTCGCACCCTTCCATAGACGAACTGGCACAGAAATTGCGTCCGATTAAAAACTAGAGGCTCCATGGAGACTCCTTTCCAAGGGAGTTACACGACTGCGGTCGCCGCATATAACCTCTCCTTGGAGTCTAGTTGTTTCTATCCGGTGAACCACTGCCCGTTTACTGTAACACTCGCACCATCCCATTGACAATTCGACACAGAAATTGCGGAGCGATTGAAAACTGCAGGCTCCTTGCTGACCTCTCTTGAAGAGACGAACATTGTTGCGGTCGCTGCATGGAATCCCACATCGGAGTCCAGTGGCATGTATCCGATGCACCATTTCCCGTCTACTGTAAACGTCGCACCCTTCCATAGACGATCTGGCACAGAAATTGCGTCTCGATTAAAAACTAGACGCTCCATGGAGACTTCTTTCCAAGGGAGTTACACGACTGCGGTCGCTGCATATAACCTCTCCTTGGAGTCTAGTTGTTTCTATCCGGTGAACCACTGCCCGTTTACTGTAACGCTCGCACCATCCCATTGACAATTCGACACAGAAATTGCGTCGCGATTGAAAACTGCAGGCTCCTTGCTGACCTCTCTTGAAGAGACGAACATTGTTGCGGTCGCTGCATGGAATCCCACATCGGAGTCCAGTGGCTTGTATCCGATGCACCATTTCCCATCTACTGTAAACCTCGCACCCTTCCATAGACGATCTGGCACAGAAATTGCGTCTCGATTAAAAACTAGAGGCTCCATGGAGACATCTTTCCAAGGGAGTTACACGACTGCGGTCGCTGCATATAACCTCTCCTTGGAGTCTAGTTGTTTCTATCCGGTGAACCACTGCCCGTTTACTGTAACACTCGCACCATCCCATTGACAATTCGACACAGAAATTGCGTCGCGATTGAAAACTGCAGGCTCCTTGCTGACCTCTCTTGAAGAGACGAACATTGTTGCGGTCGCTGCATGGAATCCCACATCGGAGTCCAGTGGCTTGTATCCGATGCACCATTTATCGTCTACTGTAAACCTCGCACCCTTCCATAGACGATCTGGCACAGAAATTGCGTCTCGATTAAAAACTAGAGGCTCCATGGAGACTTCTTTCCAAGGGAGTTACACGACTGCGGTCGCCGCATATAACCTCTCCTTGGAGTGTAGTTGTTTCTATCCGGTGAACCACTGCCCATTTACTGTAATGCTCGCACCATCCCATTGACAATTCGACACAGAAATTGCGTCGCGATTGAAAACTGCAGGCTCCTTGCTGACCTCTCTTGAAGAGACGAACATTGTTGCGGTCGCTGCATGGAATCCCACATCGGAGTCCAGTGGCTTGTATCCGATGCACCATTTCCCGTCTACTGTAAACGACGCACCCTTCCATAGACGATCTGGCACAGAAATTGCGTCTCGATTAAAAACTAGAGGCTCCATGGAGACTTCTTTCCAAGGGAGTTACACGACTGCGGTCGCCGCATATAACCTCTGCTTGGAGTCTAGTTGTTTCTATCCGGTGAACCACTGCCCGTTTACTGTAACACTCGCACCATCCCATTGACAATTCGACACAGAAATTGCGTCGCGATTGAAAACTGCAGGCTCCTTGCTGACCTCTCTTGAAGAGACGAACATTGTTGCGGTCGCTGCATGGAATCCCACATCGGAGTCCAGTGGCTTGTATCCGATGCACCATTTATCGTCTACTGTAAACCTCGCACCCTTCCATAGACGATCTGGCACAGAAATTGCGTCTCGATTAAAAACTAGAGGCTCCATGGAGACTTCTTTCCAAGGGAGTTACACGACTGCGGTCGCCGCATATAACCTCTCCTTGGAGTCTAGTTGTTTCTATCCGGTGAAACACTGCCCGTTTACTGTAACACTCGCACCATCCCATTGTCAATTCGACACAGAAATTGCGTCGCGATTGAAAACTGCAGGCTCCTTGCTGACCTCTCTTGAAGAGACGAAAATTGTTGCGGTCGCTGCATGGAATCCCACATCGGAGTCCAGTGGCTTGTATCCGATGCACCATTTCCCGTCTACTGTAAACCTCGCACCCTTCCATAGACGATCTGGCACAGAAATTGCGTCCGATTAAAAACTACAGGCTCCATGGAGACTTCTTTCCAAAGGAGTTACACGACTGCGGTCGCCGCATATAACCTCTCCTTGGAGTCTAGTTGTTTCTATCCGGTGAACCACTGCCCGTTTACTGTAACACTCGCACCATCCCATTGACAATTCGACACAGAAATTGCGTCGCGATTGAAAACTGCAGGCTCCTTGCTGACCTCTCTTGAAGAGACGAACATTGTTGCGGTCGCTGCATGGAATCCCACATCGGAGTCCAGT